>NC_092264.1:13477274-13567274 GCF_036320965.1 Panulirus ornatus
TTCTGTGATATTGGTAGCTGAGAATTATGATACGTGAGACATTGTTCATTAGGGGAATGACAGTTATCAAGACGATGATTACATGAAAAGAAGAACATAATGTAATGATAGTTGATGAGGATGGCTCCTTTATGTACTGGTGAGGGAAGATGGGTTTTACATCCCCGCGGTGGTGTAGGAAGATGGGGCTTTGAATGGGTCCTTTGCTGTTGAGTGAAGAGGAGTTTTATACAACTGGTTTAAGAAGGTACGGCTCCTTCATGGCTAAGGAAGATGGGGTCAGTTATAATGGGAGTGAAGGGAGTGTGGGACTCGATATATTGATGTTTAAGGGATTGGAACCTATTACAATGGGAGTGTGGGACTCAATATATTGATGTTTGGGGGACTGGAACCTATTACAATGATAGTTGACGATGGAGCCTCGTATAAGTTGAAGACAATGGGACTTGCGATGCTATTAAAGACGATAGGATCAGTTTTACTTGAGGTTGATGGCAAAAGTCATGTTTGTGATGATTCGTCTTTTGAAAATGACTCCCTCCTGCTGCAGATCTGTGTTAACTCCTGCCTATACATGCGCTTGAATCAACCCCTTTGTCATGGAAATCAACTACATGATGTAAATATGACTGTAAAAGAATAGACACGATCCATGAATGGAGAGGGTGGGGAAGGGAGCCATTAATTAACCAGCTCCCTCACCGTGTTAGAAATCTTTTGGTGTCGAATTATTCCAACAGTTGTCATCCAATTTCGCCCCTCAAGGCTCTGGTCGTCTCACCTCACAAAGTGTTTTCAAAAGGCAATAAAGTTGTCTCTAAGGGAAACGCTCAGCTTGCTTCTACAGGTCCAAATAATAGATGAAGATATATATATATATATATATATTTTATCCCTGGGGATAGGGGAGAAAGAATACTTCCCACGTATTCCCTGCGTGTCGTAGAAGGCGACTAAAAGGGAAGGGAGCGGGGGCTGGAAATCCTCCCCTCTCGTTTTTTTTTTTTTTTTATTTTTTTTTTTTTTTTTTTTTTTTTTTTTCCAAAAGAAGGAACAGAGAAGGGGGCCAGGTGAGGATATTCCCTCAAAGGCCCAGTCCTCTGTTCTTAGCGCTACCTCGCTAATGCGGGAAATGGCGAATAGTATGAAAAAAAAAAAAAAAAAAAAAAATATATATATTTATATATTTCAAACTATTCGCCATTTCCCGCGTTAGCGAGGTAGCGTTAAGAACAGAGGACTGGACCTTTGAGGGAATATCCTCACGTGGCCCCCTTCTCTGTTCCTTCTTTTGGAAAATTACAAAAAAATGAGAGGGGAGGATTTCCAGCCCCCCGCTCCCTTCCCTTTTAGTCGCCTTGTACGACACGCAGGGAATACGTGGGAAGTATTCTTTCTCCCCTATCCCCAGGGATATATATATATATATATATATATATATATATATATATATATATATATATATATATATATATATATATATTCTTTTTCTTCATAACGAAAAGAAATGACTGTAAAATGACACCAGCAAAATTATGAAGTTCTGGTCGTCAGTACGTACTGTGATCTGGAGGCATTGGTTCTGCCTGACTACTGTACAGCAGTTGGTCAGCGACTGTACATCGAACGCTGGCTAGATCGATAGCCAACAAGTTCCCATGCTCACCCTCGACCCACGCTCACTCCCCGCCTGCCATTCTAGTCAGCCAATCAGCCACGGATCAACACTACTGTGTTGTGTGCACAGTACTTGGGCCAGAGCATCAGCACCAGCAGTGGTCGAAGAAGGTCGAACTGACGCTCGACCCAGTCTACCAACTCCAGCGTGGCGACCAAGACGCCAAGAGACGCTGGAAGTGAGTTGACGCCTGATACCGAGTCCTCGAATGAATTGGACGAACGTTAGAAAAAAAAAGAATATTTGGGTCGTCCTTCAAACCTACGAGTCTTAACCTCCAGATGTTTTCGCTCGTCAACGTCCGACTGGAACTGTCTGGGAGGGAGAATTGAGAGTCTGCCTTTCTACCTGACGAATTCGGAGCAGTTTGAGCGATTTGAATCTATCCTCGATTTCATGTATGCCTCGTCGAATTCTGACGAGGTTCGAGAAAGGGAAAAGAAAAAAAAAACGCATAATTTCAAATCTGTATGCAAGCCACGTCTTCCGAAGGTCGGGGAAAATGAAACACGATAAGTTCCCAAGTGCACTTTCGTGTAATAATCACATCATATATATATATGTATATATGTATATATATATATATATATATATATATATATATATATATATATATATATATATATATATATATATATATATATATCCCTGGGGATAGAGGAGAAAGAATACTTCCCACGTATTCCCTGCGTGGCGTAGAAGGCGACTAAAAGGGGAGGGAGCGGGGGGCTGGAAATCCTCCCCTCTCAATTTTTTTTAATTTTCCAAAAGAAGGAACAGAGAAGGGGGCCAGGTGAGGATATTCCCTCAGTGACCCAGTTCTCTGTTCTTAACGCTACCTCGCTAACGCGGGAAATGGCGAATAGTTTGAAAAAAAAAAAAAAAAAAAAAAAATATATATATATATATATATATATATATATATATATATATATATATATATATATATATATATATAGCGATAATGTATGTGTACATATAAAAGCATTTTTCTACGTAAAAAGTCATCCTCCAACTGGGTACAGATAATACATACAGTAGCGTGTTTATAATCCCATGTATGCATGAACACGCCCACACCTTAGGTAACCATTTATCGACCAGCCCCAAAGGGAAGATGAACACCTTGGTTGAGTGTGGGATAGACTTGCCATGCCTGGGATTCGAACCCATGCCAGTCCGACCCAAATGGAATATAGTATAAGAAGACCCTCGCATGACGCGGTGAGCTGTAAGAGAATATTCACCTGACGCTCTGTTCAGATATCATTGTTTCAGTCGATTCGTAAGTCGATTAAGAAAGGAAATGAAGCTGTAGGAAAAAAAAAGGAAAGACTTTCTCGTGCGTCTGGGAATGGCCAACTTCCACTGTTATAAAGGAGATGCATTTCTCTGGCTGGCAACACACGTCGTAACATTCGTTTGGTAAACACATTTGAATCCAACTCCATCTGAATTATGCAGATATATTGGGTATGTCCAGATGTCTATGAGGCGAATCTAGGTACTGTATAAGGGGATCTACCACACAGAGGGTCAGATTGTCATATGTTTTATAGACATTTGAACTCCTTCTTTTCCACCCTCTTCCCTCGAACCTAACGGCGCCATTGCGATGTAGTGCATCGCCTCAGTAACGAGAAAATTATGCATTACTAGACCCCCAGACGACATGTTTAGCGTTCAAACAGGAATGATAACTTCTCGAGCATTCAGGTTCTACATCGTTGAAGGATAGGAGGTAATGGTGATAGTGCAAAAACCACATTGTCATTTCCTCGTCTCTTTCACCAGACAATGTTGCCATGGGAGTAAACCTCTTTCTCGTGGATCGTCCTATATAATTTGTGGGCAGATGATAATGGATAAGGTTTGCCAACGTCTGCATATGATGGTGTGGTGATGGTTAATTCGCTATTGTGATGTTCCTTCCCTTCTCTTCGCTCGACAGGTGTAATTTCAACCATTGCTCTTGTAATCTGTCTCGATGTGTACTAACCTTACCTAAGACTGACTGCTGCTTGCTATAGATTTTGTGTTTCAACCCAGCCCCACGAGGATGAGCCGTACAGCGAAATTGGAATCTATCTATTTTTTCTTCTTTTATCTCTACCTTTTCACCATTGCCTTGCCCTTCCCCCCCCCCCCCCCCGATAGAGTTATCTTTATTATCTCGTTCAATGAAATGTTCTACCATCTCAGTCCTCATGGCTTAGAGTGGGGCATTCCTGTACCATATCGACCACTGTGAAGGCAAAAATGCAGACGCAAGCAAACGGGGAGAGAGAGAGAGAGAGAGAGAGAGAGAGAGAGAGAGAGAGAGAGAGAGAGAGAGAGAGAGAGAGAGAGAGAAGAGAGAGAGAGAGAGAGAGAGAGAGAGAGAGAGAGAGAGAGAGAGAGAGAGAGAGAGAGAGAGAGGAGGAGGAAGGGAGAGAGAGAGAGAGAGGGAGGAAGGGAGAGAGAGAGAGAGGGAGGGAGGAAGGAAGGGAGAGAGAGAGAGAGAGAGAGAGAGAGAGAGGGATCGGTAGGAGCCAAAACCAGGCAGTAACTCGTCCCTTGCCTGCTGGAAGGTGGGAGAGTATCGGTGCCTTGGGAGTGGGAAGGAAGACGACCGGGTCACGACCAGACTAAATTTCACGACCACATCCCTCTCCCCTCCTCCTGATGAACCACCAACGGGTTTCCACGAGGTAGGAATTTTAGCACTGGGTGAGGAAGGTCCCTCCCTCCTCACCCCCAGGTCATATCTCCCAGTGTGGCTGGAGGGCAAGTGAGGGACGGCATTGCACACACATACACACACGCGCGCGCAAATGTAATTCGATTATTCTGAATTACCTTAAAATCCACTCGAGAATCGTGTTCGATATTCGCTATTCCATACCAGTCATACACCCGCAAATGTAATTCGATTATTCTGAATTATCTTGAAATCCACTCGAGAATCGTGTTCGATATTCGCTATTCCATACCAGTCACCACATCCCGTGCGAAGTGTGTGTCACTCAAGACGTCATATAATCGTAGTCTTCATACAGAGTCAGGAATCCACACATGGATACACCAGCCCTTGGTAGCCCCCGGGAGCGAAGGGAACCAAGTCTCTATCTCTAGGTCGGTGCAGTGGAACCATAACTGTAGTAAGAAATATCACGTAATCAGGGGCTCAAGCCTTGGCATCCAACATCGTGGTGTAAGCGATGCCACTATGTCTCAGAACATATTTATGTTATGTTCGAATACTAAGGTTTATTGCAGACATTTCATTTTCGTATGGCGTCTGTTACAATCTGACTTACAAGAGTCTCCCTTTTTATTCCCCCCTCCGCCACAGTTCACTTTCTTTACTATTGGACTATGCAGTTAAAGTGGCTAGATATTCCATTTTTCCCTAAGATCGTAAACGATTTTTCCTTTAGATCGTATACGTCACTGTTATATCCCATCCCATGTATCATCCACCTCGTGTGGATAGACCATTCCATAGAATGCGCCAATATTTACATACTCTTATTGGGTTTTTTTTTTTTCCAGTGGTAGCGAGACGGCTTAGGGAACTGAATATACCATACCCTTGTGAGGATGAAGGTTTGCAGAGGCACTGGGGAAAAAAAGGGGAAATGATATGGGTGAGAAGAGGGTAGGGGAATGTGAGTGAGCTTCGATAAGGGGTTTGTGAGAAGAGATTCCAGGGTAGACTGAGTGTAGAGTGGATGAAGGTTGGGGAGTGGGTGAGGAATGAGAGATGTTTGGGGAACGTGGGAGGTTGGCAGATGAGAAAGGGTAGTGAGACGAAGTTAAGTTGCGTGCGAGAAAAAACAAAGAGAAAAAAAAGACATAGGTGTTTGGGTGTTGTTACAGCGGACGGAGTGCGAGTGATTGGGAAATGTACAGGAGAAAGGGGCAGGAAGTAAAGAGGAAGGTGTGGGTTAGTTAGCACCGGCAAAACTTTTGAGATCATAAGAAAATGTTTTGGGAGGAAGTTCATAATGTGAGAAAAACGAAAGCAAATGGCAACATCGGTAAGATGGGGAAGTGACAACTGGCAATAATGATGTGAGTAGGAGATGGAGTGAGCTTTTTGAAGACTGATGATGGTATTTGGTAATAGGATGGCAGATGTAGGGTGTTTGGGTTGGGGTGGTGTGCGAAGTGAGAAAGTCATGGCAAGTGGTTTGGTGAAGAGAGAAGAGGTGATGAAAGTCTTGCGTAAGATGAAATGTAGAAAGGCGGCTGAAGTGGGTGGTATTGCTGGTGAATTTCTTACATTGGGTGAGTGTGTTAATGACTAGTTAGTCAGGATTTTCAGTGTATGTAAGGCTCATGGTGAGGTGTCTGAGGATTGGGGGAATGCAAGTATAGTGCCACTTTATAAAGGTAAGGGGGCAAAAGGTGAATGTTCGAATGACAAGTGTGTAAGTTTCATGAATGCACGAGATAGAGTGAATTGGAGCGATGTGATTTGCAGTGGACGATGTGGTATTTATTTGGGGGGGTAGAGAGATTCCAAAGCTTCGAAGTGCAGGAAAAGAAACAATTATCAAAGTGGCCCACCCTTAAGTTGCCACCGGCCACATAGAAACCATGTGACGGAGTATCTTTCAGAGTATTACGAGGTCTAACTAACGGTGGGGCACACAAGCAGCCAACTCTCGGGTGCAAGACCCAAAGTCATACCTATAGATGAGAGAAAGTGAACCAGTATTGCGGTGCAGGGCAGAGGGGACCGGCTGGTCATGTTGTGAGGTTAACTTGATATATCACACTGCTTTTCGACTCGACTTTGTTCTGGTAAGGATGTAAAGTTAGAGCTTTACTTTGAAGCCCCTTTGGCCCCATCAAAGGCCATGAGAGTGGCACGGGGCTTCAAATTAAAGCTTCAATTTATGACTTTGTTTTTCGCTGGCGCTAGACGATTCTGTTGAGGTTTGGCGTGGCCCATGGTGCCCTGAAGTAAAGCTTCAGCTTGGGACTTCTGTTCTGGCTAGCACCAGACGAAACCCCCCCAGATCAAAGAGCAGTACTTCATGCAAGGTCGGACCAGTCCTTTGTATCAATGAGCCGCTGTTCAGAGGAAAAGAAATTCGACTTATAAACAGGACTCCCATTTTCTTAGAGGCAGACTTGGCTATCTTCGTATTGTGAGGTTTCCCATGATAGGTCACAATAACGCTGCGTATGTTTATTGTGTCAAGTGTTGCTTACAGAATCGTCAAAGTAAGTATTTCATAGATTGACTGGCAGATTTTGGATGTTGGAGGCAGTAATCTTAGATATCGTTTACCCCACTGAGATATTCTGTATAAGTCTGAGTTTACAGAAGTTGTGTCGAGACGAGATGCAATGCGAGTGAGAGAGGTATGAGCAGTTTTGAAGGACGTGGAGGAATGCATTGTCGAATCGCCACATACGAGAGTGCATTAGGTTTTGTAGAAGAAATGGAAAAAACAAAGATGTAGAAGCCAGAACAGAACCTTGAAGGACCCCACTGTTGATGGACAGAGAGGGAGAGTCTGATCTATCAACAGCCATAGAAATAGATGGGTCATAGAGAAAGCTAGACTCAAGGAAACAAAATGAGGAAGAGAAGCCAAAATAAGGAAGCTTGGAGATGAGACCCCGAAGTCTCACCTTGTCAAAGGCTTTGGATATATCAAGAAGAGCCACACATGATTTTCCAGAATTCCTCTGTAGGATTTAGTAAGATGGCAAAGGAAGAAGAAGTAAGATGGGAAAGGTATCCCCAGTTGATCTCGCCTGAAGGATGCCATACTAGTGATCAGAGAGAAGACTGGAAGATTCAAGTCGCTTGAGGATATGGGAGTTGAGAACGGATTTCTACAGTCGAAAAAGATAGGTGTTGAAACAAACGGATAATAGGTAGTGGGGTTAGAACAGTGGCCCTTCTTAGAGATGGGATGTATCAACGCATGTTTCCATGAAGAAGGAAAAGTTTCGGTTCGTAAACAGAAATGGAATAGACGAGCAAGCACAGGTGCAGGTTCAGAGGCACGCTCTTTCAGTATACGGGGATGGCTTCCGTCAGGACCATAAGCCTTGCTTGTGGTCAGAGAATGGAGGGCTTTTTAGAGAGTCCAAAAAGAGATTACGGGAAGAGGCATAGGATTAGTAAGAGGAGCATCAGGGGGTGAAGGAAAGAAAGTAATCCAAAGTAAAGTTAAAGGAGGAATGGGAACCAAAGAGAGTTGTTTTGTTTACGAGAGAGACAGCCATAGTGCTGTCCGAACGGAAAAGCGAAGGAAAGGCAGAGCGACAGTTGTTAAGATGCCTTGATCCACAGACCAGAGAGAAACCTATCACTGGATGACCAGGAGAGGTTCAACGCACTTCACTTGAATAAAGGAAGGCCAAATAGACCTGATCCCTCGTTTGAATAGCCTCAGAACCATGGATTGGATGAAGAGGTCGTCATGGAGATAAGACGGGGATGAATGCTTCCATTCCCGCTACAATCGTCTCTGCTTTGCGCTTGGCGGAGGAGACAGAAGCTTCACCATAGGGAGGCAGTAATGTATCCGAGGGAAGTCAGAAGGGAAAGGACCCATGCGAATACATGGGTTTTAACGTGGTCAGAACGAACCAATTTAAAAGATGAGATTATGTTACTGCAGCGCAAGGGATTAAAGGTGAAGAACAGATCCAGAATATTAAAAGAATGGTCCCAGGGATCAGGTACATGGCTTGGGTGGGTGGGTAATGCTATGCTCCACATCAGTGTTTGAAATGAAGCAAGTGGGGCGAGTGTGGGGGGAAGTAAGTGGGGCGAGTGTGGGGGAGAAGCAAGTGGGGCGAGTGTGGGGGGAGAAGCAAGTGGGGCGAGTGTGTGGGGCGAGTGTGAGGGGAAGCAAGTGGGGCGAGTGTGGGGGGTGTTGCTGGTTTGACGACAACACTTACCGAAGATCTCAAACGATCGCAGTGGAATTAACAAGGCCGTAAAGAGGTGAATTGAGAGTAGAATTGCAGAGTGCCCTTGGAATGAATGAGAGAGAGAGAGAGAGAGAGAGAGAGAGAGAGAGAGAGAGAGAGAGAGAGAGAGAGAGAGAGAGAGAGAGAGCCATTTGCAGACGTGTAAGCGTAAATTTTTTGTGTTTGTTTTGATTGTGTGTGTCTGTGTGTGTGTCTGTGTCTGTGTCTGTGTGTGTGTGTGTGTGTGTGTGTGTGTGTGTGTGTGTGTGAAAACACTAACCCCTGAGCGAGAGAGGTATGATCCTCCAAGCGTATGATAACCCAGGAACCATATTGTACGAGGGAGTGAAGGAAGGAAGGAAGGGGGGTTGGAAACCAGATACACACACAGGGTGTATGTCTGTCCCTCAGCGTTTGGGGTACAGCAGCTGAACATGCTCATATAAATACCTAACTCGCTCATGTATACAATATCGGTACGACTTGGTAATAACTTCGTAAGCTAATTTCTCCTCAAGGTTGCCAAAGATATATTTTGTTCAAGTTTGCGCCGGAAAACGTGACTTAAGGCCCATAAGACCGTAAGGAGAACTTAGATACTTCGTGAACTACGAGACTTAAACAAAGTTGACGGTCTTCGTCAAAGGGGGAACTTTAAGCTGATTGGCTAAGTTCCGAAGCTGATGGCGGTGGATGTAAACAGTGAGACTGGTGGGTGTGAGAGAGGCCAGCCAGGTGTGTGTGTGTGGTGCCTCAGGTGGGTGTGTGAGAGGACAGTCAGGTGTGTGTGGTGCCTCAGGTGGATGTGTGAGAGGCCAGCCAGGTGTGTACGGTGCCTCAGGTGGATATGAGGCAGGCCAGTCAGGTGTGCACGGTGCCTCAGGTGGGTGTGTGAGAGGACAGCCAGGTGTGTACGGTGCCTTAGCTGGTATGAGATAGGCCAGCCAGGTGTGTGCGGTGCCTCAGATGGGTGTGAGAGAGGACAGCCAGGTGTGTACGGTGCCTTAGGTGGTATGAGAGAGGACATCCAGGTGTGTAAGGTGTCTCAGGTGGTATGAGAGAGGACAGCCAGGTATGTACGGTGCCTCAGGTGGTATGAGAGAGGACAGCCAGGTGTGTACGGTGCCTCAGGTGGTATGAGAGAGGACATCCAGGTGTGTAAGGTGTCTCAGGTGGTATGAGAGAGGACAGCCAGGTGTGTACGGTGCCTCAGGTGGTATGAGAGAGGACAGCCAGGTGTGTGCGGTGCCTCAGGTGGTATGAGAGAGGACAGCCAGGTGTGTGCGGTGCCTCAGGTGGGTGTGTGAGAGGACAGCCAGGTGTGTACGGTGCCTCAGGTGGGTGTGAGAGGACAGCCAGGTGTGTGCGGTGCCTCAGGTGGTATGAGAGAGGACAGCCAGGTGTGTGCGGTGCCTCAGGTGGGTGTGTGAGAGGACAGCCAGGTGTGTACGGTGCCTCAGGTGGGTTGTGAGAGGACAGCCAGGTGTGTGCGGTGCCTCAGGTGGTATGAGAGAGGACAGCCAGGTGTGTGTGGTGCCTCAGGTGGTATGTGAGAGGACAGCCAGGTGTGTACGGTGCCTCAGGTGGTATGAGAGAGGACAGCCAGGTGTGCACGGTGCCTCTGGTGGTATGAGAGAGGACAGCCAGGTGTGTACGGTGCCTCAGGTGGTATGAGGGAGGACAGCCAGGTGTGTACGGTGCCTCAGGTGATATGAGAGAGGACAGCCAGGTGTGTACGGTGCCTCAGGTGATATGAGAGAGGACAGCCAGGTGTGTACGGTGCCTCAGGTGGTATGAGAGAGGACAGCCAGGTGTGTACGGTGCCTCAGGTGATATGAGAGAGGACAGCCAGGTGTGTACGGTGCCTCAGGTGATATGAGAGAGGACAGTCAGGTGTGTGCAGTGCCTCAGGTGGTATGAGATAGGCCAGCCAGATGTGTGCGGTGCCTCAGGTGGGTGTGTGAGAGGACAGTCAGGTGTGTGTGGTGCCTCAGGTGGGTGTGTAAGAGGCCAGCCAGGTGTGTACGGTGCCTTAGGTGGTATGACAGAGGACAGCCAGGTGTGTACGGTGTCTCAGGTGGGTATGAGAGAGGACAGCCAGGTGTGTACGGTGCCTCAGGTGGT
Source organism: Panulirus ornatus (assembly GCF_036320965.1). Taxonomy (NCBI): domain Eukaryota; kingdom Metazoa; phylum Arthropoda; class Malacostraca; order Decapoda; family Palinuridae; genus Panulirus; species Panulirus ornatus. The sequence continues at coordinate 13,488,007 of NC_092264.1, forward strand.
ATGAGACAGGCCCTGCTTCTGCTCAATGAACCTAGAGTTTGCTCCTCTCTCTCTCTCTCTCTCTCTCTCTCTCTCTCTCTCTCTCTCTCTCTCTCTCTCTCTCTCTCTCTCTCTCTCTCTCTCTCCCCCTGCTTCAGGTGTCTCGTTCAGTCTCTCCACATCCCGCCCGGGGTCACATGATCGACTCAGTCGTGGGTCACATCTCTCCCCCTCATTGGCCACCACTGCTGCTGTCTACGCCTCCACCACGCCCAGGCACTGTAGGTTAAGCAGTGATGTTCTCTCGTGTCTTTGTGGCCGACTGGATGGCAGGGTTGGGTGGCGCGTAGCGTCGCCCGCAAGCAGCTAGCTTTCTCCAGTCCGAAGCAGCTGGGAGAGAGTTCGGATGTTCGGGTGTTGGCGTACCTGAGGGAACTTGTGGTTTGCTGGTTCCACTTGTGTTCGTTGTTGTTCTGTTAGTGTGGCGCGTAGCGTCGCCCGCAATCAGCTAGCTTTCTCCAGTCCGAAGCAGTTGTGAGGGAGGTGGTTAGACATACACGTCCAAGACCACGAAGGTGAGGGAGCTGGTCAGACATACACGTCTAAGATCACGAATTAAATAGTAATTCATTGACCGTCTCTCCTCCCTGAGTCCAGCTCCTTCTCCAGCATCAACATGTGCCAATAAAATTTGCACATGGCTTCTCAACTGGGCACATCACCAAGAGCCAAGTGAAGAGAGAGAGAGAGAGAGAGAGAGAGAGAGAGAGAGAGAGAGAGAGAGAGAGAGAGAGAGAGAGAGAGCACCTCCCCCCCAAAACCCACATCATACGCACCTATCATTGCCATAGTTAATCTATTCGCCCTAAGGGACTAAAGCGACCAGGGGGGGTTTCTCTCCTCCCCATCTACTAGGATGATGGGCCGCCCTCATCCTTGATTATCAATATCATACCTTCCGTTCTCCAGCTACCACCATGTGAAGCCTCCCTCCCCCTTCGCCTATGTATGATGGCCCAATCCAACCAGGACTTGATACATATGACTCTGTGAGGTGGTTGTCAGGTGTGTGTGTGTGTGTGTGTGTGTGTGTGTGTGTGTGTTTTGATGAGAAGTGGGGTTTTGACTCTATATGTCATCCAGAGTCGTAGATGAGAAGTGGGCTTTTGACTCTTATGTCATCCAGAGTCGTTGATGAGAAGTGGGGTTTTGACTCTATATCACAGAGTCGTAGATGAGGAGTGAGGTTTTGACTCTATGTCATCCAGAGTCGTAGATGAGAAGTGGGCTTTTGACTCTATATCACAGAGTCGTAGATGAGAAGTGGGGTTTTGACTCTATATCACAGAGTCGTAGATGAGATGTGGGGTTTTGACTCTATATCACAGAGTCGTAGATGAGAAGTGGGGTTTTGACTCTATATCACAGAGTCGTAGATGAGAAGTGGGGTTTTGACTCTATATCACAGAGTCGTAGATGAGAAGTGGGGTTTTGACTCTATATCACAGAGTCGTAGATGAGAAGTAGGGTTTTGACTCTATATCACAGAGTCGTAGATGAGACGTGGGGTTTTGACTCTTATGTCATCCAGAGTCGTAGATGAGAAGTGGGGTTTTGACTCTATATCACAGAGTCGTAGATGAGAAGTGGGGTTTTGACTCTATATCACAGAGTCGTAGATGAGAAGTGGGGTTTTGACTCTATATGTCATCCAGAGTTGTAGATGAGAAGTAGGGTTTTGACTCTATATCACAGAGTCGTAGATGAGAAGTGGGGTTTTGACTCTATATGTCATCCAGAGTTGTAGATGAGAAGTGGGGTTTTGACTCTATATCACAGAGTCGTAGATGAGAAGTGGGGTTTTGACTCTATATCACAGAGTCGTAGATGAGAAGTGGGGTTTTGACTCTATATCACAGAGTCGTAGATGAGAAGTGGGGTTTTGACTCTATATGTCATCCAGAGTTGTAGATGAGAAGTGGGGTTTTGACTCTATATCACAGAGTCGTAGATGAGAAGTGGGGTTTTGACTCTATATGTCATCCAGAGTTGTAGATGAGAAGTGGGGTTTTGACTCTATATCACAGAGTCGTAGATGAGAAGTGGGCTTTTGACTCTATATCACAGAGTCGTAGATGAGAAGTGGGGTTTTGACTCTATATCACAGAGTCGTAGATGAGAAGTGGGGTTTTGACTCTTATGAACTGATGAAACACAGCTACGTAATCCTTTTTATCATTATTGATTTTACTTTGTCGCTGTTTCCCGCGTTAGCGAGGTAGCGCAAGGAAACAGACGAAAGAAATGGCCCAAACCCACCCACATACACATGTATATACATACACGTCCACACACGCAGCACATATAACTTAAGAACGTCACTTCAGCGTGCCAGCCAGCGTATATACGCATCAGTTCTCGAAGCAGCTTTCCGAGAAACGTCACTTTAGCGTGCCAGCCAGCGTATATACGCATCAGTTCTCGAAGCAGCTTTCCGAGAAACGTCACTTCAGCGTGCCAGCCAGCGTATATACGCATCAGTTCTCGAAGCAGCTTTCCGAGAAACGTCACTTCAGCGTGACAGCCAGCGTATATACGCCCCTGTCTCACGCCTCAATCCCTCTGAAGACGCTGTCATACCAGTACATCTCTCCTCCATATTTACCACCACAGGGTTATGAAGGCAGGGTTATGAAGGCAGGGTTATGAAGGCAGGGTTATGAAGGCAGGGTTATGAAGGCAGGGTTATGAAGGCAGGGTTATGGAGGCAGGGTTATGAAGGCAGGGTTATGAAGGCAGGGTTATGAAGGCAGGGTTATGAAGGCAGGGTTATGAAGGCAGGGTTATGGAGGCAGGGTTATGAAGGCAGGGTTATGGAGGCAGTGTTATGAAGGCAGGGTTATGAAGGCAGGGTTATAAAGGCAGGGTTATGAAGGCAGGGTTATGAAGGCAGGGTTATGAAGGCAGGGTTATGAAGGCAGGGTTATGAAGGCAGGGTTATGAAGGCAGGGTTATGAAGGCAGGATTATGAAGGCAGGGTTATGAAGGCAGGGTTATGAAGGCAGGGTTATGAAGGCAGGGTTATGAAGGCAGGATTATGAAGGCAGGGTTATGAAGGCAGGATTATGAAGGCAGGGTTATGAAGGCAGGATTATGAAGGCAATGTTATGAAGGCAGGGTTATGAAGGCAGGGTTATGAAGGCAGGGTTATGAAGGCAGGGTTATGAAGGCAGGGTTATGAAGGCAGGGTTATGAAGGCAGGGTTATGAAGGCAGGGTTATGAAGGCAGGATTATGAAGGCAGGGTTATGAAGGCAGGGTTATGAAGGCAGGGTTATGAAGGCAGGGTTATGAAGGCAGGATTATGAAGGCAGGGTTATGAAGGCAGGATTATGAAGGCAGGGTTATGAAGGCAGGATTATGAAGGCAATGTTATGAAGGCAGGGTTATGAAGGCAGGGTTATGAAGGCAGGGTTATGAAGGCAGGGTTATGAAGGCAGGATTATGAAGGCAGGGTTATGAAGGCAGGGTTATGAAGGCAATGTTATGAAGGCAGGGTTATGAAGGCAGGGTTATGAAGGCAGGGTTATGAAGGCAGGGTTATGAAGGCAGGGTTATGAAGGCAGGGTTATGAAGGCAATGTTATGAAGGCAGGGTTATGAAGGCAGGGTTATGAAGGCAGGGTTATGAAGGCAATGTTATGAAGGCAGGGTTATGAAGGCAGGGTTATGAAGGCAATGTTATGAAGGCAGGGTTATGAAGGCAGGGTTATGAAGGCAGGGTTATGAAGGCAGGGTTATTAAGGCAGGGTTATGAAGGCAGGGTTATGAAGGCAGGGTTATGAAGGCAGGGTTATAAAGGCAGGGTTATGAAGGCAGGGTTATGAAGGCAGGGTTATGAAGGCAGGGTTATGAAGGCAGGGTTATGAAGGCAGGGTTATGAAGGCAGGGTTATGAAGGCAGGGTTATGGAGGCAGTGTTATGAAGGCAGGGTTATGAAGGCAGGGTTATGAAGGCAGGGTTATGAAGGCAGGGTTATGGAGGCAGTGTTATGAAGGCAGGGTTATGAAGGCAGGGTTATGAAGGCAGGGTTATGGAGGCAGGGTTATGAAGGCAGGGTTATGAAGGCAATGTTATGAAGGCAGGGTTATGAAGGCAGGGTTATGAAGGCAGGGTTATGGAGGCAGGGTTTTGGAGGCAGGGTTATGGAGGCAGGGTTATGGAGACAGGGTTATGAAGGCAGGGTTATGGAGGCAGGGTTATGAAGGCAGGGTTATGAAGGCAGGGTTATGGAGGCAGGGTTATGGAGGCAGGGTTATGGAGACAGGGTTATGAAGGCAGGGTTATGGAGGCAGGGTTATGAAGGCAGGGTTATGAAGGCAGGGTTATGAAGACAGGGTTATGAAGGCAGGGTTATGGAGGCAGTGTTATGAAGGCAGGGTTATGAAGGCAGGGTTATGAAGGCAGGGTTATGAAGGCAGGGTTATGGAGGCAGGGTTATGAAGGCAGGGTTATGAAGGCAGGGTTATGGAGGCAGGGTTATGAAGGCAGGGTTATGAAGGCAGGCAATCCAGATATATAAATTTGAGTTCCTCCTTCATAACCAGGAATGTTTCGTGGGTCATCCACCAGCAGCGCCTCACTGTGACCCACCCGTCGCGCCGCCCTCCTTCATCTTAACCATATCCCTCCTCCAGGAAGCGACGTAGATCAAGTTTACGACCACTTCTGCAGGTCAGAGGCCACGACCCACACCCGAGGAATTCCTCAAAAGACGCGAGATGCAAGAGGAGGAAAAAAAAAGAGAGTTATAGGCTATATTAACCCACTGACAAACGAACTAAGAACTTAAGGAGATCTGATTCCTTTTAGACAAAAATAAGGAGATCTGATTCCTTCTAAACAACAATAAGGAGACTTGATTCCTTCTAAACAACAATAAAATCTGATTCCTTCTAAACAACAATAAGGAGATCTGATTCCTTTTAAACAACAATAAGGAGATCTGATTCCTTCTAAACAGCAATAAGGAGATCTGATTCCTTCTAAACAGCAATAAGGAGATCTGATTCCTTCTAAACAACAATAAGGAGATCTGATTCCTTCTAAACAACAATAAAGAGATCTGATTCCTTCTAAACAACAATAAGGAGATCTGATTCCTTCTAAACAACAATAAGGAGATCTGATTCCTTCTAAACAACAATAAGGAGATCTGATTCCTTTTAAACAACAATAAGGAGATCTGATTCCTTTTAAACAACAATAAGGAGATCTGATTCCTTCCAAACAACAATAAGGAGACTTGATTCCTTCTAAACAACAATAAGGAGATCTGATTCCTTCTAAACAACAATAAGGAGATCTGATTCCTTTTAAACAACAATAAGGAGATCTGATTCCTTCTAAACAACAATAAGGAGATCTGATTCCTTCTAAACAACAATAAGGAGATCTGTTTCCTTCTAAACAACAATAAGGAGATCTGATTCCTTCTAAACAACAATAAGGAGATCTGATTCCTTCTAAACAACAATAAGGAGATCTGATTCCTTCTAAACAACAATAAGGAGATCTGATTCCTTCTAAACAACAATAAGGAGATCTGATTCCTTCTAAACAGCAATAAGGAGATCTGATTCCTTCTAAACAACAATAAGGAGATCTGATTCCTTTTAAACAACAATAAGGAGATCTGATTCCTTCTAAACAACAATAAGGAGATCTGATTCCTTTTAAACAACAATAAGGAGATCTGATTCCTTTTAAACAACAATAAGGAGATCTGATTCCTTTTAAACAACAATAAGGAGATCTGATTCCTTCTAAACAACAATAAGGAGATCTGATTCCTTCTAAACAACAATAAGGAGATCTGATTCCTTCTAAACAACAATAAGGAGATCTGATTCCTTCTAAACAACAATAAGGAGATCTGATTCCTTCTAAACAACAATAAGGAGATCTGATTCCTTCTAAACAACAATAAGGAGATCTGATTCCTTCTAAACAACAATAAGGAGATCTGATTCCTTCTAAACAACAATAAGGAGATCTGATTCCTTTTAAACAATAATAAGGAGATCTGATTCCTTCTAAACAACAATAAGGAGATCTGATTCCTTTTAAACAATAATAAGGAGATCTGATTCCTTCTAAACAAGACTTTTGGTCTTGTATTTACTGCAACAGACTTACTATTTCTGGGATAAAGTAGATATTGGATGTAGGGAATATCATGAAGTAATTGAACATCTTAGACAGAAGGCAAATGGCTCAACTGTTCACCAAAATATTCAACAAATCATTGAAGGAAAGGAAAAATGACTGGGAAGTCCAGTATATGTAGCGCCCATGTTGACCAAAGAAGATGATACAAAATGCTTCTTAAATCATTATTTATAAAAAGAAAAAACGAAGATAAATGACTTTGTGATTATCAAAAGATTTTGTGATTATCATTAATATCCTTGGATACAAAAGGCATACTTTAGTTGCAGACGACCAGGCTAACACAATGGTTGGACACACAGCTTAAAATATATGCTACACTTGTACTTCTGAAACATACAGTACTACTTGATTCTGGTCGCCCAAACTGGTCGGGAAGGGAAGAAAAAACTAGAACACATACAAAGAAGAGGGACGAAATCATAGTCTTCACTCGTACATAAGCCTTGTAAGGAAAGACTCCAAAACTATAAACCTTTCCCTTGAAGAATCTAAGCTCAGATTCTGAGAAGTCTCAAAGGTTTTCAGTACTCTATATATTCTCGTTATCGTGGTATGCAAAGGTATTCCATCGCCTTAAACAGAGATTCAGTGACGGAAAAACAACAGAGTGATGATACGAGGGCGATATTATTAGTAACGTGATGAAATGTCCTTATTTTTTTATTTTTCCCCCTCCCACTTGCAGACTGGCTAAACATTAGAGTCACCAACCTCAAGATGTAGCGAAGAAATGACTCTTACGTACTTATAAATCAAGTAAAGGAATGACTTAAGTACTTAAAAATTAATTAAAGGAATGACTCGTAAGCACTTACAAATCAAGTAAAGGAATGACTCTTAAGTACTTATAAACTTATAAATCAAGTAAAGGAATGACTCTTAAGTACTTATAAACTTATAAATCAAGTAAAGGAATGACTCTTAAGTACTTATAAATCAAGTAAAGGAATGACTTAAGTACTTACAAATCAAGTAAAGGAATGACTCTTAAGTACTTATAAATCAAGTAAAGGAATGACTTAAGTACTTACAAATCAAGTAAAGGAATGACTTAAGTACTTACAAATCAAGTAAAGGAATGACTTAAATATTTAAGAATCAAGTAAAGGAATGACTTTTAAGTACTTACGAATCAAGTAAAGAAATGATTCTTAAGTACTTATAAATCAAGTAAAGAAATGACTCTTAAGTACTTAAAAATTCAAGTAAAGGAGGGACTCTTAAGTGCTTATAAATCAAGTAAAGGAATGACTCTTAAGTACTTACAAATCAAGTAAAGGAATGACTCTTAAGTACTTACAAATCAAGTAAAGAAATGACTCTTAAGTACTTACAAATCAAGTAAAGAAATGACTCTTAAGTACTTACAAATCAAGTAAGGAATGACTCTTAAGTACTTAAAAATCAAGTAAAGGAATGACTCTTAAGTGCTTAAAAATCAAGTAAAGTAATGATTTTTAAGTACTTACAGGTCAAAGCCAAATACTTCAGTGATGTTTGATATTAAGTAAACCCTCCTGCTTCAATGCTACAACGGAAGCCTATCTCTATTTTGCAGAGTCCCGGCCCTGTGTAGCTCTCTCTCTCTCTCTCTCTCTCTCTCTCTCTCTCTCTCTCTCTCTCTCTCTCTCTCTCTCTCTCTCTCTCTCTCTCTCTCTCCAACACCCACCCATCACATTTTCCTACAAAATTCCCGGGGTAGTATGCCTCCTTCATACTACATGGTGGTATTCCTCATATATATATATATATATATATATATATATATATATATATATATATATATATATATATATATATATATGAGTAATGTGGCAGTTGAGGGAATAATTGGTATACATGGGGTGTTCAGTGTTGTAAATGGAAATGGTGAAGAGCTTGTAGATTTATGTGCTGAAAAAGGACTGGTGATTGGGAATACCTGGTTTAAAAAGCGAGATATGCATAAGTATACTTATGTAAGTAGGAGAGATGGCCAGAGAGCGTTATTGGATTACGTGTTAATTGACAGGCGTGCGAAAGAGAGACTTTTGGATGTTAATGTGCTGAGAGGTGCAACTGGGGGGATGTCTGATCATTATCTTGTGGAGGCTAAGGTGAAGATTTGTATGGGTTTTCAGAAAAGAAGAGTGAATGTTGGGGTGAAGAGGGTGGTGAGAGTAAGTGAGCTTGGGAAGGAGACCTGTGTGAGGAAGTACCAGGAGAGACTGAGTACAGAATGGAAAAAGGTGAGAACAATGGAAGTAAGGGGAGTGGGGGAGGAATGGGATGTATTTAGGGAATCAGTGATGGATTGCGCAAAAGATGCTTGTGGCATGAGAAGAGTGGGAGGTGGGTTGATTAGAAAGGGTAGTGAGTGGTGGGATGAAGAAGTAAGAGTATTAGTGAAAGAGAAGAGAGAGGCATTTGGACGCTTTTTGCAGGAAAAAAATGCAATTGAGTGGGAGGTGTATAAAAGAAAGAGACAGGAGGTCAAGAGAAAGGTGCAAGAGGTGAAAAAAAGGGCAAATGAGAGTTGGGGTGAGAGAGTATCATTAAATTTTAGGGAAAATAAAAAGATGTTCTGGAGGGAGGTAAATAAAGTGCGTAAGACAAGGGAGCAAATGGGAACTTCAGTGAAGGGCGCAAATGGGGAGGTGATAACAAGTAGTGGTGATGTGAGAAGGAGATGGAGTGAGTATTTTGAAGGTTTGTTGAATGTGTTTGATGATAGAGTGGCAGATATAGGGTGTTTTGGTCGAGGTGGTGTGCAAAGTGAGAGGGTTAGGGAAAATGATTTGGTAAACAGAGAAGAGGTAGTGAAAGCTTTGCGGAAGATGAAAGCCGGCAAGGCAGCAGGTTTGGATGGTATTGCAGTGGAATTTATTAAAAAAAGGGGGTGACTGTATTGTTGACTGGTTGGTAAGGTTATTTAATGTATGTATGACTCATGGTGAGGTGCCTGAGGATTGGCGGAATGCGTGCATAGTGCCATTGTACAAAGGCAAAGGGGATAAGAGTGAGTGCTCAAATTACAGAGGTATAAGTTTGTTGAGTATTCCTGGTAAATTATATGGGAGGGTATTGATTGAGAGGGTGAAGGCATGTACAGAGCATCAGATTGGGGAAGAGCAGTGTGGTTTCAGAAGTGGTAGAGGATGTGTGGATCAGGTGTTTGCTTTGAAGAATGTATGTGAGAAATACTTAGAAAAGCAAATGGATTTGTATGTAGCATTTATGGATCTGGAGAAGGCATATGATAGAGTTGATAGAGATGCTCTGTGGAAGGTATTAAGAATATATGGTGTGGGAGGAAAGTTGTTAAAAGCAGTGAAAAGTTTTTATCGAGGATGTAAGGCATGTGTACGTGTAGGAAGAGAGGAAAGTGATTGGTTCTCAGTGAATGTAGGTTTGCGGCAGGGGTGTGTGATGTCTCCATGGTTGTTTAATTTGTTTATGGATGGGGTTGTTAGGGAGGTAAATGCAAGAGTTTTGGAAAGAGGGGCAAGTATGAAGTCTGTTGGGGATGAGAGAGCTTGGGAAGTGAGTCAGTTGTTGTTCGCTGATGATACAGCGCTGGTGGCTGATTCATGTGAGAAACTGCAGAAGCTGGTGACTGAGTTTGGTAAAGTGTGTGGAAGAAGAAAGTTAAGAGTAAATGTGAATAAGAGCAAGGTTATTAGGTACAGTAGGGTTGAGGGTCAAGTCAATTGGGAGGTGAGTTTGAATGGAGAAAAACTGGAGGAAGTGAAGTGTTTTAGATATCTGGGAGTGGATCTGGCAGCGGATGGAACCATGGAAGCGGAAGTGGATCATAGGGTGGGGGAGGGGGCGAAAATTCTGGGGGCCTTGAAGAATGTGTGGAAGTCGAGAACATTATCTCGGAAAGCAAAAATGGGTATGTTTGAAGGAATAGTGGTTCCAACAATGTTGTATGGTTGCGAGGCGTGGGCTATGGATAGAGTTGTGCGCAGGAGGATGGATGTGCTGGAAATGAGATGTTTGAGGACAATGTGTGGTGTGAGGTGGTTTGATCGAGTGAGTAACGTAAGGGTAAGAGAGATGTGTGGAAATAAAAAGAGCGTGGTTGAGAGAGCAGAAGAGGGTGTTTTGAAGTGGTTTGGGCACATGGAGAGAATGAGTGAGGAAAGATTGACCAAGAGGATATATGTGTCGGAGGTGGAGGGAACGAGGAGAAGAGGGAGACCAAATTGGAGGTGGAAAGATGGAGTGAAAAAGATTTTGTGTGATCGGGGCCTGAACATGCAGGAGGGTGAAAGGAGGGCAAGGAATAGAGTGAATTGGAGCGATGTGGTATACCGGGGTTGACGTGCTGTCAGTGGATTGAATCAAGGCATGTGAAGCGTCTGGGGTAAACCATGGAAAGCTGTGTAGGTATGTATATTTGCGTGTGTAGACGTATGTATATACATGTGTATGGGGGGGGGCCATTTCTTTTGTCTGTTTCCTTGCGCTACCTCGCAAACGCGGGAGACGGCGACAAAGTATAAAAAAAAAAAAAATATATATTTATTTATTTTGCTTTGTCGCTGTCTCCCGCGTTTGCGAGGTAGCGCAAGGAAACAGACGAAAGAAATGGCCCAACCCACCCCCATACACATGTACATACATACACGTCCACACACGCAAATATACATACCTATACATCTCAATGTACACATATATATACACACACAGACATATATATACACACACAGACACATACATATATACCCATGCACACAATTCACACTGTCTGCCTTTATTCATTTCCATCGCCACCTCGCCACACATGGAATACCATCCCCCTCCCCCCTCATGTGTGCGAGGTAGCGCTAGTTGAGCCAGAGGGAGAGGTGGGGAGGGCGGCGCCTCCTGTATTATTATCCTGTTTCCGTCTCAGGTTTGGTTTATGCAGCAGAGAACCTCGTGATGGACGACATGGTATGTTTGTGTCTGTCCTTCGTATGTACACCCATGTCCCACCACCACAGACCTGTCCCCACCACAGACCTGTCCCTACCACATCCCTCACCACCACAGACCTGTCCCTACCACATCCCTCACCACCACAGACCTGTCCCTACCACATCCCTCACCACCACAGACCTGGCCCCACCACATCCCTCACCACCACAGACCTGTCTCTACCACATCCCACACCACCACAGACCTGTCCCTACCACAACCCTCACCACCACAGACCTGTCCCTACCACAGGTTACACCACATATCACTGTGTGCACTGCTGGTAATAACATACAGCTAATATGATAATTAGTCCACTCTGCCTCTTCATTAGAATCATTAAGGTCGTTATTTCGACCTAACCTAACCAGGAGAGGAGCGCAGTGGTAGTATGTGGGGGAAATCACATCGTTCCAGCCCAAGTGTGTGGCATAATTGATGCATAATCAATGACGGTGTTTGCCGAATGACCATCAGGCATTTAGCATTGAAAATGAACGAGCTTATGATGTGATGCGATACGATGTAACGTAGGTATTATGAGGCGAAATTGCTCACTCATTATCTCATGAGTCGTTTCTCTGAAGAGCTTGTTGTGGGTGTACACGAAGGTAAATGTGATGAGGTTAACCAGTGGATGGGGGTATATGACCTAACTGGTGAGGAGGAGGAAGATGTAGGGCTCGAGCCGGGAGTGGAGTGGGGTGTCTCCTCATGTTTTGGTGTCTTGATCATGTTCTCTCAATGATTTGATTGATAATGTTTCCTCATCATTGCCGAAAAATCTCTATACCTCTTCACCCTCGCCTTCACAGAAAACGTGATCAAACACCCCTACCAGCTGCCCCTCTCTGAGCACATTTACATCCAAAAGTCTCTCTTTGACACGCCTATCATTAAATATGTAATGCACGGTTATCATGTTTCCTACTCATAGACATAGGTATGTGTATGTCCATCCTTTTAAACTAAGTATTCCCCATCACCAGTCTTCAGTACACACCTCCACAAGCTCTTTACCAATTTTATTTGCTTTTACTGAATGCCTCGTATCCCAGAATTATCCCCTTAAATGCCCCATTACTCACGTTTGTATTTAAATCACCCATCACTTATGACCAAGTGATTGTGTTAATGACTTCACGAGGCAATGTATGCCCTTCATGTACAGATTTGCATTCAAACCAGCAACTGCCAAATTTCCTCTGTTTTTTCATCAACTTTATGTAGTTTAAAAAGCTGGTGTTGTGATTTTCTTTATAGCTGGTGTTGTGAGTTTTCTCTAAAGCTGGTGTTGTGAGTTTTCTCTAAAGCTGGCTTTGTGAGTTAGCTCTTCATTATTGAGTGTGATTATCCTAGAGATAAATATGTTCTTCTGTCCTATATAGTTCAGTTACACACTTGAGACCTTTCGAGAGAATCCAATTTTCTTAATCTCATCGCAGACAAAGTGTTCGATTCTTTTCTCCTTAATATTTACTGATTATTTTGAGAAGAACGGGGCCTTGATGACCCTGGGAGTGTGTGGGCCTAAAGCCTTATTAACTTACCTTTTTAAGAGAATTTGAATCCCCTCTGTGAAGAACACTTCAGGACACAGTCTAGTTAAGGTTATACTGAAGCTACATGAAGTTAAACGGATGATTTTTAAGACCTACGACTAAAAATTAGATGCAAAGGTAATTGTTTTATTTTCTATGTTGCATGGAATACTCCTCCACTGTCTTGGATTCGAGTTGTAAACAAACTATTTACTTGGGATCCAGTTGACATAGTTTGATTCATTTTCATCGACCATGAGTCGATGCTTCTTTGTCTTTCAGGCGTTGGTAACGCACAGTTCGTTTCAAGTCTTCATGTTGAAGTCATTTCATTTATTACTTTTTGATCCGTTCTAGAAAGTTCTCTCTCGGCTCTTCATTGCCAGCTGTCTTATCCTCTTTTGATATTGGTACAACTTCAGAAAACGAAAGCAGTTTTCTTTTTTATTTGTTATAGATTCTACCGAAATCATTTTCAGTGTTTTGATTTGTTATAGATTTTACCGAAAGCAATTTTCTTTTCTATTTGTTATAAATTTTACCGAAATCGTTTTCATTTTTTTTTTTATTTGTTATAGATTTTACCGAAATCAGTTTCAGTGTTTTAATTTGTTATAGATTTTACCGAAAGCAATTTTCTTTTCTATTTGTTATAAATTTTACCGAAATCGTTTTCATTTTTTTTTATTTGTTATAGATTTTACCGAAATCAGTTTCAGTGTTTTAATTTGTTATAGATTTTACCGAAGTCATTTTCAGGTTTTTTATTTGTTATAGATTTTACCGAAATCTTTTTTTTTTTTTTTTTGTAGTTGTTATGGATTTTACCGAAATCATTTTCATTTTTGTATTTGTTATAGATTTTACCGAAATCATTTTCATGTTTTTTTATTTGTTATAGATTTTACCGAAATCATTTTCAGTTTTTTATTTGTTATAGATTTTACCGAAATCATTTTCAGTTTTTTATTTGTTATAGATTTTACCGAAAGCAGTTTTCTTTTTTATTTGTTATAGATTTTACCGAAATCATTTTCAGTGTTTTAATTTGTTATAGATTTTACCGAAAGCAATTTTCTTTTCTATTTGTTATAAATTTTACCGAAATCGTTTTCATTTTTTTTTATTTGTTATAGATTTTACCGAAATCAGTTTCAGTGTTTTAATTTGTTATAGATTTTACCGAAGTCATTTTCAGGTTTTTTATTTGTTATAGATTTTACCGAAATCTTTTTTTTTTTTTTTTAGTTGTTATGGATTTTACCGAAATCATTTTCATTTTTGTATTTGTTATAGATTTTACCGAAATCATTTTCATGTTTTTTTATTTGTTATAGATTTTACCGAAATCATTTTCAGTTTTTTATTTGTTATAGATTTTACCGAAATCGTTTTCATTTTCACTGTATTTGTTATAGATTTTACCGAAATCATTTTCAGTTTTTTTTTATTTCTTATAAATTTTACCGAAATCATTTTACAGTTTTTGCGTTACATCTGTGGCTCGTATTCATTTCACAAGAACAATTTGCAGTGCAACTCAACCCCCCCCATCACCAATCACATTGCTTGTGCCTACCATTACCTTGGACGACCCTGCGTCACGTCTTACAGTGGATCAAACACACTTCGTCCCTCCTGTTACTTCAACCCTGATGCCACCTCGAACTCCCTTGTGTAGCTGCCAGCTTCTACTGCCTCTCAGACTTGCTCGGCGTTTCCCCATGTTAGCAAGGGAGCGCCAAGACGAAGAGGTGGACTCATTCATTCACAGTGACCCCCTCTCTCTCCTTGTCTTGTGCAATGGAACGGAACCTTACACACACACACACACACACACCAACTTACCCACCAACCCGCCCACCTTCCCTATTCACAACCAGGTCCCCCACAGACCTTCCTTTGACCCTGGATCACTTCACTGATGGCATGTTGACCTCACTTTAGCACGGTGTTCCAATTCACTTTCCCATGCACACCTGACACACTACCCATCTAACCTACATTTTGTTGACTTTAATCTTCGTAGCAATGTGGTAGTTTTTATTGACTGGGTGATTTTGGTCACTCTGAAGTACTTTATTATCTTTGTATAATATATATTTTTATTTTCTTTTTGATGTTTCTAATCGTTGTAATGGTATTCTGGACCCTGTAATTTATCAAACCAGTTCTTAATAACCTTTGTCAATTTATGTTTTGAATCTGAGTTACAGTGTCTGTACAAACCTTAGGCTGAGAATGAGTTTATTGACTGTACAACAGCTGTATTGACTGTACAACAGCTGTATTGACTGTACAACAGCTGTATTGACTGTACAACAGCTGTATAAGATAAATCTATAATATTGACATCAGTTTGAAGGTTGCTAATACATTCTAGAATTTAACTTCTTTTCTACAGTGCCTCCACATGTGTATTGAAAGAAATTATCAATGATTCTGCCAAAGAAATTATCAGTGATTGTACCAGTTATCAATGATTGTACCAAAGTATGTAATTATTAATGATTGTACCAATGAAATTATCAGTGATTGTACCAGTTGTCAGTTATTGTACCAAAGTATGAAATTATCAATCATTGTACCAAAGAAATTATCAGTGATTGTACCAGTTATCTATTATTGTACCAAAGTAATTATCAATTATTGTACCAAAGTAATTATCAGTGATTGTACTAAGGTAATTATCAGTTATTGTAGCAAAGTAATTATCAGTGATTGTACCAACGTAATTATTAATGATTGTACCAACGTAATTATCAATGATTTTACCAATGTAATTATCAGTGATTATACCAACGTAATTATCAATGATTGTACCGTAGTAATGGTTAATTATTATAGCCAAAGTAATTATCAGTTATTGTACCAAAGTAATTATCAATGATTGTACCAAAGTAATGATCAATGATTGTACCAAAGTAATTATCAGTGATTGTACCAATCATCAATGATTGTACCAAAGTAATTATAAATTATTACCAAAGTAATTATCAATTATTGTACCAAAGTAATTATCAATTATTGTACCAACACAATTATCAGTCATAGTACCAAAGTAATGATCAGTGATTGTACCAAAGTAATTATCAGTTATTGTATCAGTTATCAAAGATTGTACCAAAGTAATGATCAGTGATTGTACCAAAGTAATTATGAATGATTGTATCAATTATCAATGATTGTACCAAAGTAATTATCAATGATTGTACCAAAGTAATTATCAATGATTGTACCAAAGTAATTATCAATGATTGTACCAAAGTCATTATCAATGATTGTACCAAAGTAATGATCAGTGATTGTACCAAAGTAATTATCAGTTTTACTAATTATCAATGATTGTACCAAAGTCATTATCAATGATTGTACCAAAGTAATTATCACTGATTGTACCAAAGTCATTATCAATGATTGTACCAAAGTAATGATCAGTGATTGTACCAAAGTAATTATCAGTTTTACTAATTATCAATGATTGTACCAAAGTCATTATCAATGATTGTACCAAAGTAATGATCAGTGATTGTACCAAAGTAATTATCAGTTTTACTAATTATCAATGATTGTACCAAAGGAATTATCAGTGATAGTACCAAAGTAATTAACAATTATTATACCAAAGCAATGATCAGTTATTGTACCAGAGTAATTATCAGATATTGTACCAAAGTAATGATCAATGATTATACCAAAGAAATTATCAATTATACCAAATCAATTATCAATTATTGTACCAAAGTAATGATCAATGATTGTAGCAAAGCAATTATCAGGGATTATACCAAAGTAATCATCAATGATTGTACCAAGATATATTCCTTCACAGATTCTACAAGTTTGCCGTTATTTTCACAATGTCCCTGGGCGTCTGGTGAGTCACTGTAATTTACACCATTTCATCTGTTTTCTGAACATTGCGTTCGTCCACAGCGTGATGCGCTGTACATTACACCTTCCCTCTCAGTCATTCCAACCTACCAGGTATACTCAACACACTTGTACCTATGTCATTGGAACATTCACTTTTGTCCCATTGGCTCTCGTACAGTGGCATTATACAGACATTCTGCCTATTCTCGGACACCTAACCGTGAGCTATATGGGATGTATTTCGGAAAACAGAGATGGCTTGTGCAAAAGATGTTTGTGGCATGAGAAGCGTGGGAGGTGGGTTGATTAGAAAGGGTAGTGAGTGGTGGGATGAAGAAGTAAGATTATTAGTGAAAGAAAAGAGAGAGGCATTTGGACGATTTTTGCTGGGAAATAATGCAAATGAGTGGGAAATGTATAAAAGAAAGAGGCAGGAGGTCAAGAGAAAGGTGCAACAGGTGAAAAAGAGGGCAAATGAGAGTTGGGGTGAGAGAGTATCATTAAATTTTAGGGAGAATGAAACGATGTTTTGGAAGGAGGTAAATAAAGTGCGTAAGACAAGGGAACACATGGAAACTTCAGTGAAGGGGGCTAATGGGGAGGTGATAACGAGTAGTGGTGATGTGAGGAGATGGAGTGAGTATTTTGAAGGTCTGTTGAATGTGTTTGATGACAGAGTGGCAGATATAGGGTGTTTTGGTCGAGGTGGTGTGCAAAGTTAGAGGGTTAGGGAAAAGGATTTGGTAAAAAGAGAAGAGGTAGTAAAAGCTTTGCGCAAGATGAAAGCCGGCAAGGCAGCGGGTTTGGATGGTATTGCAGTGGAATTTATTAAAAACGGGGTGATTGTATTGTTTACTGGTTGGTAAGGTTATTTAACGTATGTATGATTCATAGTGAGATACCTGAGGATTGGCGGAATGCTTGCATAGTGCCATTGTACAAAGGCAAAGGTGACAAAGATGAGTGCTCAAATTACAGAGGTATAAGTTTGTTGAGTATTCCTGTGAAAATATATGGGCGGGTATTGATTGAGAGGGTGAAGGCATGTACAGAGCATCAGATTGGGTAAGAGCAGTGTGGTTTCAGAAGTAGTAGAGGATGTGTGTATCAGGTGTTTGCTTTGAAGAATGTATGTGAGAAATACTTAGAAAAGCAAATGGATTTGTATGTAGCATTTATGGATCTGGAGAAGGCATATGATTGAGTTGATAGAGATGCTCTGTGGAAGGTATTAAGAATATATGGTGTGGGAGGCAAGTTGTTAGAAGCAGTGAAAAGTCTTTATCGAGGATGTAAGGCATGTGTACGTGTAGGAAGAGAGGAAAGTGATTGGTTCTCAGTGAATGTAGTTTTGTGGCAAGGGTGTGTGATGTCTCCATGGTTGTTTAATTTGTTTATGGATGGGGTTGTTAGGGAGGTAAATGCAAGAGTTTTGGAAAGAGGGAGAAGTATGCAGTCTGTTGTGGATGAGAGAGCTTGGGAAGTGAGTCAGTTGTTGTTCGCTGATGATACAGCGCTGGTGGCTGATTCATGTGAGAAACTGCAGAAGCTGGTGACTGAGTTTGGCAAAGTGTGTGAAAGAAGAAAGTTGAGAGTAAATGTGAATAAGAGCAAGGTGATTAGGTACAGTAGGGTTGAGGTTCAAGTCAACTGGGAGGTAAGTTTGAATGGAGAAAAACTGGAGGAAGTGAAGTGTTTTAGATATCTGGGAGTGGATTTGGCAGCGGATGGAATCATGGAAGCGGAAATGAATCATAGGGTGGGGGAGGGGGCAAAAATTTTGGGAGCCTTGAAGAATGTGTGGAACTCGAGAACATAATCTCGGAAAGCAAAAATGGGTATGTTTGAAGGAATAGTGGTTCCAACAATGTTGTATGGCTGCGAGGCATGGGCTGTGGATAGAGTTGTGGGGAGGAGGGTGGATGTGCTGGAAATGAGATGTTTGAGGACAATATGTGGTGTGAGGTGATTTCATCGAGTAAGAGAGATGTGAGGTACTGAAAAGAGTGTGGTTGAGAGAGCAGAAGAGGGTGTTTTGAAATGGTTTGGTCACATGGAGAGAATGAGTGAGGAAAGATTGACCAAGAGGATATATGTGTCGGAGGTGGAGCGAACGAGGAGAAGTGGGAGACCGAATTGGAGGTGGAAAGATGGAGTGAAAAAGATTTTGAGTGATCGGGGCCTGAACATGCAGGAGGGTGAAAGGCGTGCGAGGAATAGAGTGAATTGGAACGATGTGGTATACCGGGGTCGACGTGCTGTCGATGGATTTAACCAGGGCATGTGAAGCGTCTGGGGTAAACCATGGAAAGTTGTGTGGGGCCTGGATGTGGAAAGGGAGCTGTGGTTTCGGTGCATTATTACATGACAGCTAGAGACTGAGTGTGAACGAATGGGGCCTTTGTTGTCTTCCTAGCGCTACATCGCACACATGAGGGGGGAGCTGGTTGTTATTTCATGTGTGGCGGGGTGGCGATGGGAATGAATAAGGCAGACAGTATGAATTATATACATGTGTATATATGTATATGTCTGTGTGTGTTTATATATGTATACGTTGAGATGTATAGGTATGTATATTTGCGTGTGTGGAAGTGTATGTATATACATGTGTATGTGGGTGGGTTGGGACATTCTTTCGTCTGTTTCCTTGCGCTACCTCGCTAACGCGGGAGACAGCGACAAAGCAAAATGAAATACATAAATGAGTAAATATATATAAAAGAAAGAGACAGGAGGTCAAGAGAAAGGTGCAAGAGGTGAAAAAAAGGGCAAATGAGAGTTGGGGTGAGAGACTATCAGTAAATTTTAGGGAGAATAAAAAGATGTTCTGGAAGGAGGTAAATAGGGTGCGTAAGACAAGGGAGCAAATGGGAACTTCAGTGAAGGGCGTAAATGGGGAGGTGATAACAAGTAGTGGTGATGTGAGAAGGAGATGGAATGAGTATTTTGAAGGTTTGTTGAATGTGTCTGATGACAGAGTGGCAGATATAGGGTGTTTTGGTCGAGGTGGTGTGCAAAGTGAGAGGGTTAGGGAAAATGATTTGGTAAACAGAGAAGAGGTAGTAAAAGCTTTGCGGAAGATGAAAGCCGGCAAGGCAGCAGGTTTGGATGGTATTGCAGTGGAATTTATTAAAAAAGGGGGTGACTGTATTGTTGACTGGTTGGTAAGGTTATTTAATGTATGTATGACTCATGGTGAGGTGCCTGAGGATTGGCGGAACGCGTGCATAGTGCCATTGTACAAAGGCAAAGGGGATAAGAGTGAGTGCTCAAATTACAGAGGTATAAGTTTGTTGAGTATTCCTGGTAAATTATATGGGAGGGTATTGATTGAGAGGGTGAAGGCATGTACAGAGCATCAGATTGGGGAAGAGCAGTGCGGTTTCAGAAGTGGTAGAGGATGTGTGGATCAGGTGTTTGCTTTGAAGAATGTATGTGAGAAATACTTAGAAAAGCAAATGGATTTGTATGTAGCATTTATGGATCTGGAGAAGGCATATGATAGAGTTGATAGAGATGCTCTGTGGAAGGTATTAAGAATATATGGTGTGGGAGGCAAGTTGTTAGAAGCAGTGAAAAGTTTTTATCGAGGATGTAAGGCATGTGTACGTGTAGGAAGAGAGGAAAGTGATTGGTTCTCAGTGAATGTAGGTTTGCGGCAGGGGTGTGTGATGTCTCCATGGTTGTTTAATTTGTTTATGGATGGGGTTGTTAGGGAGGTAAATGCAAGAGTCCTGGAAAGAGGGGCAAGTATGAAGTCTGTTGGGGATGAGAGAGCCTGGGAAGTGAGTCAGTTGTTGTTCGCTGATGATACAGCGCTGGTGGCTGATTCATGTGAGAAACTGCAGAAGCTGGTGACTGAGTTTGGTAAAGTGTGTGGAAGAAGAAAGTTAAGAGTAAATGTGAATAAGAGCAAGGTTATTAGGTACAGTAGGGTTGAGGGTCAAGTCAATTGGGAGGTAAGTTTGAATGGAGAAAAACTGGAGGAAGTGAAGTGTTTTAGATATCTGGGAGTGGATCTGTCAGCGGATGAAACCATGGAAGCGGAAGTGGATCATAGGGTGGGGGAGGGGGCGAAAATTTTGGGAGCCTTGAAAAATGTGTGGAAGTCGAGAACATTATCTCGGAAAGCAAAAATGGGTATGTTTGAAGGAATAGTGGTTCCAACAATGTTGTATGGTTGCGAGGCGTGGGCTATGGATAGAGTTGTGCGCAGGAGGATGGATGTGCTGGAAATGAGATGTTTGAGGACAATGTGTGGTGTGAGGTGGTTTGATCGAGTAAGTAACGTAAGGGTAAGAGAGATGTGTGGAAATAAAAAGAGCGTGGTTGAGAGAGCAGAAGAGGGTGTTTTGAAATGGTTTGGGCACATGGAGAGAATGAGTGAGGAAAGATTGACCAAGAGGATATATATATGTATATATATATATATATATATATATATATATATATATATATATATATATATATATATATATATATATATATATATATATATATATATATATATTCTAAACTTAATAAAAATCCCTCAGAAGCAGTTAATTTTCATTTCAATAAAGAAATGAAGTTGTTGTTGAAAGGTAATAGTTCTCTTATTAATAGTTTGCCATCTTTGTCCCCTTCATTGCCATATATGTATGGACTTATCAAAACACATAAGCAGAAATTTCCAGCAAGACCTATAGTGAGTTCAGTAGGCTCCATTACATATAAACTGTCAAAATGATTAGTTTCTTTATTAAGCCCTTTAGGGGGTAAGGTATCAAATTCTAATATCATGAACAATGTAGATTTAGTCAACAAGCTAATCAATATCAATGTTAATTTTGATTTCAAACTAGTTAGCTTTGATGTTTCCTCACTTTTCACTAAAGTTCCAGTTGACGACCTTTTAGAATATTTATTTGATGCCTTGGATGATATTCATTTACCTGTTTCAAAGTCTGTTTTCATTGAACTGATAAAATTGTGTATAAAAGACTGTGTATTTCAATTCAGTGGAGATTATTATGCTCAAAAATTTGGTATGGCAATGGGTAACCCTCTTTCACCTGTACTAAGTAATCTTTATATGGAATTTTTTGAAACAAAATTACTAAAGGATGTCTACTTTCTAATTCAATTTGGCTTAAGTATGTAGATGATGTTCTTTGTGTTAGGCCAACAAATGAAAATTTACAAATATTTCTCCCCTTACTTAACAATTTAGTACCTTCCATCAAATTTACTGTAGAAAATGAAAATAATGGTATGTTACCATTTTTTGATTGCATGGTCCATAGACAAGGAAACAAGTATAAGTTCAGCATATACAGAAAACCCACCAATGTATGCTCATATATCCATTATTACTCATCTCAACATGACAGAGTTAAATTATCATCATTTTAATCTATGTTCCTTAAGGCATTACGTATTTGCAGTCCAGAGTTTCTTGATGACGAGTTTGAGAAGATATTTCTATTGGATCTAAATTAAAGTACCCTAGATCTTTCATTGATAAATCCCTTAAGTTAGCAAAGAAATCATTTTATAGAGTTGAGCCCAAACCTCCCATTGATACCAAGAATCTCTTAGTTCTCCCTTTTGATAATAATTTCACTTTACTTACCATGTTTCTTAAATCCTTTAATGTCAATGTTGCTTTTAGCAACAATAATACTATAAAGAATATCTTTATCAGGAATTCACCAGAAAATTCTCTTGGATGCATCGATAAAGTGCCTTGTGTAAATTGTGATAAATTTTATGTTGGTCAAACTGGTAAGGATCTTTCTGATAGACTTAAGCAACATAGATATAGTATAAGAACTGGACAAGAATCAAATGCCTTGTTTAATCACGTTAAAAACTATGATAATTGTATTGACTGGAGTGATGCCATCTCAGTTATTAACTCTAACTCTATTACCAAGTGAAATATCATTGAATCTTCTATTATTAGATACACAAAGAATTATAATCTTGATATTAGTGATGGTCTATTCAACTTAGATAACTTTATTGTTGATAAATTTGTAAAATGATACGTTTATGACGCTGTTATTGTTAATTGTTTTGTGAAACAACATGGACTATGTGTTCATCTTATAATCATTATTGTATATAATATTAAATATACTAATATTTATATATATTGATTATATCATACTTATATTTTTTGCTATGATCGCTGTCTCCACAAGTGTTGCATGTAGGCAATGAGACAGGATAAAATGCCAATACTAAATTCTATGATATTATATCATGAATTAATAATGTATAAACAATGCTCCAATGCTTATTTTTGACGTATTTAAATCTGCATGTGGGATCAAACTAAAATTTTGTTCGAATTTCAAATTTGGACGATTTTTGTTTAAAATCGAAATATGGCAGATTTCATAAATCAAGGTCAAGAGTGCAAGAAAAAGAGGGCAAATGAGAGTTGGGGTGAGAGAGTATCATTAGATTTTAGGGAGAATAAAAAGATGTTTTGGAAGGAGATGAAGTGCGTAAGACAAGAGAATAAATGGAAACAATGGTGAAGGGGCAAATAAGGAGGTAATAACAAGTAGTGATGAAGTGAGAAGGAGATGGATCGACTATTTCTAAGGTTTGTTGATGGAGTAGCAGATATAGGGTGTTTTGGTTGGGGTGGTGTTCGAAGTGAGAGGGTCAGGGAGAATGGTTTGGAGAACAGAGAAGAGGTAGTGGAAGCTTTGCGCAAGATGAAAGCCGGCAAGGCAGCGGGATTGGACGGTATTGTAGTGGAATGTATAAAAAAACGGGATGCTGTGTTGTTGATTGGTTGGTAAGGACACATTATCCTCTTGGTCAATCTTTCCTCACTCATTCTCTCCATGTGACCAAACCATTTCAAAACACCCTCTTCTGCTCTCTCAACCACACTCTTTTTATTACCACACATCCCTCTTACCCTTTCATTACTTACTCGATCCAACCACCTCACACCACGTATTGTCCTCAAACATATCATATCCAGCAAATCCACCCTCCTCCGCACAACTCTATCCATAACCCACGCCTCGCAACCATACAACATTGTTGGAACCACTATTCCTTCAAACATACCCATTTTTGCTTTCCGAGATAATGTTCTCGACTTCCACACATTCTGCAACGCCTCCAGAACTTTCGCCCCCTCCCCACCCTATGATTCACTTCCGCTTCCATAGTTCCATCCGCTGCCAAATCCACTCCCAGTTATTTAAAACACTTGACTTCCTCCAGTTTTTCTCCATTCAAACTTACCTCCCAATTGACTTGACCCTCAACCCTACTGTACGTAATAACCTTGCTCTTATTCACATTTACTCTCAGCTTTCTTCTTTCACACACTTTACCATACTCAGTCACCAGCTTCTGCAGTTTCTCACACGAATCAGCCACCAGCGATGTATCATCAGCGAACAACAACTCACTCGCTTCTCAAGCTCTCTCATCCATAACAGACTACATACTTGCCCCTCTTTCCAAAACTCATGCATTCACCTCCCTAACAACCCCATCCATAAACAAATTAAACAACCATGGAGACATCACACACCCCTGCCGCAAACCTACATTCACTGAGAACCAATCACTTTTTTCTCTTCCTACACGTACACATGCCTTACATCCTCGATAAAAACTTTTTACTGCTTCTAACAACTTACCTCACACCATATATTCTTAATACCTTCCACAGAGCATCTCTATCAACTCTATCATATGCCTTCTCCAGATCCATAAATACAACATACAAATCCATTTGCTTTTGTAAGTATTTCTCTCATACATTCTTCAGAGCAAACACCTGATCCACACATCCTCTACCACTTCTGAAACCACACTGCTCTTCCCCAATCTGATGCTCTGTACATGCCTTCACCCTCTCAGTCAATACCCTCCCATATAATTTCCCAGGAATACTCAGCAAACTTATACCTCTGTAATTTGAGCACTCACTTTTATCCCCTTTGCCTTTGTACAATGGCACTATGCAAGCGTTCCTCCAGTCCTCAGGCACCTCACTATGAGTCATACATACATTGAATAACCTTACCAACCAGTCAACAATACAGTCACCCCCTTTTTTAATAAATTCCACTGCAATACCATCCAAACCCGCTGCCTTGCCGGCTTTCATCTTCCGCAAAGCTTTTACTACCTCTTCTCTGTTTACCAAATCATTTTCCCTAACCCTCTCACTTTGCACACCACCTCGACCAAAACACCCTATATCTGCCACTCTATCATCAAACACATTCAACAAACCTTCAAAATACTCACTCCATCTCCTCACATCACCACTACTTGTTATCACCTCCCCTTTAGCGCCCTTCAGTGAAGTTCCCATTTGTTCCCTCGTCTTACGCACTTTATTTACCTCCTTTCAAAACATCTTTTTATTCTTCCTAAAATGTAATGATACTCTTTCACCCCAACTCTCATTTGCCCTCTTTTTCACCTCTTGCACCTTTTTCTTGACCTCCTGCCTCTTTCTTTTATACATCTCCCACTCATTTGCATTATTTCCCTGCAAAAATCGTCCAAATGCCTTTCTCTTCTCTTTCACTAATAATCTTACTTCTTCATCCCACCACTCACTACCCTTTCTAATCTGCCTACCTCCCACGCTTCTCATGCCACAAGCATCTTTTGCGCAGGCCATCACTGCTTCCCTAAATATATCCCATTCCTCCCCCACTCCCCTTACGTCCTTTGTTCTCACCTTTTTCCATTCTGTACATCATGGTACATCCTCACACAAGTCTCCTTCCCAAGCTCACTTACTCTCACCACTCTCTTCACCCCAACATTCTTCTTCTCTGAAAACCTCTACAAATCTTCAGACATCCCTCCAGTTGCACCTCTCAGCACATAAACATCCAAAAGTCTCTCTTTCGCGCGCCTATCAAATAACATGTTATTCAGTAACGCTCTCTGGCCACTTCTCCAACTTACATACGTATACTTATGTATATCTCTCTTTTTAAACCAGGTATTCCCAATCACCAGTCCTTTTTCAGCACATAAATCTACAAGCTCTTCACCATTTCCATTTACAACACTCAACACCCATGTCCACCAATTATTCCCTCAACTGCCACATTACTCACCTTTGCATTCAAATCACCCATCACTATAACCCGGTTTCGTACATCAAAACTACTAACACACTCACTCAGCTGCTCCGAAAACACTTGCCTCTCATGATCTTTCTTCTCATGCCCAGGTGCATATGCACCAATAATCACCCATCTCTCTTCATCTACTTTCAGTTTTACCCATATCAATCTAGAGTTTACTTTCTTACACTCTATCGCATACTCCAACCACTCCTGTTTCAGTAGCGCTACTCCTTTCCTTGCTCTTGTCCTCTCACTAACCCCTGACTTTACTCCCAAGACATTCCCAAACCACTCTTCCCCTTTACCCTTGAGCTTCGTTTCACTCAGAGCCAAAACATCCAGGTTCCTTTCCTCAAACATACTACCTATCTCTCCTTTTTTCGCGTCTTTTTACATCCACACACATTTAGACACCCCAATCTGACCCTTCGAGGAGGATGAGCACTCCTCGCGTGACTCCTTCTTCTGTTTCCCTTTTTAGAAAATTAAGATACAAGGAGGGGAGGGTTTCCAGCCCCCCGCTCCCGTCCCCTTTAGTCGCCTTATGCGACACGTGAGGAATGCGTGGGAAGTATTCTTTCTCCCCTATCCCCTATATATATATATATATATATGTATATTGGAAAGGATCACAATTTTGCGCGTGATCAAGATACTCCTATGAGTCCACGGGGAAAATGAAACACGATAAGTTCCCAGGTGCACTTTCGTGTAATAATCACATCATCAGGAGAGACACAAGAAGGAAATATAACAGTCAGTTGATATACATCGAAGAGACGAAGCTAGGACACCATTTGGTAAACATATGATTGTCCAAGACATACAGCGAGCGTCCATAAACTTATCATTTTGCAAATTTTATCAACAATAAATTCATCAAATTTCTATAGACCATCACTAATATTAAGATTATAATTCTTTGTGTATTCAGTGATAGAAGGTTCAATGATATTTCTCATGGTAATAGAGTTAAGAGTTGATAACTGAGATGGCGTTACTCCAGTCAATACAATGATCATAGTTTTTAACGTGATTAAACAAGGCATTTGGTTCTTGTCTCGTTCTTATACTATATCTATGTTGCTTAAGTCTAACAGAAAGATCCTTACCAGTCTGATCACCCCAAAATTTATCACAATTTCCACAAGGCACTTTATAGATGCATCCTGGATAATTTTCTGGTGAATTCCTGATAAAGATATTCTTTATAGTAGTATTGTTGCTGAAGACAATATTTACATTAAAGGATTTAAGCAACATGGGAAGTAAATTAAAACTATTATCAGAAGGGGGAACTAAAAGATTCTTGGTGTCAGTGGGAGGTTTGGGCTCAACTTAATAAAATGATTTCTTTGCCAACTTAAGGGATTTATCAATGAAAGATCTAGGGTACTTTAACTTAGATCCAGTAGAATATGCCTTCTCAAACTCAAAATCAATAAATTCTGGGCTCCAAATACGTAATGCCTTAAGGAGCATGGATTGAAATGATGATAATTAACTCCGTCATGTTGAGATGAGTAATAATGGATATATGAGCATACATTGGTAGGTTTTCTGTATATGCTAAACTTGAACTTGTTTCCTTGCCTATGGATCATGTAATCTTAAAATGGTAACATACCATTATTTTCATTTTCTACAGTAAATTTGATGGAAAGTACTAAATTGTTAAGTAAGGGGAGAAATATTTGTAAATTTTCTTTTGTTGGCCAAACACAAAGAACATCATCTAAATACCTAAACCAAATTGCTAAACAATATCAATGTTAATTTTAATTTCAAACTAGTTAGCTTTGATGTTTCCTCACTTTTCACTAAAGTTCCAGTTGATGATCTTTTAGAATATTTATTAGATGTCTTGGATGATATTCATATACCTGTTTCAAAGTCTGTTTTCACTGAACTGATAAAATTGTGTATAAAGGACTGTGTATTTCAATTCAATGGAGTTTATTATGCTCAAAAATTTGGTTTCAGTGTCGTCCCGTTAGTGTGTGTGTGTGTGTGTGTGTGTGTGTTTCACGGGGGAACCATCCTGTACTGGATGTGGCGGGGCCTTGGGGCTGTGGGAGTCCCTGGATAGAGGAGTCTTAGGGTTACTACCCAGGATCTCCTTGTGGATGGAATCCTGTGTTTGGTTCAACACACACACACACACGAAAGCCTCTACAGTAAGCCGAGGTTGATACAGTGAGCGTCTCAGGTGAGAGAGATGGTAGAATCAGCAGACATAGCTTCATGTACCGTGTCTCAGCCAGTAAAGGGATGATGTGGAGGGACTTCTAATTTCTGATCTTCTCCAGGATCCAGCGAAGGAACTTGGTCATACGGACACCGACACTTGGCGCAGGCACCTTTCCACAGACCAGTCCTCTGGAGAAGACGCCGTAGGCTGTGTGCCGGCCGCTGGTGGAGCAAGTGAGGGGACCACCTGAGTCTCCGTTGCAAGCCTCTCCCTTTGTCCTGATGCCGCCGAAGCAGACGCTGGAGGACGAGTAATTGTGAGCCCCACCGAGGAACCTGCTCTCACACACGTCGTCTGGAATTATCCCAATCTCTACCTCGTTTGGTCTGGGCTGAGTCTGCGGAGCATTTTGGGAAGGGGGGAAGATTACTCACTGCCTTAGAAAAATAAATGGACGTCTGACATTATCTGGAATTTGAAAAAGAAAAAGAAGACAAGATATTGAAGGAATGGAAACCCTCAGTCATAACGGATCCTCCAAAAATTCATGGCATTATTAGGTTAGCAAAGTGTGATCCAGAACTTCTGTGGATTATTATCTCTCACCAGCGCTGCACACACGAGCCACCAGCAGCGTACTGCACCAACTCCCCTTTCACCACTTGATATTCTCACAACGCTTCACGTAACGCACCCGATTTACTCACCCACGAACGAAAACGCAAATTACAGGAAACCGCTGATGAACTTGCTTCCCCTTCGCTCGTCAGAATGTGACCAGAGATGGATGAGACACCGTCACAACAGCGCGACTTAGACCATTCGAAGCATAAACTCATCGAAGACGGCTTATCTCTCCCCGTTCATTGCTCTGTGACGCACCTCCTTCAGTCGTGTCACAGTCAGCGAAGAATCAGCGACTGTTCACGTTGCTTCTGTGTTCTTACACTGTGGAATCCTCTGTTCCATAACGGTTCATAGATTACACCACTGACTACCCTTCTTTAACTTCTGCAGAAGTCTCAGTTTCAGCACGATCGTGTGTGTGTGTGTGTGTAATGTGTTTTTTCCTTATAAAACAGACCTAACCTGCCCATGTCAGAGGATCTCCGATGCTTGGTGGATGCTGTCTAATGAGAACTAGCAGATTCGGGCCCTCTGGGCACCTATCCGCTCGCTCGTGCGTAGGACTAGGAGCCACTCACCAGCTGACAAGACCGCTGACATCGACCCTCACCACAATCACTCTCTTCACACACAGGTCACCACCACACCCGTCGTGCCTGACTGGCATATCCTCCCTCACCACCGTCGTTCCCTACCTCCCCGGCCATCACACCCTGCCTGGCCACCTCACCTTCCCTCACCACCATCATACTCCCCCCTTCCTGCACGTCACAACGCTCCACTCCTTGGTCATCATTGTCTCTCCTCCCTGAACACCACAACTCCCTCCCTGGTTCCTGCACTCTCCCTCATCACCGTACCCTCCCTCCATGGGCCTTTATCCTTCTCCCTCACCATCACCAATCCTTCTCCCTTCCTAGATACTACACACCCCCATAGCCCCCACTGCTCCTTCCCTCCCTGGCCACCATACCATGAACACCGGAATGGCATGGGTCAGGGATTGAGCACTCGACCAGGCCATCCCTCTTCATGCCTCCCATATTACCGGCAGAACCTTTCCGCTCAGCCTTAACATACTTTTCCGAAAAAGCAATTTCTACCTTGCAAGAAAATGGAGGTGAGAATGGGGGTTAGTCATCATACCATTACGTCTGATACATTCCTCAGCGTGTCTACAGATAGGACCACCTTCTTATAGTATAGATAATGTGTTAAGGACAGGTTCCATAGAATTGGAATTTGGCGGGTGAGATGCATCATGGGAACAAGGTGTCGACAGGTTTGGCAACACTGTGGGCGCAAGGCGTAAACAAACAGGTGGGTGGAGCGCCTTAGGAATTCTTGCCGTAGTTGAAGTAGGTATGTGTTTGTGTGGCGGGGTTCGGATGAACATTATGAGCAGACAAATGTAACGGAGCTTATATCATCATTCTCCTCCTTGCAGGGAATTTAGTTACATAAGGTTTCCTGTTAATGCTTGCTAGCTATTTCTATCCTCCTAAGGCAGGATTGTTGGTAACTGTGTACGGGGGTTAATCAGGGAATTAGCTGGGAACTTCCTCGACTTGTGTGCAGACAGAATCGCCTTTTACAGTTGTAGAAGAAATAGAGAAATGGAAACAACAGCTTCAGATCCCAAACAAAGCAAGCGATGGACTGTAGCGTCATGCGGAGACGTTAGACTCCAGATGTAATCAGGTAAAGATTCGCATTTTCTTGGTAAGTCATGAACACATACACCACGGGACAATAGTGACTCGTACAGCGCCTTGTGGTCTTCACGAATTTCCCCCTCCACTGTGTGTAGGTGGTTAGCTGTGCGTGTTGTGCGCGAGTTTGTGCTTCCTGTACATACCCGCAACTTAGAAATAGATTCATGGGAAGAAGTATAGATACATACCTGTCCTTCTTCCTCAACTCTACCCCAGCCCATGATGATGCAATCACCCAGGTCTTCGTACGAGTCGCTGCTGCTGGGCAGGCACACTGGCTTCACCCTAGGTCCAAACCTGTGTATGTAAATAAACTCATTTGTTACAGATTCACTCACGTTTCACAATATGAAGTTCTACTGTCACTCATTAAAAGGTATGAAACATTTTCCTACATTTATCATACAAACAATATATGTAATCTTGCTTTGAAATCTAGAAACTCTTTTTGAGTCTTGGGATCGAATTACTTTGAAATCTAGAAATTCTTTTTAAGTCTTGGGATCGAACACTTCAGATGAATTTCCTGCTGTAGTTCAGGTCGAAGAAATACCAATTGGGTGCATTGTTTAAAGTCAGTCTACAGTCGCTACATCTTGATCTAAGCAGCATCGACTACAGTGCCATCTGTGTGGTTTCCAACATAACCACTCATAACGAACAACCAAAGGCGAAAACTCCGTATATTCCGTTGTATTACTGTATATTGCAACTGATCGCATATAATCCATACTGTTTCCTCTTTAACCCAGTTTATAAGATACAACTAATGATAGTTGTCACTGCATTACGCCTCACTTTCATACGCTGCCTGGCATTTGTTATGCATAATATTTCTATCACATATCGAACATAGAATTTTCTGTCGTCTATACAGGAGCGGCAATGAGACATGACTAGTCCCCTGATGTCATATCTGGTCGAGGGTGTATCACTTAGAGTCTGGGAAAACAATGGCCAAGGTAATTAGAGAGACGGGAATCACTCGTTCCATTGTTTATCACCCAGTAAACAAGTGGCAAGCGGAGAGAAAGGCATTGGACACTGTACCACACAGTGGACGACCAAGACTCGCCCACACAGAGGACGTAAGCTAGCACTAAGGCAGCTCGCCAGAGTCCTAAACACAGCTGAACTGTGATCTGTAGCTGCTCATTTATCCTCGCACAAAAAACCACCGACGTCTTCAGGCGAACGGGGTTCAGATGAAAACAGTTTTACATCTGTAGATGGAAGTGGGAGCAAGACGGTGTAGGAGAACGAGGAACACTAGATCCCTCCCTCAGCACATCACCGAGAGGTAGCCTAGTGGGTGATGACCACAGCATTTTGGGGGGTGGATGTTAGGCCATGGACCAGGTGAACTGGTCGACATTGATGGTCGACTGGAGAGTGAAGAACAGAGTATGATCATGGATGATGTTTTCAATTGAGCCCTGTACGAGTCATGGTTATCCTTGCTACTGACACAGTCACGTTCTTGGAAGACCGGAGCCTAGTATACGCGAATAGGACACAGAGAGTCGTTTCTGGCCATCCGGGAGTGTACAGCCACGAGTGGTCTGAGCGAAGGTTGGGACCTAAACCCAATCATAAACTAAAGAATTGGTCATCATGCGTCAGGAGTGGGAGGCAGGAGGAATAAGGAGTCGCCAGGGCACTGAGGCTACGTTGCAGACGGTGTGGGTATTTGATATCTGATCCCGGTTCAGTCTGTCTGTGTCGGATCCGGTCATAGACGCCACTGAAAATAGCGTCTGAATACAGAGCTTTTTCTGGTTTATTATTTGAACACAAAGGTATTATGTTTACTTTCTGGTTTATCATTTGAACACAAAGTATTATGTTTACTTTCTGGTTTATCATTTGAACACAAAGGTATTATGTTTACTTTCTGGTTTATCATTTGAACACAAAGGTATTATGTTTACTTTCTGGTTTATCATTTGAACTCAAAGGTATTATGTTTATTTTCTGGTTTATCATTTGAACACAAAGGTATTATGTTTACTTTCTGGTTTATCATTTGAACTCAAAGGTATTATGTTTATTTTCTGGTTTATCATTTGAGCACAAAGGTATTATGTTTACTTTCTGGTTTATCATTTGAACACAAAGGTATTGTTTACTTTCTGGTTTATCATTTGAACACAAAGGTATTATGTTTACTTCGATAAATGTTTGATAATTATGCCACCAAGCACGTCATTTGAGCCTATCACAAACGTGTATTCTACATCTGCCTATATAACATATTCCTGTGTGGACAGTGAATATCAAGTTTGTGGCGGTTAGCAAAAATGAGAACATTTGTTTACATAGATACATCTTTTCATGTTTACCAGTTTCGGTGTTTATACGAGTGTTTAGCTCTTTGTGCGTAATAATTTTCCTATTGTTTACGGGGAAGGCAGATAAGTCACTTTGTAAATAACTGAGTACCTCATTACGCGAGTTGCATTCTCGCCATATCGCTAGAATAGTTTTCAAGCAAGAAAACGCAATACAATCTTTTTGTTTTGTTTTGTTTCAAGGACTTTATTCCTGTGTGTCTAGAGTCGTCTATTGTTTACCAGCACGAAGGCAATAGTTACATTGATATTATACTTTGGCAGGACG
Source organism: Panulirus ornatus (assembly GCF_036320965.1). Taxonomy (NCBI): domain Eukaryota; kingdom Metazoa; phylum Arthropoda; class Malacostraca; order Decapoda; family Palinuridae; genus Panulirus; species Panulirus ornatus. The sequence goes on from NC_092264.1 coordinate 13,520,856, forward strand.
AAATTTCGAAGGTCGAGCGTCCACCAACACTAGGCTAACAGAGCGAACCAGTTGGGCTGTAGCCTAACTGCCTTTTAAGCAATTTTCATCAAATCAATTGAACAGAAAACAATGTAATGAGGTCGAGATGTTCTGTGATTTATATAGTTAATATGTAGAGCACAAGGTTTCATATTTGCACTGAGAACCGCTTGATAAAAGGTAATTATAAAACCACAACAGACATGAAGGGAGGGAGGACTCACAGTGGAATACCCAGGAAGACTGAAGGACAACCCCCCCCGCCACCAGCTGTCTTCCTCACACCACCTCCTCCTCCTCCAGGGACTTTGCTTACTTTCTTCCTATTTTTACACCCTCCCTAACTTCTTTACTCTCCCTTCGTTTTTCCCTAACTTTTCTCCCTGCTACATGTTTCACCTCCCTGCCCTTAGCTTACATCCACCTCCCTCACCCTCACTTCTCAGTCACTTTTCCCGTATTTTTCCTTCAAGTGTTTTTTTTACAATCTCTCTTGATCTCTCTTCCTGCTTAAAGTCATCGCTTCCCATAATGTTCCCCCCCATAAGCTCCCCATTCCTCACCCCTAACTTACCATCCCCCATACTGACACTCCTCTTCACTCACCCTCACTCCACCTCCGCTCTACATCACATGGAAACCAATATTTTTGGCTTTATCATTGACTTGGTAAAGCTCAACAGAGAAATGTTATTCCCATAAAAGGATTTTACTCACAAATGGTTTCTTTCAAATGTTTTCATACCAGGTAATGCCTATGTTTAACGTAAAGCCCAGGTAATGAACATGACGCGCCTTAAGATACAACTAGTCGTTGGGAGATTGCGAACTCTTGCAACCAAGAATTTCGAAGCTAGAGGAGCCGTCGAAACCCCCAAAGGATCACACAGTCTCGCCTGAGCAGTTCGAGGATTCAAACTTAGTCTCGATCACTTGTTTTGCGTCTGACCATGAGCGAACATGAATGAGCTAGCCTTGTGTGAGCCTATATGCCCCACGAAGTTTACTCTTTTTCTCCTTAATATTTTATTTTCTATGCTGTTGAGAATTGTTGTGAGAGAGAGACATACCAGATGCACATACTCACAACGACCTCAGTCAGCTGAGGAGTGAGGAACTAAGCAGCGACCCTCAGTCCTGCCCTGACCTCCAAAGAGGATAGACGCAGCGTTCACCGTAAACATTGTCATTGTAATACAGGTGGTTTGTGATAGAGTAGTTTTTTATAAGTCATGACACAAGACTAAATGTAGATATGTTCATATACAAGTGCAGTCGCTTTATCAACTCTCGGATCACCTCGTTAAATGCGTTAATTGTAGTGTAGTGCCGGTGGTAAAGACGCTGTGAGAAAATTACAGCGCAATTGATCCAAACTTTAAAGAAAAATAAAAACATGAAGGAACATAATAAGAAAAAAAATCAGACATGTTTCAGGAAATACGAAAATTACATTCAAGAAAATCCAGTGAATAACTAGGGTTTATGAAATCACTTGAGCAGTTTAGGAAACTGTCGTAAAACTTGAAACTAGCTACGAGTGATCGATCATATCTGGAAAAGGCAGCTACACCAAAGTCGTGAGTCGCAAATGTATCGTTTATTTATTGTAAAATGAAGAGCAGAAACTTAAGAGATCAAATGGTGTAGTTATTAAGGCATGGAGTGATTGGTGAACAAATGTAGCAATGTAATGAAACGATTGGTGACAATTGTGGTGAATTTCTTGCTTTTTGTGTTGACTGATGATAAGTGTAGCGAAAAACACTGAAACATAAATAGAATATATTGCTGAGTGATATGGTGGAAAATATTGCCTGGTAAAGTGGCTGGTGAAAAGAAAAGAAAACATTTCTGAACAGAGAAGGGTTTAAGATATGGCTGACGTATCATTACAGGAAGATGTTGCTGAGTGATAAGTTTAAATTTATGGAAAAAAAATTGTGATTAAGGTGGCTAGTGGATGTTATTCATTGTTTAACGATAGTAAAAAAAAAAACCAGTGAAATATAGCTTTTAGAAATATATATACAGTTTGTGAATATGATGTGATCACTGACGGAAAAATTGGTGAATATTATTATTCGTTTCCAGAAAACCTCGTCACTTTTATGGACTTGATGGCTGTCACACCTCGTTAGCAGCTGCCGGGCGTAGGAAGGTAAGCACCACTGTTACTTTTAACCTTGTTTGTTGGTCAGGTTTCATCTGATTTCAGGTTATACAACGAACGTTGATTGGCATTCATATTTCTGTTGAGGGTACCTTAGTCCCTTGAGGGGGTTCGAACCCACTTTTTTATGTCATCGCAAAAGAGGAGATTGCTACACTGGGTCTGTTGGTCCACGCTGGACAATTTCTGTTCACATACCACCCACTTACTCGTATATTTTTTTTTTTTGCACTTACTGTACTACATACTGTTATGTAAGGTATTTGAGTAATCATCATATCTTTTGCACTTTTTGTATATACTATTTGGTAAGTCATTTTCTTCATCAGCATCTCGTATCATGTTTTAGTCTACGCCTTTCTAAGCAAACGCACTTTTGGATTATATTTTTATTGTTTTCTCTTAAGAATGATTCTTGATGAAAGGGATCACATGGCTTGTCATATACCTTGTTTGTGTGTGTGTGCTGTTTAGAGACTTCATCCAAAAATTGCGGTGCCCGGAACTGCCCTGCATAAGTAAGGTGGGGGGGGGCTCTCTATGGAGAAAGAGACAGCTTGCATTTTTGTTACTGACCCTTGTTGAAATGATTCCAATGCGTTCTTTTAGCTTTATATGTTACTGTATCATTGTCTCTTCCATTCATTTAATGGCAAGAAACACGAGATCACTTCATACATGTTCACGTCTCATTGGGCTGAGAAGTCTCTGGTCAACACTGGTGGACACACTATCGTTAGCATGGTTATGTACTGTATTGAGTAAGGTTGTGGATATAGGGTATTTGATTCGTGCTGATAACCCAGAGTGGTTCGTGGATGCTTGGTGTTTGTAATTTTATATTGTCATTATGCAAGACATTACAGCTCTTGCCCCTTGTGCTTTGAAATTTCTTCTAACGTTATGAAGATTAAGTTTGCGTAAGAAAGTATTCAGTTGTTTACATAGTGAATAACTGTCTTTCACGGTAAACATCATAGGAAAATGAATTGCACCCTGACACCTAAGATAGAGCTGTGTAAATGTTAATTGTTAATCTGCTAATTGCTCGTATGTTTTACTACCACAAACTTGCAGCTCAGTATCCAAACAAGACACTCGTACAGTGCAAAGAGATGTAGAGAGAACATTTCCATGATCATCTCGTATGATCTCCATTGTCCTTGCATCATTTTGTTATTCCTACCTCTCACGTCTTGTTATTCCTACCTCCCACATCTTGTTATTCCTACCTCCCACATCTTGTTATTCCTACCTTCCACATCTTGTTATTCCTACCTCCCACATCTTGTTATTCCTACCTTCCACATCTTGTTATTCCTACCTCCCACATCTTGTTATTCCTACCTCCCACATCTTGTTATTCCTACCTCATACATCTTGTTATTCCTACCTCTCACATCTTGTTATTCCTACCTCTCACATCTTGTTATTCCTACCTCCCACATCTTGTTATTCCTACCTCCCACATCTTGTTATTCCTACCTCTCACATCTTGTTATTCCTACCTCCCACATCTTGTTATTCCTACCTTCCACATCTTGTTATTCCTACCTCCCACATCTTGTTATTCCTACCTTCCACATCTTGTTATTCCTACCTCCCACATCTTGTTATTCCTACCTCCCACATCTTGTTATTCCTACCTCACACATCTTGTTATTCCTACCTTCCACATCTTGTTATTCCTACCTCCCGCTCCCAGACACATGGTGACCCACAATTTGACGACTGGGTTTTGGTCCCAACCTTTTCTCAGACCACTTCTGGCACACACACTCCCAAATGTGCCAGAAACGACTCTCACTGTCCTATTCACGTACACTAAGGCTCCGACCTTGCAGGAGCGTGAGTGTGTCTGTAGATGGCAAGCCATGAACTCGTACGTAGAGGGCCCAACAAAAACATCTCCCATAATCATACTCTGTTCTTCACTCTCCAGTCGACCATCAGTGTCTACCAGTTCACCTGATCCATAGCCACACATCCATCCTAAGGACTACCGTGATCACTCACCCACTACACTACCTCTTGGTGATGTGTCTTCGCCAGTGGTGCCTTGCCACTGGTACTACAGACGTAAAAGTCTTTTGATCCGGGAATATTGCGTACTTCCAACGCTCGAGGTCAATTGCTGAACTAAGGCAAAGCTCAAACGAGCAGCTTTGTCTGAATCCTTCAGTCTGCCCTTTGCAGCAAGAACGCAATAATGACTCTTGTTCGCATGGATGTGATTCGGTGGGTCGTTCAAGGGATTGAACGAGCAACGACACGTCGTAAATCAGCTGCATTGTCGACGACACAGACCGTAGACGAGTTTGCACCAGTGCTGGGTATGTTCACCTGACGAGTGGCGCGTCTTGATCGTCCACTGTGTAATCGAGTCGACAATAACCCCACCTCCTCCTCCTCCGCCGCTTGCCAGTTTCATCCACCGTTTGATGATGGCACGAGCGATCCCCCGTCTCTCTAGCTGTCTCAGTTACCGTTTTTTCAAATAAATGACGTCAGGGGAGTTGCCATGTCTCACTGCCACGCCTGTACAAGTGACTGAAAATCTTACGCTAGTTACTCTGTTGAAATTGATGAATTGCCTCAATAAATTCGGGTAGTGTATGGAATCGTATCTCATTACTACAAAAAAAACGAATTGACTGATAGTTTTTATGCCATCGTATAGAAAACAGTGATTCCAAATTTACCTCAACTTATCAAGTTCAAGCTAAAAGGGAGACATACGCCAGGCAGCGGGTGAGAGCGAAGTGTTAACGCAGTGATAGCAATCATTATTTTCATCGTCAGATCTTAGGTAGAGAAGGAAATTCAGTGGAAAGTAAGAGATTGTCGGCAATATAACGTAATACTACGGTATACGGAGTTTCTCCACTGGCTGTCCAGAATGAGTGATTGTATTTGAAACCTGACACATGGTCGGTACTGGCGTCGGAGCTCACAGCTTCCATCAAGGTGCAGCGGGTATTTTGTGAGCGACTGTTGCATGCCATGGAAAGGCAATGATACAAGCCCCATACCCATACCCAGTGTGTTCCATGTCTTACGTGGTTCAAGGCCCAGCGAGACCATGTTTCAAAGTCATTTTTTTTGTTGAACTAAACTTAGGTTGTGGAACAGAAACATTTAACAGTTGCTAAGGAACTGTACAATCACAGAATTAACTTTGACTAACGTTACGGACATAGGCAGACTACCAATCGCAAAAGACGCCTCACAGGAAGGGAGTGTATAAGTTCATGAGACTATTTATGTTTTGGACAAATTTCTGTCAGGACTTTAGTTTGAAGATCAAAGTAAAGTCTCATACCTAAATTATTACCGATGGGAAAATCAGTGTAATTATTTGTGAAGACTAATCTATTAAAATTTTGCTAACTGTAAGTAGTGGTGCTTGTTATGAAACATCAGTTTTTGTAATGGGAGTTATTTGTGTATATATATATATATATATATATATATATATATATATATATATATATATATATATATATATATATATATCTTTTTTTTCTTTCAAACTATTCGCCATTTCCCGCGTTAGCGAGGTAGCGTTAAGAATAGAGGACTGGGCCTTTGAGGGAATATCCTCACCTGGCCCCCTTATCTGTTCCTTCTTTTGGAAAATTAAAAAAAAATAATGCGAGGGGAGGATTTCCAGCCCCAGCTCCCTCCCCTTTTAGTCGCCTTCTACGACACGCAGGGAATACGTGGGAAGTATTCTTTCTCCCCTATCCCCAGGGATAATATATATGTATATATATATATATATATATATATATATATATATATATATATATATTTTTTTTTTTTTTTTTTTTTGCCGCTGTCTCCCGCGTTTGCGAGGTAGAGCAAGGAAACAGACGAAAGAAATGGCCCAACCCACCCCCATACACATGTATATACATACGTCCACACACGCAAATATACATACCTACACAGCTTTCCATGGTTTACCCCAGACGCTTCACATGCCCTGATTCAATCCACTGACAGCACGTCAACCCCGGTATACCACATCGATCCAATTCATTCTATTCCTTGCCCTCCTTTCACCCTCCTTCATGTTCAGGCCCCGATCACACAAAATCTTTTTCACTCCATCTTTCCACCTCCAATTTGGTCTCCCACTTCTCCTCGTTCCCTCCACCTCCGACACATATATCCTCTTGGTCAATCTTTCCTCACTCATTCTCTCCATGTGCCCAAACCATTTCAAAACACCCTCTTCTGCTCTCTCAACCACGCTCTTTTTATTTCCACACATCTCTCTTACCCTTACGTTACTTACTCGATCAAACCACCTCACACCACACATTGTCCTCAAACATCTCATTTTCAGCACATCCATCCTCCTGCGCACAACTCTATCCATAGCCCACGCCTCGCAACCATACAACATTGTTGGAACCACTATTCCTTCAAACATACCCATTTTTGCTTTCCTAGATAATGTTCTCGAATTCCACACATTCTTCAAGGCTCCCAGGATTTTCGCCCCCTCCCCCACCCTATGATCCACTTCCGCTTCCATGGTTCCATCCGCTGCCAGATCCACTCCCAGATATCTAAAACACTTTACTTCCTCCAGTTTTTCTCCATTCAAACTTACCTCCCAATTGACTTGACCCTCAACCCTACTGTACCTAATAACCTTGCTCTTATTCACATTTACTCTTAACTTTCTTCTTTCACACACTTTACCAAACTCAGTCACCAGCTTCTGCAGTTTCTCACATGAATCAGCCACCAGCGCTGTATCATCAGCGAACAACAACTGACTCACTTCCCAAGCTCTCTCATCCACAACAGACTTCATACTTGCCCCTCTTTCCAAAACTCTTGCATATATATATATATATATATATATATATATTTATATATATATATATATATATATATATATATATATATATATATATATATATATATATATATGTATGTATGTATATGTATATATAAGTATACGTATGTAGGTAGGAGGGATGGCCAGAGAGCGTTATTGGATTACGTGTTAATTGACAGGCGCGCGAAAGAGACTTTTGGATGTTAATGTGCTGAGAGGTGCAACTGGAGGGATGTCTGATCGTTATCTTGTGGAGGCTAAGGTGAAGATTTGTATGGGTTTTCAGAAAAGAAGAGTGAATGTTGGGGTGAAGAGGGTGGTGAGAGTAAGTGAGCTTGGGAAGGAGACTTGTGTGAGGAAGTACCAGGAGAGACTGAGTACAGAATGGAAAAAGGTGAGAACAATGGAAGTTAGGGGAGTGGGGGAGGAATGGGATGTATTTAGGGAATCAGTGATGGAGTGCGCAAAAGATGCTTGTGGCATGAGAAGCGTGGGAGGTGGGTTGATTAGAAAGGGTAGTGAGTGGTGGGATGAAGAAGATTATTAGTGAAAGAGAAGAGAGAGGCATTTGGACGATTTTTGCAGGGAAAAAATGCAATTGAGTGGGAGATGTATAAAAGAGAGAGACAGGAGGTCAAGAGAAAGGTGCAAGAGGTGAAAAAAAAAAAAAGGCAAATGAGAGTTGGGGTGAGAGAGTATCATTAAATTTTAGGGAGAATAAAAGGATGTTCTGGAAGGAGGTAAATAAAGTGCGTAAGACAAGGGAGCGAATGGGTACTTCAGTGAAGGGCGCTAATGGGGAGGTGATAACAAGTAGTGGTGATGTGAGAAGGAGATGGAGTGAGTATTTTGAAGGGTTGTTGAATGTGTTTGATGATAGAGTGGCAGATATAGGGTGTTTTGGTCGAGGTGGTGTGCAAAGTGAGAGGGTTAGGGAAAATGATTTGGTAAACAGAGAAGAGGTAGTAAAAGCTTTGCGGAAGATGAAAGCCGGCAAGGCAGCAGGTTTGGATGGTATTGCAGTGGAATCTATTAAAAAAGGGGGTGACTGTATTGTTGACTGGTTGGTAAGGTTATTTAATGTATGTATGACTCATGGTGAGGTGCCTGAGGATTGGTGGAATGCGTGCATAGTGCCATTGTACAAAGGCAAAGGGGATAGGAGTGAGTGCTCAAATTACAAAGGTATAAGTCTGTTGAGTATTCCTGGTAAATTATATGGGAGGGTATTGATTGAGAGGGTGAAGGCATGTATAGAGCATCAGATTGGGGAAGAGCAGTGTGGTTTCAGATGTGGTAGAGGATGTGTGGATCAGGTGTTTGCTATGAAGAATGTATGTGAGAAATAGCAAGTATGAAGTCTGTTGTGGATGAGAGAGCTTGGGAAGTGAGTCAGTTGTTGTTCGCTGATGATACAGCGCTGGTGGCTGATTCATGTGAGAAACTGCAGAAGCTGGTGACTGAGTTTGGTAAAGTGTGTGAAAGAAGAAAGTTAAGAGTAAATGTAAATAAGAGCAAGGTTATTAGGTACAGTAGGGTTGAGGGTCAAGTCAATTGGGAGGTAAGTTTGAATGGAGAAAAACTGGAGGAAGTGAAGTGTTTTAGATATCTGGGAGTGGATCTGGCAGCGGATGGAACCATGGAAGTGGAAGTGAATCATAGGGTGGGGGAGGGGGCGAAAATCCTGGGAGCCTTGAAGAATGTGTGGAATTCGAGAACATTATCTAGGAAAGCAAAAATGGGTATGTTTGAAGGAATAGTGGTTCCAACAATGTTGTATGGTTGCGAGGCGTGGGCTATGGATAGAGTTGTGCGCAGGAGGGTGGATGTGCTGGAAATGAGATGTTTGAGGACAATGTGTGGTGTGAGGTGGTTTGATCGAGTAAGTAATGTAAGGGTAAGAGAGATGTGTGGAAATAAAAAGAGCGTGGTTGAGAGAGCAGAAGAGGGTGTTTTGAAATGGTTTGGGCACATGGAGAGAATGAGTGAGGAAAGATCGACCAAGAGGATATATGTGTCGGAGGTAGAGGGAACGAGGAGAAGTGGGAGACCAAATTGGAGGTGGAAAGATGGAGTGAAAAAGATTTTGTGTGATCGGGGCCTGAACATGAAGGAGGGTGAAAGGCGGGCAAGGAATAGAGTGAATTGGATCGATGTGGTATACCGGGGTTGACGTGCTGTCAGTGGATTGAATCAGGGCATGTGAAGCGTCTGGGGTAAACCATGGAAAGTTGTGTGGGGCCTGGATGTTGAAAGGGAGCTGTGGTTTCGGGCATTATTGCATGACAGCTAGAGACTGAGTGTGAACGAATGGGGCCTTTGTTGTCTTTTCCTAGCGCTACCTCGCACACATGAGGGGGGAGGGGGATGGTATTCCATGTGTGGCGAGGTGGCGATGGAAATGAATAAAGGTAGACAGTGTGAATTGTGTGCATGGGTATATATGTATGTGTCTGTGTGTGTATATATATGTGTACATTGAGATGTATAGGTATGTATATTTGCGTGTGTGGACGTGTATGTATATACATGTGTATGGGGGTGGGTTGGGCCATTTCTTTCGTCTGTTTCCTTGCGCTACCTCGCAAACGCTGGAGACAGCGACAAAGCAAAATATATAAATATATATGTGTGTGTGTGTGTGTGTGTGTATGTATATATAACATACAAACCTCCAACAGCCAGGATCGAACCCGGGACCCCTGTTACGCAGAGGTCCCGGGTTCGATCCTGGCTATTGGAGGTTTGTATGTAATATGACAGTGCGCCTTCATATGCACTATATTCGTATATACATATATATATATATATATATATATATATATATATATATATATATATATATTTATTTTTATTATACTTTGTCGCTGTCTCCCGCGTTTGCGAGGTAGCGCAAGGAAACAGACGAAAGAAATGGCCCAACCCCCCCCCCCCCAAACACATGTATATACATACGTCCACACACGCAAATATACATACCTACACAGCTTTCCATGGTTTACCCCAGACGCTTCACATGCCTTGATTCAATCCACTGACAGCACGTCAACCCCGGTATACCACATCGATCCAATTCACTCTATTCCTTGCCCTCCTTTCACCCTCCTGCATGTTCAGGCCCCGATCACACAAAATCTTTTTCACTCCATCTTTCCACCTCCAATTTGGTCTCCCTCTTCTCCTCGTTCCCTCCACCTCCGACACATATATCCTCTTGGTCAATCTTTCCTCACTCATTCTCTCCATGTGCCCAAACCATTTCAAAACACCCTCTTCTGCTCTCTCAACCACGCTCTTTTTATTTCCACACATCTCTCTTACCCTTACGTTACTCACTCGATCAAACCACCTCACACCACACATTGTCCTCAAACATCTCATTTCCAGCACATCCATCCTCCTGCGCACAACTCTATCCATAGCCCACGCCTCGCAACCATACAACATTGTTGGAACCACTATTCCTTCAAACATACCCATTTTTGCTTTCCGAGATAATATTCTCGACTTCCACACATTCTTCAAGGCCCCCAGAATTTTCGCCCCCTCCCCCACCCTATGATCCACTTCCGCTTCCATGGTTCCATCCGCTGCCAGATCCACTCCCAGATATCTAAAACACTTCACTTCCTCCAGTTTTTCTCCATTCAAACTCACCTCCCAATTGACTTGACCCTCAACCCTACTGTACCTAATAACCTTGCTCTTATTCACATTTACTCTTAACTTTCTTCTTCCACACACTTTACCAAACTCAGTCACCAGCTTCTGCAGTTTCTCACATGAATCAGCCACCAGCGCTGTATCATCAGCGAACAACAACTGACTCACTTCCCAAGCTCTCTCATCCCCAACAGACTTCATACTTGCCCCTCTTTCCAAAACTCTTGCATTTACCTCCCTAACAACCCCATCCATAAACAAATTAAACAACCATGGAGACATCACACACCCCTGCCGCAAACCTACATTCACTGAGAACCAATCACTTTCCTCTCTTCCTACACGTACACATGCCTTTGTATGGCTTTTCAGAAAAGAAGAGTGAATGTTGGGGTGAAGAGGGTGGTGAGAGTAAGTGAGCTTGAGAAGGAGACCTGTGTGAGGAAGTACCAGGAGAGACTGAGTACAGAATGGAAAAAGGTGAGAACAATGGAAGTAAGGGGAGTGGGGGAGGAATGGGATGTATTTAGGGAATCAGTGATGGATTGCGCAAAAGATGCTTGTGGCATGAGAAGAGTGGGAGGTGGGTTGATTAGAAAGGGTAGTGAGTGGTGGGATGAAGAAGTAAGAGTATTAGTGAAAGAGAAGAGAGAGGCATTTGGACGATTTTTGCAGGGAAAAAATGCAATTGAGTGGGAGATGTTTAAAAGAAAGAGACAGGAGGTCAAGAGAAAGGTGCAAGAGGTGAAAAAAAGGGCAAATGAGAGTTGGGGTGAGAGAGTATCATTAAATTTTAGGGAGAATAAAAAGATGTTCTGGAAGGAGGTAAATAAAGTGCGTAAGACAAGGGAGCAAATGGGAACTTCAGTGAAGGGCGCAAATGGGGAGGTGATAACAAGTAGTGGTGATGTGAGAAGGAGATGGAGTGAGTATTTTGAAGGTTTGTTGAATGTGTTTGATGATAGAGTGGCAGATATAGGGTGTTTTGGTCGAGGTGGTGTGCAAAGTGAGAGGGTTAGGGAAAATGATTTGGTAAACAGAGAAGAGGTAGTGAAAGCTTTGCGGAAGATGAAAGCCGGCAAGGCAGCAGGTTTGGATGGTATTGCAGTGGAATTTATTAAAAAAGGGGGTGACTGTATTGTTGACTGGTTGGTAAGGTTATTTAATGTATGTATGACTCATGGTGAGGTGCCTGAGGATTGGCGGAATGCGTGCATAGTGCCATTGTACAAAGGCAAAGGGGATAAGAGTGAGTGCTCAAATTACAGAGGTATAAGTTTGTTGAGTATTCCTGGTAAATTATATGGGAGGGTATTGATTGAGAGGGTGAAGGCATGTACAGAGCATCAGATTGGGGAAGAGCAGTGTGGTTTCAGAAGTGGTAGAGGATGTGTGGATCAGGTGTTTGCTTTGAAGAATGTATGTGAGAAATACTTAGAAAAGCAAATGGATTTGTATGTAGCATTTATGGATCTGGAGAAGGCATATGATAGAGTTGATAGAGATGCTCTGTGGAAGGTATTAAGAATATATGGTGTGGGAGGAAAGTTGTTAGAAGCAGTGAAAAGTTTTTATCGAGGATGTAAGGCATGTGTACGTGTAGGAAGAGAGGAAAGTGATTGGTTCTCAGTGAATGTAGGTTTGCGGCAGGGGTGTGTGATGTCTCCATGTTTGTTTAATTTGTTTATGGATGGGGTTGTTAGGGAGGTAAATGCAAGAGTTTTGGAAAGAGGGGCAAGTATGAAGTCTGTTGGGGATGAGAGAGCTTGGGAAGTGAGTCAGTTGTTGTTCGCTGATGATACAGCGCTGGTGGCTGATTCATGTGAGAAACTGCAGAAGCTGGTGACTGAGTTTGGAAAAGTGTGTGGAAGAAGAAAGTTAAGAGTAAATGTGAATAAGAGCAAGGTTATTAGGTACAGTAGGGTTGAGGGTCAAGTCAATTGGGAGGTGAGTTTGAATGGAGAAAAGCTGGAGGAAGTGAAGTGTTTTAGATATCTGGGAGTGGATCTGGCAGCGAATGGAACCATGGAAGCGGAAGTGGATCATAGGGTGGGGGAGGGGGCGAAAATCCTGCTGGCCTTGAAGAATGTGTGGAAGTCGAGAACATTATCTCGGAAAGCAAAAATGGGTATGTTTGAAGGAATAGTGGTTCCAACAATGTTGTATGGTTGCGAGGCGTGGGCTATGGATAGAGTTGTGCGCAGGAGGATGGATGTGCTGGAAATGAGATGTTTGAGGACAATGTGTGGAGTGAGGTGGTTTGATCGAGTGAGTAACGTAAGGGTAAGAGAGATGTGTGGAAATAAAAAGAGCGTGGTTGAGAGAGCAGAAGAGGGTGTTTTGAAGTGGTTTGGGCACATGGAGAGGATGAGTGAGGAAAGATTGACCAAGAGGATATATGTGTCGGAGGTGGAGGGAACAAGGAGAAGAGGGAGACCAAATTGGAGGTGGAAAGATGGAGTGAAAAAGATTTTGTGTGATCGGGGCCTGAACATGCAGGAGGGTGAAAGGAGGGCAAGGAATAGAGTGAATTGGAGCGATGTGGTATACCGGGGTTGACGTGCTGTCAGTGGATTGAATCAAGGCATGTGAAGCGTCTGGGGTAAACCATGGAAGGCTGTGTAGGTATGTATATTTGCGTGTGTGGACGTATGTATATACATGTGTATGGGGGGGGGGGGGTTGGGCCATTTCTTTCGTCTGTTTCCTTGCGCTACCTCGCAAACGCGGGAGACAGCGACAAAGTATAATAATAATAAAAAAAAAATATATATATATACTTTTTATTTTATTCTTTTTTAATGACAGAACTATACGTATCATATAGAATTATTATTGGAACAAAACAAAGACGGGAAAACTCGTCTTCTTACTTGCTTTGGTTTCATTTTTCTTTCATAATGAAAACTTCCGTTTCTTAATCTCCTCATCGGAAATAAAGACGTTCCCTCACAAGTGCCACAGCATTTTTTTTTCCCACTGCTGTAGTAAATGTTGAGAGAAATCCACGGGCATTATTAACGCGGTACAATATGAAGTACAAAATTACGAAGAGCTTCGTCATCCTCTGACTTTTGCAAAAGTTTACTCTCAAAGGTTTACTATCAAAAGTTTACTCTCAAAGGTTTACTATCAAAGGTTTACTATCAACGGTTTACAATCAAAGGTTTACTATCAAAGGTTTACTTTCAAAGGTTTACAATCAAAGGTTTACTATCAAAGGTTTACTATCAAAGGTTTACTCTCAAAGGTTTACTATCAACGGTTTACTATCAAAGGTTTACTATCAAAGGTTTACTATCAACGGTTTACAATCAAAGGTTTACTATCAACGGTTTACTATCAAAGGTTTACTCTCAAAGGTTTACTATCAAAGATGTACTATCAAAGGTTTACTATCAAAGGTTTACTCTCAAAGGTTTACAATCAAAGGTTTACTCTCAAAGGTTTACTCTCAAAGGTTTACTCTCAAAGGTTTACTATCAAAGGTTTACTATCAAAGGTTTACTCTCAAAGGTTTACTCTCAAAGGTTTACTATCAAAGGTTTACTCTCAAAGGTTTACTCTCAAAGGTTTACTATCAAAGGTTTACTCTCAACGGTTTACTATCAAAGGTTTACTATCAAAGGTTTACTCTCAAAGGTTTACTATCAAAGGTTTACTATCAAAGGTTTACTCTCAACGGTTTACTATCAACGGTTTACTATCAAAGGTTTACTATCAACGGTTTACTATCAAAGGTTTACTCTCAAAGGTTTACGATCAAAGGTTTACTCTCAAAGGTTTACTATCAAAGGTTTACTATCAACGGTTTACTATCAACGGTTTACTATCAAAGGTTTACAATCAAAGGTTTACTCTCAAAGGTTTACTCTCAAAGGTTTACTATCAAAGGTTTACTCTCAAAGGTTTACAATCAAAGGTTTACTATCAAAGGTTTACAATCAAAGGTTTACAATCAAAGGTTTACAATCAAAGGTTTACTATCAAAGGTTTACAATCAAAGGTTTACTATCAAAGGTTTACTATCAAAGGTTTACTATCAAAGGTTTACTATCAAAGGTTTACTCTCAAAGGTTTACTATCAACGGTTTACAATCAAAGGTTTACTATCAAAGGTTTACTATCAAAGGTTTACTATCAAAGGTTTACTATCAACGGTTTACTATCAAAGGTTTACTCTCAACGGTTTACAATCAAAGGTTTACTAATAAAGGTTTGCTATCAAAGGTTTACTCTCAAAGGTTTACAATCAAAGGTTTACTATCAAAGTTGTACTATCAAAGGTTTACTATCAACGGTTTACTATCAAAGGTTTACTATCAACGGTTTACAATCAAAGGTTTACTAATAAAGGTTTACTATCAACGGTTTACTATCAACGGTTTACTATCAAAGGTTTACTATCAAAGGTTTACTATCAACGGTTTACTATCAACGGTTTACTATCAAAGGTTTACTATCAACGGTTTACAATCAAAGGTTTACTAATAAAGGTTTACTATCAAAGGCTTACTATCAACGGTTTACAATCAAGGGTTTACTAATAAAGGTTTACTATCAACGGTTTACTCTCAAAGGTTTACTAATAAAGGTTTGCTATCAAAGGTTTACTATCAAAGGCTTACTATCAACGGTTTACAATCAAGGGTTTACTAATAAAGGTTTACTATCAACGGTTTACTCTCAACGGTTTACTCTCAAAGGTTTACTATCAAAGGTTTACTATCAAAGGTTTACTCTCAAAGGTTTACTCTCAAAGGTTTACTATCAAAGGTTTACTCTCAACGGTTTACTCTCAAAGGTTTACTATCAAAGGTTTACTCTCAAAGGTTTACTCTCAAAGGTTTACTATCAAAGGTTTACTCTCAAAGGTTTACTATCAAAGGTTTACTATCAAAGGTTTACTCTCAAAGGTTTACTCTCAAAGGTTTACTATCAAAGGTTTACTCACGTGATGCCTCGCCCATACTCCCGTTTGATCTTGATCAGGGCAATGTCGTTGTCCAGGAAGGTGTAAGCATTTAAGTTCTCGTGTATCCATATTTTTTCAATATCAAACTCCTGAAATGAGGGAAGACTTCAATATTTCTTGTCTTCTTTCAGGCTGAACTTCGTCTTCTACTTTAACCCTAACTAATATGATCGTATATGAGATATATGGGATGATCTACATGTTTATAAAAGTGATGAAGACTGATTCTACAGATGCTCGTAGTTTTTGAAGTAATGTGCCTCACCTGTCTGTTGCGCTTGGAGCAGTGCCTTGCTCTGTAGTGTCTTCCACAACTAAGTAAGATTATTTAGGGTAAAATCGGGGTTTAAAAATCCTCAAACCCTCTGCCTGTCTTACTGGCCGGCAGATACTGGCTTCTCCGTCCCCCGCTGGCCGGCTATGGCTAGGCTGCGGAGACCGTCCACAAGCCAATCAGCGACCACCAGAGAAATGATGACATTGCTCCGGGACGCCAGTCAATACCGAATTCTCTTGAATTGCGGGAGACGTTCCCCACTGGCACTTATTATTATTATTATTATTATTATTATTATTATTATTATTATTATTATTATCTTTATTATTATCAGTATTATTATTATTATTATTAGTATTATTATTATTATTATTACTATTATTATTGTTATTATTACTATTATCATTATTATTAGTAGTATTATCATTATTATTATTATTATTATTATTATTATTATTATTATCCCGTGAATCAGTATCTTCTCTCTATTTTGTATTTCATTCACTTTATCGAGGGTATGACGTACTGTAGGGGTGCTTTCGACAACGTTGTAAGGTCGACCCCAGTATACCACATCGTTCCAATGCACTCTATCCCGGAGCCTACTCCTTTAAACCCTCCTGTATGTTCAAGGCCCCGATCTCTCAAAATCGTTTTCACTCCATCGTACCATCTCCAATTTGGTCTCCCGCTTCTCCTTGTTCCCTCCACTTCTGCACATTTATCCCCTTTCCTCACTCATTCTTTCCATGTGTCCAAACCATTTCCACATACCCTTCCCCACTTCTCTCAACCACACATCTCACTTACCTTTTTATAACTTACTTGATCAAACCACCTCACACTACATATTGTCCTCAAACTTTTCATTTCCAACACATCCACCCTCCTCTGCACAACCCTATCTATGACCCGTGCCTCGCATCTATATGATATTGTTGGTGCTACCGTTCTTTCAAACATACTCATTTTTGCCCTCTCAGATGACTCTCTTCACACATTCTTCAGCCTTCCGAGAACCTCCGCCTCCTCACCCACCCTGTGACTCGCATCTTCCGTTTATTCTTTTTTCATTTTCTTTTTTTCCTTTTTGCGTTGGAGGCTCTAGTCACGATCAAAGGTCTACATCAAGGCCGTTCCTCACTTGAAATATAGGAAGGATTCCAAAAAGGAAAAAGACGAGACAATTATCTAAAAGCACTTCAAACTCCTCTCATTTTTCTTCAAACACACCCCTACTATCTAGTTCCTCAACCTTGCTAAACCTAATAATCTTGTTTTTAGTCATATTTACTCTCAACTTTCTCCTCTCGCATATTCTTCCAAACTCAGTCAACAAGTTATGCAATTCCTTACTCGAATTAGCCACTAGTGCTGCATCATCAGCAAACAGCTGACTCACATCCCAGGCCTTCTCATTCCCTACAGACTGAATACTCTTCCCAGTCTCCGAGACTCTTAACATTTACCTCCCTTACCAACCCATCCGTAAACAAATTTAAAAATCATAGCGACATCACACAACCCTACAACAGACCAACCTTAACTTGGAACCATTCACTCTCCTCTCTTCCTACTCGAACACATGCCTTACGATCGAAATCTCTCTCTGCTTTCAGCAGCTTTCCTCCCACATGGTATATATTCTTCAGACCTTCCGCAAGTCATCTCTATCAGTCGCATTACACTCTTTCTTCAGATCCATAAATGCCACATACAGATCCATCTGCTTCTCTAAGTATTTTTCATAAACATATTTTAAAGCAAACACCTGATCCACACATCCTCTTTCAATTCTGAAACCACACTGTGCTTCCCCAATCTGATGCTCTATACGTGCCTTCACCCTCTCAGTCAATACCCTCCCATATAACGTATGAGGTACACGGCAGACTTTTACCTCTACAAATTGAACACTCACCCCTAACCCCCTTGCCTTTCACTGGCATCCCGCCAATTCTTAAGCACATTACAATGATCCATACAAAATCGAAAGTCCTTACCAGCCAATCAACAACACAACTCGCCCCCTTTTTTTTTTTTTTTAATAAACTCATATGCAGTACCATCCGTACCATCCGCCTTGCCGAATTTCATCTTCCGCAAGGCTTTCACCACCTCCTCTCTTTTCACCAAACCACTCTCCCTGACCTCTTTTCGCACACCACCTGACCAAAGCACTCTACATCAGCCACTCATTCATCAAACACATTCAACAGTCCTTCAAAATACTCACTCCATCTCTTCCTCGCATCATAACTACCTGTATTTCCCTTCTGCCCCCTTTACCAATATTCTCATTTGTTCTCTTGTTTCTTGCACATTATAAAACACCTTTTTCCGAAAGTTTACTGATACTTAGCCCAACTCTTATCTCCCCCCCCCCCTTTTTTTTTTCTTTAACACCGGGACCCTCTCCTCTTGACCTCCCTGCCGCTTTCCCTTAAACATCCTCCAGTCTAAGTACATTTTCCTTGCGGGTATCCTCCCAACGCCTCTCTTTTCTCTTTCATCAGCAACTTTGAAGAAGTAATACTTCTTCATCCCACCACTCACTACCCGTTCTAATCTGCCAACCTCCTCTCTCTTACCCACTCCCGTTCCTTCATTTAGTCTCACCTTTTGTCATTCTGTACTCAGTCTCTTCTGATATTTCTTCACACAAGTGTCCTTTCCAAACTCACTTACTCTCACCACTCTCTTCTACCCTAAATTCTCTCCTCTTTTTCGAAAACCTCTACTCATCTTCATCCTCGCTTCCATAGGACAGCTGGTCCTCTGAACACATTTACATAAGAGTCTCAATTACACGCTAACAAATAATATGAACTCCAGTAATGCCTACTGGCCATCTTTTCTACTCACATACGTTTATTTGTATATATAGGGGATAGGAGAGAAAATACTTCCCATGTATTCCCAGCGTGTCTTAGAAGGCGACTATAAGGGGCGGGAGCGGGGTGCTAGAAACCCTCTCCTCGAATTTTAATTTCTAAAAGGGGAAACAGAAGAAGGCGTCATCCTCCTCAAAGGCTCAGACTGGGGTGTCTGAATACGTGTGTATGTAAAAAGATGAGAAGAGAGGAGAGGTAGGTCGTATTTTTGAGGAAAGAAACTAGGATGTTCTGGCTCTGAGTGAAATGAAGTTCAAGGGTAAAGGAAGAGAATGGTTTGGAAAAGTCTTGGGAGTAAAGTCAGGGGTTGGTGAGAGGACTAGAGCTAAGGAAGGAGTAGCACTACTCTTGAAGCAGGAGTTGTGGGAGTGTGTGATAGAGTGCAAGAAAATAAATTCTAGATTGATGTGGGTAAAAGTGAAAGTGGATGGAGAGAGATGGGTGATTATTGGTGCATATGCACCTGGTCATGAGAAGAAAGATCATGAGAGGCAAGTGTTTTGGGAGGAAATGAGTGAGTGTGTCAGCAGCTTTGGTGCACGAGACCGGGTATTAGTGATGGGTGATTTGAATGCGAAAGTGAGTAATGTGGCAGTTGAGGGTATAATTGGTGTACATAGGGTGTTCAGTGTTGTAAGTGGAAATGGTGAAGAGCTTGTGGATTTGTGTGCTGAAAAAAGACTGGTGATCACCTGGTTTAAAAAGAGAGATATACATAGGTATACGTATGTGAGTAGGAAAGATGATCAAAGGGCATTGTTGGATTACGTGTTAATTGATAGGCGTGTAAAAGAGAGACTTTTTGATGCTAATGTGCTGAGAGGGGCAGGATTTCAGTAAAGAAGAGAGAATGCTGGGGAGAAGAGAGTGGTGAGCGTAAGTGAGCTTGGAAATGAGACTCGTGTGAGGAAGTACCAGGATAGATTGAGAGTAGAATGACAAAAGGTGAGAGCAAATGACGTGAGGGGAGTGGGGGCGGAATGGGATGTATTTAGGGAAGCAGTGATGGCATGTGCAAAAGATGCATGTGCCATGAGAAAGGTGGGAGGTTGGAAGAATTGAAATGGTAGTGAGTGGTAGGGATGAAAAAGTAAAAGCTGTTAGTGAAAGAGAAAAGAGAGGCCTTTGGACGATATATACAAGGAAGGAGTGCAAATGACTGGGAGATGTATAAAAGAAGAGGCAGGAGGTCAAGAGGAAGGTGCAAGGGTTGAAAAAGACGGCAGATGAGAATTGGGGTGAGAGAGTATCATTAAACTTTAGGGAGAATAAAAAAGATTTTTGGAAGGAGGTAAATAACATACGTAAGACAGAGAACAAATGGGAACGGGTGAAAGGGGGCAAATGAGGAAGGTAATAACGGGTAGTGATGAAGTGTGAAGGAGCTAGAGTGAGTATTTTGAAGGTTTGTTGAATGAGTTTGATGATAGAGTGGTAAATGTAGGGTGTTTTGGTTGAGATGGGGTGCAAAGTGAGAGGGTCAGGGAGAATCGTTTGGTTAAGAGAGAAGTAGTGAAAGCTTTGCGGAAGATGAAAGCCGGCAAGGCGGCGGGTTTGGATGGTACTGCACTAGAATTTATTTAGAGAGAGGGTGACTGTGTTGTTGATTCAGTGTACGTATGGATTAGGGTAAAGTGCCTGAGGATTGGCGGAATGCATGTATAGTGCCGTTGTACAAAGGCAAAGAGGATAAAGGTGAGTGTTCTCACTACAAAGGCATAAATTTAATGAGTATTCTTGGGTGATTGTATGAGAGGGTATTGATTGAGAGGGTGAAGGTATGTACAGACTGGGGAGGAGCAGTGTGGTTTCAGAAGTAATAGAGGATGTGTTGATCAGGTGTCCGCTTTGAAGATTGTGCGTGATAAGTACTTAGAAAAAGAGATGGCTTTGTATGTGGCATTTATGAATCTGGAGAAGGCATATGATAGGGTTAATAGACATGCTTCGTGGAAGGTCTTTAGAGTATGTGGTGTGGGAAGTAAGCTGCTAGAAGCAATGAAAAGTTTTTACCAAAGATGTAAGGCATGTGTACGAGTAGGAAGAGAGTGACTGGTTCCCATTGAAGGCCGGTCTTCGGCAGGGTTGTGTGATGTTCCCATGGTTGTTTAATTTGTTAATGGATGGTGTGCTTTGGGAAGTAGGTGATAGAGTTTTGGAGAGGGGCGAGTATGCACTCTGTTGTGAATGAAAGGGCCAGGGAGGTGAGTCAGTTGTTGTTCGCCGATGATGGTGGCTGAATCGGGTGAGAAACTGCAGAGGTTGGTGACAGTTTGGAAAGGTTTGTGAAAGGAGAAAGTTGAGAGTGAATGTGAATAAGAGCAAGGTTATTAGGTTCAGTAGGGTTGAGGGTCAAGTTAGTTGGGATGTAAGTTTAAATGGAGAAAAATTGGAGGAAGTGAAGTGTTTTAGATATCTGGGGGTGGACTTAGCGGCGAATGGAACTATGAAAGCGGAAGTGAATCACAGGGTGGGTGAGGGGGCGAAGGTTCTGGAAGCGATGAAAAATGTGTGGAAGAAGAATGTTATCTCGGAGAGCAAAAAAAGGTACGTTTGATGGAATGGTAATTCCAACAATATTATATGGTTGCGAGGCATGGGCTGTAGATAGGGTTGTTTGGAGGAGGGTGGATGTGTTGGAAATGAAATGTTTGAGGACAATATGTGGTGTAAGGTTGAGAGAGCAGAGGAGGGTGTGTTGAAGTGGTTTGGACATATAGAGAGAATGAGGGTGAGCATGGATGATAAAGGTGAGCATGGATGACAGGTGAAAGTGAGCGAGCATAAGTGAGAGATCATGGATGACAGATGAAGGTGAGCATGGATGACAGGTGAAGGTGAGCGTGCTTAAGTGAGAGATCATGGATGACAGATGAAGGTGAGCGAGCATAAGTGAGAGATCATGGATGACAGTTGAAGGTGAGCATGGATGACAGACTTGGATGGCGACGCGTCCACACAGGTAATACCTGTGGAGTGTCTTCCATGATACACTGTGTGTTCGTAAAAGTAATTAAGCAGAGATCGTTACCTTACGAAAAGCCTATTAACGATAGAGGGACTTATGGCTGTAGTTAGAGGATAGGTAGTTCAGGCTGAAGTCATCACCTCTTCAAATTCTTCCCTGAAGTTCTCGTTGTGGTCACCCACCCTGACCTTAAAGTTGAGGACGCCTCCCCTGTTGAAGCAGTGGGCGGCTGTGATCAGGTAATCCTCCGAGATGATGAAAGCTCCACACTCGAGGTGTCCCTTCTGTACGGCAAGAGAATCAAGGTTACTTTGATGTGGTGAAGCTTGTGTTTTGGTGCTGGTCTCTCTCTCTCTCTCTCTCTCTCTCTCTCTCTCTCTCTCTCTCTCTCTCTCTCTCTCTCTCTCTCTCTCTCTCTCTCGCTTACCTTCATCCATTCCCGGCACCACTCTGCCCTACAGGAAACAGACAGCATCGTCACCCCCTGCGTCAGCGAGGTAGTGCCAGGAAAACAGATAAAAAAGGCCACACTCGTTCACACTTCAGTCTGTAGCTTTTATGTGTAATACACCGAAACCACAGCTCCCCATCATCATCCAAGCCCCATAGACCTTTCCATAGTTTACCCCAGACGTTTCACATGCCCTGATTCAGTCCACTGACCAAGTCGACGCCTGTATATCACATCGTACCAATTCACACTGTTCCTTGCACGTCTCTTGCCCTCTTGCATCTTCAAGCCCCATCGCTCCAAATCTTTTTCACTCCATCCTTCCACCTCCAATTTGGTCTGCCGCTTTTCCTTGTTCCTCCACCTCTGACACATGTATCCTCTTTGTCAACCTTTCCTCACTCATTCATCCATATGTCCAAACCATTTCGACACACTCTCTTCCGCTCTCTTAACCACACTTTTTATTACCACACATCTCTCTTATCCTTTCATTACTTACTCGATCAAACCAATTCACACCACATATTGTTCTCAAACATTTCATTTCTAACACATCCACCCTCCATGCAATCCTATCTATAGCCCATGCCTCGCAACCATATAATATTGTTGGAACCACTATTCCTTTAAACCTACTCATTTTTGCTCTTCGAGATAACGTTCTCTCTTTCCACAAATTCTTCATCGCTCCAGAACCTTCGCCCCCTCCTCCACCCTATGACCCACTTTCATGGTTCCATTCGCAACTAAGTCCACTCTCAGATATCTAAAACACTTCACTTCCTCCAGTTTTTCCCCAGTCAAACTTACATCCCCACTCACTTGTCCCTAAACCCTGCTGAGCCTAATAACCTTCCTCTTATGCACATTTACTCTCAACTTCCTCCTTTCACTCACTTTTCCAACCAACTTCTGCAGTTTCTCACTCGAATCAGCCACCAGTGTTGTATCATCGACAAACAAGTGGCTCACTTCCCAAACCCTCTCATCTTCAACAGACTGCGTACTCGCCCCTCTCCAAAACTCTTGTATTTACCTCCCTAACCACCCCATTCATAGACACATTAAACAACCAAGGAAACATCACACACCCCTGCCGCAGACCGACCTTCACTGGGAACCAATCACTCTCCTCTCTTCTTACTCGTACACATGCCTTTTACCCTTGATAAAAACTTCTCTGCTTCTAGCAGCTTACCTCCCACGCCTTTAACTCTTAAGACTTTCCTCAAAGCATCTCTATCAACTCTATCATTTGCCTTCTCCAGATCCATAAATGCCACATACAAATCCATCTGTTTTTCTAAGTATTTCTCACACATTCTTTAAAGCAAACACTTGATCCACACATCCTCTACCGCTTCTGAAACCACACTGCCTCTCTCCAATCTAATGCTCTGTACATTCCTTCACCCTCCCATACAATTTGCCAGAAATACTCAACAAACAGATTCCACTGTAGTTTGAACACTCATCTTTATGCCCTTTGCCTTTGTACAGTGGCATTATACATGCATTCCGCCAATCCTCAAGGCATTTCACCATGATTCATACATACACTGAATATCCATACCAACCAATCAACAATAGAGTCGCCCCCTTTCTTAATAAATTCAACTGCAATATCATCCAAACCCGGAGCCTTGCCGGATTTCATCTTCCGCAAAGCTTTCACTACCCATTCTCTCTTCTTCAAACCACTCTCCCTGACTCTCACTTCGCACTCAGTCATCAAACACATTCAACAAACCTTCATAATACTCACTCCATCTCCTCACTTCATCACTACCTGTTATGACTTACCCCCTTATCATCCTTCACTGGTGCTCCCATTTGTTCTCGTGTCTTACGCACGTTATTTACCTCCTTTCAAAACATTATTATTCTCCTTAAAGTTTAATGATACTCTTTCACCCCAACTCTCATTTGCCCTCTTTTTCAACTTTTGCACCTTCCTCTTGACCTCCTGCCGCTTTCTTTTGTACAACTCCCAGTCATTTGCAGCCAACTGTCCTTAACTAGGCCTTTCCGTGGATTCCTCCGACCGCTTCTTGTGTCTTAATTCAACCCACTGACAGCACGATATTCACTTTATACCACATCATTCCAATGTGATGTATCGCCTTGCATGCCACGTACCCTACTGAATGATCTTGCCTTAAATTCTCAAAGCTTATTCCACTCCATCCATACCTCACTTGCCCTCTTTTTCAACCCCTGCACCTTTCCCTTGACCTCCTGCCGCTTTCTCTTATACATCTCCAGTCATTTGCACTCCTACTCCATCCTTGTAAGTACCGTCCAAACGCCTTTATTTTCTTTCACTAACAACTTTAGCTTTTCATCCTACCTCTAACTACCCTTTCTAGTCTGCCCAGTTCCCATCTTGCACATGCCATCGCTGCTTCACTAAATACCACCCATTCCTCACCCACTCCCCTCCCTTCATTTGCTCTCGCCTTCTACCATTCAACACTCAATCTCTCCCGGTATTTCTTCACACAGGTCTCCTTTCTCAGCTCACTTACTCTCACCACACGCTTCCTCCGACACTGTCTCCTCGTGTTCGAAAACCTCTTCAAATCTTCACTTTTGCCTCCCCAAGATAGTGATCAGACATCCCACCAGCTATCCCTCTCAGCACATTTATGTCAGTAAGTCTTTCTTTTACACGTCTTTCAATAAATACGTAATTTGATAATGCCTGTTGACCATATTTCCGTATGTCTCTCTCTTCAAGCCAGGTATTTCCTATTGCCAGCCTTTTTTTCAGCACAAGTCAACAAGCTCTTCACCATTTCGACCCCATACCCACCAATTATACCCTCAATTGCCACATTATTTACCTTCGCATTCAAATCACCCATCATTAATACCCGGTTTCTTGCACCAAAACTGCTGACACACTCACTCAACTGCTCCCAAAACACTGCCTCTCAATGTCTTTCTTCTCATGGCCTGGTGCATAGGCACCAATAAGCCACTTTAAGTTTTATCCACATCAATCTAGAATTCACTTTATTACACTCACACACTCCCACAACTCTTACTGTAGGAGTTGTGCTACTCCTTCCTTAGCTCATGTCCTCTCGTCAACCCTGACTTTACTCCCAAGACATTTCTAAACCATTCATTCTCTTAGCCGTTGAGCTCTTTTCACCCAGAGCCAGATCATCCAGATTTCTTTCCTTAAACATACTGCCTATCTCTCTTCTCATCTTAGTTACATCCGCACGCATTCAGACACCCTTACCTTAGCTTTCAAGGAGGTTGAGCACTCCCCGCTTGACTTCCTCTTCATACACACACACAAACACACACACACACACACACACACACACACACATATATATATATATATATATATATATATATATATATATATATATATATATATATATATATATATATATATATATTTATTTATTTATTTATTTATTTATTTATTTATTTATTTATTATCATCATTATTATTATTATCATACTTAGTCGGTCTCCCGCGTTAGCGAGGTAGCGCAAGGAAACAGACGAAAGAATGGCCCAACCCACCCACATACTCATGTATATACATACACGTCCACACACGCAAATATACATACCTATACATCTCAACGTATACATGTATAAACACACACAGACATATACATATATACACATGTACATAATTCATACTGTCTGCCTTTATTCATTCCCATCGCCACCTCGCCACACATGAAATAACAACCCCCTCTCCCCTCATGTGTGCGAGGTAGCGCTAGGAAAAGACAACAAAGGCCACATTCGTCCACCCTCAGTCTCTAGCTGTCATGTGTAATGCACCGAAACCACAGCTCCCTTTCCACATCTAGGCCCCACAAAACTTTCCATGGTTTACCCCAGACGCTTCACATGCCCTAGTTCAATCCACTGACAGCACGTCGACCCCGGTATACCACATCGTTCCAGTTCACTCTATTCCTTGCACGCCTTTCATCCTTCTGTATGTTCAGGCTCCGATCGCTCAAAATCTTTATTTCACTCCATCCTTCCACCTCCAATTTGGTCTCCCACTTCTCCTCGTTCCCTCAACCTCTGACACATATATCCTCTTTGTCAATCTTTCCTCACTCTTTCTCTACATGTGACCAACCATTTCAATGCACCCTCTTCTGCTCTCTCAACCACAGTCTTTTTACTACCACACATCTCTCTTACCCTTTCATTACTTACTCGATCAAACCACCTCACACTACATATTGTCCTCAAACATTTCATTTCCAAAACATCCACCCACCTCCGCACAACTCTATCTATAGCCCATGCCTCGCAACCATATAACATTGTTGGAACCACTATTCCTTGACATGCCCATTTTTGCTCTCCGAGATAACGTTCTCGCCTTCCACACATTCTTCAACGCTCCCAGAACCTTGCCCCCTACCCCACCCTGTGACTCACTTATGCTTCCATGGTTCCATCCGCTGCCAAATCCACTCCCAGATATCTAAAACACTTCACTTCCTCCAGTTTTTCTCCATTCAAACTTACCTCCCAGTTAACTTGTCCCTCATCCCTACTGTACCTACTGTACCTTGCTCATATTCACATTTACTCTCAGCTTTCTTCTCTCACACACTTTACCAAACTCAGTCACCAACTTCTGTAGTTTCTCACTCGAATCAGCACCAGCGCTGTATCATCAGCGAACAAGAACTGACCAACTTCCCAAGCCCTCTCATCCACAGCAGACTGCATACTTGCCTCTCTCTGCAAAACTCTTGCATTCACCTCCCTAACAACCCCATCCATAAACAAATTAAACAACCGTGCAGACATCACGCACCCTTGCCTAAACCACTACCGACAATGTAGTTAAAACAGGAAGAGAATCAGCTTTTTAGATGAAAATGCATTATATAACAGATATCATTTATAATGATACACATATGTGACCAGAGTTTGACCATAAAATAATAGGGAGACAACAGATATCTCGAAATATAACTGTGCACAACAGATTGTCAACTGGTGTGTGCCCTACCCATACAGAGTCAGTAGGTGACAGATAACATCACCTCCTTCATGACTGGAAACCCTGGATGGAGTCTGAATGTGATTATTTTCCACGAGAGATGTGTACTTCCTGCATGGCCAGCGAGACTGGCAACTCACCTGTGATCGGAGTGAGGCAAGCCAGGGGGAGTTGAAGCGCGTGGGGTGTGAGCCTCCGCGGATCTTGGCCAGCCGAATGATGAACTGGTCGGAGGCTTCCTCCAGGACGCCACAGTCGGCTGGCAGGAGTGCCTTCAGGGCATCATCCACGAACCCAGCCCTGAAACACATGACGAAGGCAAGGAATGTGAGGATCTAGTTGTCCAACATCATACGGCTGGCAACAGCGCCTTCATGGCGCCGTCCATTTCGCAAGCCCTGTTTACAGTAGTAACTGCGCATTGGCCCATGTCACACTCTGCTTCATAGCAGCAAACTCTAAAAGGACTCTATGTTATTTATATATTTATATGCCACTGAAAGAATCATCGCCATAGCTCAAGAAACTGGTGTTCAGTCAGACTCGGGGCTACAAGACAGACTAGAAATCAGACATCTGAACTTGGCCATCGGCCAACGGTGATCATGCCAGTGTGTTGAGCGGAAAATTCTCCTTACATCATCAGAACACGAAACTACTGCTCCCAGTGAATGAGGGAAGCTTATATTCTATAGGGAATACACTTACCACTCAGGCTCATAGGAAACGTGAAAATGTAGCGTAAATATAATCAAGACAAATGTGCAGTAAATATTCTGGTTTGTGGTTTCGCCGTGCGAGAGAGATGATTGGGAGGGAGGGAGGATAACGAAGATGACCAGTGTGTGTGTGTGTGTGTGTGGCTGTACGAGGCACAACAGAGGTGGGGACCAAGAAGCAGAGTATTGATAATATTCAGTCACTGTTGTTAATGTACGACGACTGGCTAGAGTTACATGTTTACACGATAGAAGACTTGTCAGTAATATTATACCCAAATGGGCCCGCGCTCATCACAGTAGTGTAGAAAGTAATGCTAATGGGTATAGCACTACCGTATTATCTAGGATGGATTTTAGTGTCTTGTTTGTACACACACACACACACACACACACACCTGCCGGCTGCTTTCAGTAGTGCATCTCCTCATCTCTTCCTCTGGTTCTGCCACCATATAGCGCCATACTTCCCTCGCCTCTAGTGCTGGTGATGAGTGTTGCAGCTGCGCCCACAGGCAACACACACACACTGGTGAAGGGTGTTGCAGCTGCACCCAGAGGCAACACACACACGCTGGTGATGGGTGTTGCAGCTGCGCCCACAGGCAACACACACACACACTGGTGATGGGTGTTGCAGCTGCGCCCACAGGCAACACACACACACACTGGTGATGGGTGTTGCAGCTGCACCCAGAGGCAACACACACACACACACTGGTGATGGGTGTTGCAGCTGCGCCTACAGGCAACACACACACACACTGGTGATAGGTATTGCAGCTGCGCCCACAGGCAACACACACACACACACACACTGGTGATGGGTGTTGCACTGCGCCCACAGGCAACGCACACACACACACTGGTGATGGGTGTTGCACTGCGCCCACAGGCAACACACACACACACTGGTGATGGGTGTTGCACTGCGCCCACAGGCAACACACACACACACACTGGTGATGGGTGTTGCTGCTGCGCCCACAGGCAACACACACACACTGGTGATGGGTGTTGCAGCTGCGCCCACAGGCAACCACACACACTGGTGATAGGTATTGCAGCTGCGCCCACAGGCAACACACACACACACACTGGTGATGGGTGTTGCTGCTGCGCCCACAGGCAACACACACACACTGGTGATGGGTGTTGCAGCTGCGCCCACAGGCAACACACACAAAACACACTTACGTGTTAAAGCATCTAACGCTTGCAGCGCTGCTCCTTGAGCAGGTACCGTTCAGAAACCGAATGCGACACTCTTGCAGGGTGTGCTCTTGACCCAGACAGTCGAGTCGAATGTGCCACATTGGTCCGGGGGTCGGGCGGGCTGCTAGGCCGCTGGTCGATATACCATCAACATACCCTAGTTGACGACACACCACCTGCGGACCACCTCCCACGTACATTACTCCACTCTCTTACGCACCTCCCTCCCACAACTACTGAACTAGAAGTTGACACAAGATACGTAACTGAAAATAAGTAATGATTCTCCCGAGAGCTATATGAATAAATGATTTATTCCCAGGATAAAGGCATATTATTTCATGATTTATGTAAATTACGTAGAGATGGGTGATCTTGTGCTACGTGCCTGTACTGATGGAAGTTCTGGTAGCAACAAACACATGATTTTCCTCACCTGGGCATCGAAGTCGTCAAAATCAGCATCGCAAAAGCTGCCCCAGACGTTCCCCATCTTGGCCTCGACGACGCCAGTGTCCGGGTTCGAGCCCCCAGCCAGCCGCAGCTCCAGCCCCTACGCCAACATCAGTTCTGGTTATATCTCAGCACAACACCAGCAAACCCCCCCCTGTACACTACACTACACCACAAGCACTAGCGCTCATGGCTACAGAACCCACTGAAATACACACACATTGTCTCACTTTCATCACTTGTACACTTATAATTAAGTGTAAGTCACAGACTGACCCATGAAGTAGAAACACTAAGCTCACCAGATGGTACATATGTATAATATCGGTTTGCATTTTTGTGATTGACAGATTCCAGCGTAACAGGTGAGGCAACAGCTCTCCCAGCATCATCACTACACATATCCAACATGAGACTCTCCCAGCATCATCACTACACATATCCAACATGAGACTCTCCCAGCATCATCACTACACATATCCAACATGAGACTCTCCCAGCATCATCACTACACATATCCAACATGAGACTCTCCCAGCATCATCACTACACATATCCAACATGAGACTCTCCCAGCATCATCACTACACATATCCAACATGAGACTCTCCCAGCATCATCACTACACATATCCAACATGAGACTCTCCCACCATGAACAGAGATCCGACGGTGAGGAGCCTCAGAACCGAGGTGTTGCCATTTCAGAACCGAGCTGTTGCCATTTCGGAACCGAGGTGTTGCCATTTCAGAACCGAGCTGTTGCCATTTCTGAACCGAGGTGTTGCCATTTCTGAACCGAGGTGTTGCCATTTCAGAACCGAACTGTTGCCATTTCAGAACCGAGGTGTTGCCATTTCAGAACCGAGCTGTTGCCATTTCAGAACCGAACTGTTGCCATTTCAGAACCAAGGTGTTGCCATTTCAGAACCGAGGAGTTGCCATTTCAGAACCGAGGTGTTGCCTTTTCAGAACCGAGGTGTTGCCATTTCAGAACCGAGCTGTTGCCATTTCAGAACTCGAGGTGATGCCTCAACCTCCCTTAGCCATTTCACAGTTGGGTCTGCCACATGAACCTTTGCGTGTCTCTCGTTCATTCTTCTCAAAGGGTTTCCCATCAGTGACCTTAGATGCGATGTGTGACTTCTCTTGGGATGGTATGGTGATGTGGACATGTTGACATGACTCCAGAGCCTGAGGTCAAAAGGTGACACTCTCCTATACCAAGGGTCATACTGTCGTGCTCAATGGGTCGTACTGTCGTGCTCAAGGGTCATACTGTCGTGCTCAATGGGTCGTACTGTCGTGCTCAAGGGTCATACTGTCGTGCTCAATGGGTCGTACTGTCGTGATCAAGGTTTGTAATGTCGTGCTCAATGGGTCGTACTGTCGTGATCAATGGGTCGTACTGTCGTGCGCAAGGGTCATACTGTCGTGCTCAGTGGGTCGTACTGTCGTGCTCAAGGTTTGTAATGTCGTGCTTAATGGGTCGTACTGTCTGCTCAAGGTTTGTTTGTAATGTCGTGCTCACTGGGTCGTACTGTCTGCTCAAGGTTTGTTTGTAATGTCGTGCTCAATGGGTCGTACTGTCGTGCTCATGGGTCGTACTGTCGTGCTCAAGGGTCTTACTGTCGTGCTCAAGGGTCGTACCGTCATGCTCAAGGTTTTTACTGTCGTGCTCAAGGGTCATATTGTCGTGCTCAAGGGTCGTATTGTCGTGCTCAAGGGTCGTGCTATCGTGCTAAAGGATTGTGCTGTCGTGCTAAAGTGTCGCACCGTCGTGTTCAAGGATCGTGCCGTCGTGTTCAAGGATTCGTACCGTCGTGCTCAAGGGGTCGTACTGTTGTGTTCAAAAGAGTCGTGCTGTCGTGCTCAACGGGTCGTACTGTTGTGTTCAAGGAGTTCGTACCGTTGTGCTCAAGGGGTAAAGTGTATGAAAGAAGAAAGTTGAGAGTAAATGTGAATAAGAGCAAGGTTATTAGGTACAGTAGGGTTGAGGGTCAAGTCAATTGGGAGGTAAGTTTGAATGGAGAAAAACTGGAGGAAGTGAAGTGTTTTAGATATCTGGGAGTGGATCTGGCAGCGGATGGAACCATGGAAGCGGAAGTGAATTATAGGGTGGGGGAGGGGGCGAATAGTGGTTCCAACAATGTTGTATGGTTGCGAGGCGTGGGCTATGGATAGAGTTGTGCGCAGGTGGGTGGATGTGCTGGAAATGAGATGTTTGAGGACAATATGTGGTGTGAGGTGTTTTGATCGAGTAAGTAATGTAAGGGTAAGAGAGATGTGTGGAAATAAAAAGAGTGTGGTTGAGAGAGCAGAAGAGGGTGTTTTGAAATGGTTTGGTCACATAGAGAGAATGAGTGAGGAAAGATTGACCAAGAGGATATATGTGTCAGAGGTGGAGGGAACGAGGAGAAGTGGGAGACTAAATTGGAGGTGGAAAGATGGGGTGAGAAAGATTTTGAGTGATCGGGGCCTGAACATGCAGGAGGGTGAAAGGCGTGCAAGGAATAGAGTGAATTGGAACGATGTGGTATACCGGGGTCGACGTGCTGTCAATGGATTGAACCAGGGCATGTGAAGCGTCTGGGGTAAACCATGGAAAGTTTTTTGGCGCCTGGATGTGGAAAGGGAGCTGTAGTTTCGGTGCATTATTACATGACAGGTAGAGACTGAGTGTGAACGAATGGGGCCTTTGTTGTCTTTTCCTAGCGCTACCTCGCGTACATGAGGGGGAAGGGGGTTGTTATTCCATGTGTGGCGAGGTGGCGATGGGAATAAGTAAAGGCAGACAGTATGAATTATGTACATGTGTATATATGTATATGTCTTTGTGTGTATATATATGTTTACATTGAGATGTATACGTGGGTATATTTGTGTATGTGGACGTGTAAGCTCCTCTCAAAACAATCACACCTCAACATGCCAGGCACTTCATTCTCAGTAACAGCACAAAGTCACGGAGAGCAGTTGGTTATTTACTCTTGCGGGAATGGAAGCATTTATTCCCTCTTCCTCAAAGACGATCTCTTCATCTAATCTATGGTTCAACCGTTCCTGTTCTGAGGCCAGTCAGGCAAGGGACCAGGCAGATCGGGCTTGGGAAAAACTCTCCTTCCTCTGACTCCCATTCAGTTGTTATCACTGCCAGTAATAACAGCAAGTACTTTCCCGTGAGGCGAAGCGTTCCTTTATTCAAAGGAAATGCGATAACCTCTCCTCGTCGTCTACTGGCAAACCTTACTGGTCTTTAGCTAAGGGCATCACTAGCAACTTCTGTCGCTCTGCCTTCCCTTCGCTTTTCCGTTCTGACGGTACTATAGCTGTCTCTCCCGTCAGACAAAGCATCTCTCTTTGGTTCTCGTTTCTCCTCTAACTCCACCGTGGATAAGTCTAACATTCCTTCATCCCTAATTGGTCGATAATTTGACACGAGTCACGAAACGCTCTATTGTAATGTACTGTGTTAACTGTATGCCTGAGACAAATTACACCTCTGGTTTCTACTTCGATTCCTCTACCCTTGTTACGACCTTTGGCCAGCTTATTGGTCGTCTACCTCAGCAGTGTGAGAGAATCGTTAAACTAGTTGAGAACGTCAGCAAGAAATTGATGAAGGCTGACTTCAATGAGACATGTTTGAGAGAAGATCTGCCTAGACACAAATGTTATATATTATTTATTTATTATACTTTGACGCTATCTCCCACGTTAGCGAGGTAGCGCAAGGAAACAGACGAAAGAATGGCCCAACCCACCCTCATCCACATGTATATACGTAAACGCCCACATACTCACATATATACACACCTATACATTTTAACGTATACATACATATCCATACACAGACATATACATATATACATATGTACATATTCATACATGCTGCATTCATCCATTCCTGCCGCCACTTGAAATGACACCCCCCTTTCCCCCGCGTGCGCGCGAGGTAGCGCTAGGAAACGACAACAAAGGCCACATTTGTTCACCCTCAGTCTCTAGCTGTCATGTGTAATGCTCTGAAACCACAGCTCCCTTTCTACGTCCAGGCCCCACAAAACTTTCCATGATTTACCCCAGACGCTTCACATGCCATGGTTCAATCCAATGACGGCACGTCGACCCCGGAATACCACATCATTCCAGTTCACTCTATTCCTTGCACGCCTTTCACCCTCCTGCATGTTTACGCCCCGATCACTCAAAATCTTTTTTACTCCATCTTTCCATCTCCAATTTGGTCTCCCACTTCTCGTTCTCTCCACAATATATCTTCTTTGTCAGTCTTTCAATACTCATTCTCTCCATGTGACCAAACCATTTCAAAACACCCTCTTCTGCTCTCTCTACCATACTTTTTTTATTACCACACACCTCTCTTACCCTTTCATTACTTACTCGATCAAACCACCTCACCACATATTATCCTCAAACATCTCATTTCCAACACATCCACCCTCCTCCGCACAACCCTATCTATCGCCCATGCCTCACAACCGTATAACATTGTTAGAACACCTATTCCTTCAAACATACCTATTTTTGCTCTCCGAGATAACGTTCTCGCCTTCCACACATTCTTCAACGCTCCCAGAACCCTCACCCCTCCCCCACCCTGTGACTCACTTCCGCTTCCATGGTTCCATCCGCTGCCAAATCTACTCCCGGATATCTAAAACACTTCACTTCCTCCAGTTTTTCTCCATTCAAACTTACCTCCCAATTTACTTGTCTCTCAACTCTACTGAACCTAATAACCTCGCACTTATTCACATGTACTCTCAGCTTTCTTCTTTCACACACTTTGCCAAACTCAGTCACCAACTGCAGTTTCTCGCCCGAATCAGCCACCAGCGCTGTATCATCAGCGAACAACTGACTCACTTCTCAAACCCTCTCATCCACAACAGACTGCATACTTGCCCCTCTCTCCAAAACTCTTGCATTCATCTCCCTAACAACCCCATCCATAAACAGATTAAACAGCCATGGAGACATCACACACCCCGGCCGCAAACCGATATTTACTGGTAACCACTCAATTTCCTCTCTTCCTACTCATACACATGCCTATATATATATATATATATATATATATATATATATATATATATATATATATATATATATATATATTCCTATGAGTCCACGGGGAAAATGAAACACGATAAGTTCCCAAGTGCACTTTCGTGAAATAATCTCATCACCAGGGGAGACACAAGAGAGAAATATAAGTCAGTTGATATACATCAACATATCGTAAGAGGCGACTAAAGGGGATGGGAACGGGGGGCTAGAAACCCTCCCCTCCTTGTATTTTAACTTTCTAAAGGGGTAAACAGAAGAAGGAGTCACGCGGGGAGTGCTCATCCTCCCCGATGACTCAGATTGGGGTGTCTAAATGTGTTTGGATGTAACCAAGATGTGAAAAAAGGAGAGATAGGTAGTATGTTTGAGGAAAGGAACCTGGATGTTTTGGCTCTGAGTGAAACGAAGCTCAAGGGTAAAGGGGAAGAGTGGTTTGGGAATGTCTTGGGAGTAAAGTCAGGGGTTAGTGAGAGGACAAGAGCAAGGGAAGGAGTAGCACTACTGAAACAGGTGTGGTGGGAGTATGTGATAGAGTGTAAGAAAGTAAACTCTAGATTGATAAGGGTAAAACTGAAAGTGGATGGAGAGAGATGGGTGATTATTAGTGCCTATGCATCTGGGCATGAGAAGAAAGATCATGAGAGGCAATTGATTTGGGAGTAGCTGAGTGAGTGTGTTTGTAGTTTTGATGCACGAGACCGGGTTATAGTGATGGGTGATCTGAATGCAAAGGTGAGTAATGTGGCAGTTGAGGGAATAATTGGTATGCATGGGGTGTTCAGTGTTGTAAATGGAAATGGTGAGGAGCTTGTAGATTTCTGTGATGAAAAAGGACTAGTCATTGGGAATACCTGGTTTAAAAAGAGAGATATACATAAGTATGCGTATGTAAGTAGGAGAGATGGCCAGAGAGCGTTATTGGATTACGTGTTAATTGATAGGCACGTGAAAGAGAGACTTTTGGATGTTAATGTGCTGAGAGGTGCAACTGGAAGGATGTCTGATCATTATTTTGTGGAAGCGAAGGTGAAGATTTGTAAAGGTTTTCAGAAAAGAAGAGAGAATGTTGGGGTGAAGAGAGTAAAGAGAATAAGTGAGCTTGGGAAGGAGACTTGTGTGTGGAAGTACCAGGAGAGACTGAGTGCAGAATGGAAAAAGGTGATAATAAAGGACATCAGGGGAGGGGGGGAGGAATGGGATGTATTTTGGGAAGCAGTGATGGCTTGTGCAAAAGATGCTTGTGGCATGAGAAGAGTGGGAGGTGGGCAGATTAGAAAGGGTAGTGAGTGGTGGGATGAAGAAGTAAGAATATTAGTGAAAGAGAAGAGAGAGGCATTTGGACGATTTTTGCTGGGAAATAATTCAAATGACTGGGAGATGTATAAAAGAAAGAGGCAGGAGGTCAAGAGAAAGGTGCAAGAGGTGAAAAAGAGGGCAAATGAGAGTTAGGGTGAGAGAGTATCATTAAATTTTAGGAAGAATAAAAAGATGTTTTGGAAGGAGGTAAATAGAGTGCGTAAGACAAGAGAACAAATGGGAACATCGGTGAAGGTTGCTAATGGGGATGTAATAACAAGTAGTGGTGATGTGAGAATGAGATGGAGTGAGTATTCTGAAGGTTTGTTGAATTTGTTAGATGATAGAGTGGCAGGTATAGAGCGTTTTGGTCGAGGTGGTGCACGAAGTGAGAGGGTTAGGGAGAATGATTTGGTAAACAGAGAAGAGGTAGTGAAAGCTTTGGGGAAGATGAAAGCCGGCAAGGCAGCGGGTTTGAATGGTATTGCAGTGGAATTCATTAGGAAAGGGGGTGACTGTTGTTGACTGGTTGGTAAGGATATTTAACGTATGTATGACTTATGGTGAGGTGCCTGAGGATTGGCGGAATGCATGCATAGTGCCATTGTACAAAGGCAAAGGGGATAAAGGTGAGTGTTCAGATTACAGAGGTATAAGTTTGTTGAGTATTCCAGGGAAATTATATGGGAGGGTATTGATTGAGAGGGTGAAGGCATGTACAGAGCATCAGATTGGGGAAGAGGAGTGTGGTTTCAGAAGTGTTAGAGGATGTGTGGACCAGGTGTTTGCTTTGAAGAATGTATGTGAGTAATACTTAGAAAAGCAAATGGATTTGTATGTAGCATTTATGGATCTGGAGAAGGCATATGATAGAGTTGATAGAGATGCTCTGTGGAAAGTATTAAGAATATATGGTGTGGGAAGCAAGTTGCTAGAAGCAGTAAAAAGTTTTTATCGAGGATGTAAGGCATGTGTACGAATAGGAAGAGAGGAAAGTGATTGGTTCTCATTGAATATCGGTTTGCGGCAGGGGTGCGTGATCTCCATGGTTGTTTAATTTGTTTATGGATGGGGTTGTTAGGGAGGTGAATGCAAGAGTTTTAGTGAGAGGGGCAAGTATGCAGTCTGTTGTGGATGAGAGGGCTTGGGAAGTGAGTCAGTTGTTTTTCGCTGATGATGCAGAGCTAGTGGCTGATTCGGATGAGAAAGTGCAGAAGCTGGTGACTGAGTTTGATAAAGTGTGTGAAAGAAGAAAGCTGAGAGTAAATGTGAATAAGAGCAAGGTTATTA
Source organism: Panulirus ornatus (assembly GCF_036320965.1). Lineage (NCBI taxonomy): Eukaryota > Metazoa > Arthropoda > Malacostraca > Decapoda > Palinuridae > Panulirus > Panulirus ornatus. The sequence goes on from NC_092264.1 coordinate 13,558,216, forward strand.
GGTACAGTAGGATTGAGGTACAAGTCAATTGGGAGGTAAGTTTGAATGGAGAAAAACTGGAGGAATTGAAGTGTTTTAGATATCTGGGAGTGGATTTGGCAGCGGATGAAACCATAGAAGCGGAAGTGAGTCACAGGATGGGGGAGGGGGCGAAAGTTCTGGGAGCGTTGAAAAATGTGTGGAAGGCGAAAACCTTATCTTGGAAAGCAAAAATGGGTATGTATGAAGGAATAGTGGTTCCAACAATGTTAAATGGTTTTGAGGCGTGGGCTATAGATAGAGTTGTGCGGAGAAGGGTGGATGTGTTGGAAATGAGATGTTTGAGGACAGTATGTGGTGTGAGGTGGTTTGATCGAGTAAGTAATGAAAGCGTAAGAGAGATGTGTGGTAATGAAAAGAGTGTGGTTGAGAGAGCAGAAGAGGGTGTTATGATATGGTTTGGTCATATGGAGAAAATGAGTGAGGAAAGGTTGACCAAGAGGATATATGTGTTAGAGGTGGAGGGAACACGGAGAAGTGGGACACCAAATTGGAGGTAGAAGGATGGAGTGAAAAAGATTTGTTGTCAAAAAGAAGGGTTGTCTTTTCATGTGTGGCGGGGTGGCGATGGGAATGAATAAAGGCAGCAAGTATTAATTATGTACATGTGTATATATGTATATGTCTGGGTATACATGCATATGTATACGTTGAAATGTATAGGTATGTGTATGTGCGTGTGTGGACGTGTATGTATATACATGTGTATGTGGGTGGGTTGGGCCATTCTTTCGTCTGTTTCCTTGAGCTACCTCGCTAACGCAGGAGACAGCGACAAAGTATAATAATAATAATAATAATGATAATATATATATATATATATATATATATATATATATATATATATATATATATATATATATATATATATATATATTGTTTTTGTTATTTGAAACTTACCCCGTCATAGCAGAAGACACCTACATCAAGGTGGTGGACACAGAGAGACTGCGACCACACGAATGATGGACATTCCCTGATCCAATCTTCGTAGCCACGGCATTCCATCTTGTGCACGTGAACCGGGCCCGTGCCTACCCCGAAGTATGAAAGGGAGAATGGCACCACCCACCCTGACCCGTAGCCCAGGCTCCGACAGATCACCTAGAATTGAGATTCGTGTGGGTAAATAGCATTATGATCTACAGCCATGAAAGATGATTGTCAAATAACTTTACTGAAATGACTCGCATGTGCTTTCCGCCCTGCCTCATCTTACACTTAGAAGAAATATGAAACTAAGGAGGGACGACAGGTATGCTTATAAAAACCTTGTGTGCTCCCAAGTTCCACCAGGGTCGTGAAGGAAGACTACAGGCATCGCTTGGGCTCTGTGCATCACCAATGTGTCAGGACCTACCTGCCGCTCATATGGACGCGCGAAGTAAGTTGGTGGACTCGTAGGACAAGTTTAATATGTCCTCAACACACGCGCTTGGTGTACCTCATTTCTCTCCTCTTATAGACTCGTTCATTTTCGTCGTATATGAAACTCTCAATCCCTTCGCGTACTTCGATGCCAACGCTGTCGCAAGTCGTCCAGTTAAACATCATCCATCATACGACGTTTTTCGCACAGGTTACCAAAGACGTCTGAAAGAGTTCACCTTACTGGCGCGCCACATCAACTGTCGTCGGCTCCCTGGCCCAAACGTCCAGTGCCATGCAAGTGTCCCAGTGTGAGATGGGCGAAGAGCAGAGACCTGTCTACAAGGAGACGAGGAAAACACTGGGGTTGAGTCCCATTGTCACTCATGAGCGTGTCAGCCATGGCTAAGGTAAATGACACTATGAGGATCCGATGAATAGACGCGTCAGAATGAGGACGCCATGGGCTGACGATGGTCCAAGGGAAGACTTGGCATATGTTCTTCTCAGCGCCCGACGCGATAGATAGGTGGAGGGTGAACATGACAAGGAAAGATGGCAAAACGGTATCAAATGATGACCTTTTCCTAGAAAAAAAGAGATATTTGCTATTTTTATCTCTTTTATTTGATCTGTTGTTGCTTATATATTTGCTATTTTTATCTCTTTTATTTGATCAATTATTGCTTATATATTTGCTATTTTTATCTCTTTTATTTGATAATTATTGCTTATATATTTGCTATTTTTATCTCTTTTATTTGATCAAGTATTGCTTCTGTATTTGCTATTTTTATCTCTTTTATTTGATCAATTATTGCTTCTGTATTTGCTATTTTTATCTCTTTTATTTGATCAATTATTGCTTATATATTTGCTATTTTTACCTCTTTTATTTGATCAAGTATTGCCTCTGTATTTGCTATTTTTATCTCTTTTATTTGATCAAGTATTGCCTCTGTATTTGCTATTTTTATCTCTTTTATTTGATCAAGTATTGCTTCTGTATTTGATAACACGCATCATCCGGACACAACTTTTTCTTTTCTTTTTTTCTTTTAAACTATTCGCCATTTCCCGCATTAGCGAGGTAGCATTAAGAACAGAGGACTGGGCCTTTGAGGGAATACCCTCACCTGGCCCAATTCTCTGTTCCTTCTTTTGGGAAAAAAAAAAAAAAAAAAAAAAAAAAAAAAAAAAAAAAACGAGAGGGGAGGATTTCCAGCCCCCCGCTCCCTCCCCTTTTAGTCGCCTTCTACGACACGCAGGGAATACGTGGGAAGTATTCTTAATCCCCTATCCCCAGGGATAAAACTATATATATATATATATATATATATATATATATATATATATATATATATATATATATATATATATATATATAACCCAACATTTATGTGTGTGTGTGTGTGTGTGTGTGTGTGTGTGTCCTCTTACCACCTAAAGAATCGCAAACTAGTCGTCGCAAATGTGGACGAAGGTACAGTTGTATGTATGCATCAGACCCAAATGTCGCAGCGGGCACGGTGCTGCTCTACACAGAGCCGTCCTCAGAGGTGCTCTTGCGATGCGTAAGGGCAAGGCACGGTGCTGCTCTACACAGAGCCGTCCTCAGAGGTGCTGTTGCGATGCGTTAGGGCAAGGCACGGTGCTGCTCTACACAGAGCCGTCCTCGGAGGTGCTGTTGCGATGCGTAAGGGCAAGGCACGGTGCTGCTCTACAGAGCCGTCCTCAGAGGTGCTCTTGCGATGCGTAAGGGCAAGGTGCCAATTGTGCCTCCATGATCAGCACTGGGAGGGAGGAACTTCCCTGCCTTACGTGTCTGAGGTCCCCTTCCCTCACACATGTTGTCCTCGTTCCTCACATCATGTCCTCGTTCTTCACACATCATGTCCTCGTTCTTCACATCATGTCCTCGTTCTTCACATTATGTCCTCGTTCCACACACATCCTGTCCTCGTTCCTCACATCCTGTCCTCGTTCCTCACCTCATGTCCTCGTTCCTCACATCATGTCCTCGTTCTTCACATATCATGGCCTCGTCCCCTACACATCCTGTCCTCGTTCCTCACCTCATGTCCTCGTTCCTCACATCATGTCCTCGTTCTTCACATATCATGGCCTCGTCCCCTACACATCCTGTCCTCGTTCCTCACATCCTGTCCTCGTTCCTCACATCATGTCCTCGTTCCTCACATCCTGTCCTCGTTCCTCACATCATGTCCTCGTTCCTCACATCATGTCCTCGTTCTTCACACATCCTGTCCTCGTTCCTCACATCATGTCCTCGTTCTTCACATATCATGGCCTCGTCCCCTACACATCCTGTCCTCGTTCCTCACATTATGTCCTCGTTCCTCACATCATGTCCTCGTTCCTCACATCCTGTCCTCGTTCCTCACATCCTGTCCTCGTTCCTCACATCCTGTCCTCGTTCCTCACATCATGCCCTCGTTCTTCACATCATGTCCTCGTTCCTCACATCATGTCCTCGTTCCTCACACATCCTGTCCTCGTTCCTCACATTATGTCCTCGTTCTTCACATCATGTCCTCGTCCCCCACACATCCTGTCCTCGTTCCACACACATCCTGTCCTCGTTCCTCACATCGTGTCCTCGTTCCTCACATTATGTCCTCGTTCCTCACATCATGTCCTCGTTCTTCACATATCATGGCCTCGTCCCCTACACATCCTGTCCTCGTCCCCTACACATCCTGTCCTCGTTCCTCACATCATGTCCTCGTTCTTCACATCATGTCCTCATTCTTCACATATCATGGCCTCGTCCCCTTACACATCCTGTCCTCGTCCCCTACACATCCTGTCCTCGTCCCCTACACATCCTGTCCTCGTTCTTCACATCATCCTGTCCTCGTTCCTCACATTATGTCCTCGTTCTTCACATCATGTCCTCGTTCCTCACATCATGTCCTCGTTCTTCACATCATGTCCTCGTCCCCCACACATCCTGCCCTCGTCCCCAGCACATCCTGTCCTCGTCCCCCACACATCCCATCCTCGTCCCCAGCACATCCTGTCCTCGTCCCACAGCACATCCTGTCCTCGTCCCCACACATCCCATCCTCGTCCCCAGCACATCCTGTCCTCGTCCCACAGCACATCCTGTCCTCGTCCCACACACACCCTGTCCTCGTCCCCCAGCACATCCTGTCCTCGTCCCCAGCACATCCTGTCCTCGTCCCCCAGCACATCCTGTCCTCGTCCCCAGCACATCCTGTCCTCGTCCCCCACACATCCTGTCCTCGTCCCCCAGCACACCCTGTCCTCGTCCCACAGCACATCCTGTCCTCGTCCCCAGCACATCCTGCCCTCGTCCCCAGCACATCCTGTCCTCGTCCCCCACACATCTCATCCTCGTCCCCAGCACATCCTGTCCTCGTCCCCCACACATCCTGTCCTCGTCCCACAGCACACCCTGCCCTCGTCCCACACACATCCTGTCCTCGTCCCCAGCACATCCTGTCCTCGTCCCACACACATCCTGTCCTCGTCCCCAGCACATCCTGTCCTCGTCCCCCAGCACATCCTGTCCTCGTCCCCAGCACATCCTGTCCTCGTCCCACAGCACATCCTGTCCTCGTCCCCCACACATCCTGTCCTCGTCCCACAGCACATCCTGTCCTCGTCCCCCACACATCCTGCCCTCGTCCCCAGCACATCCTGTCCTCGTCCCCAGCACACCCTGTCCTCGTCCCCAGCACACCCTGTCCTCGTCCCCCACACATCCTGTCCTCGTCCCCCACACATCCTGTCCTCGTCCCCCACACATCCTGTCCTCGTCCCCCACACATCCTGTCCTCGTCCCACACACATCCTGTCCTCGTCCCACACACATCCTGTCCTCGTCCCCCACACATCCCATCGTCCTCCCCCACACATCCTGTCCTCGTCCCCCACACATCCTGTCCTCGTCCCCCACACATCCTGTCCTCGTCCCCTACACATCACGTCCTCTCCTCCACCTAACTCAACTTTCTCCATATCATTTTCACCACCGCTCTTCTCCATCGTCACGGTATTCTCTACATATGTTTTACTGTCTTCGAACGCTTTACACGGGTGGGTCCTGGGGTTTGTATAATCCAAGGACACCTTATCCAGGGCCTTCCGCCGCTTCAAGTCTGCGCTCCGCCCCAGCAGCAGGGGCAGGAGGGACTCATTCGAAAGCGACATGTTCTTTGACGGGATTGTAGTCTTGTTTTGTCACTTGACGACGATGTAGCCTCCTCAAGCAACACCCCCACTTCAACGTACACGTCCCGCTTCATCGGGTCAACAACCACTCTTCTTTCCTCACGCACGGACGAGCGTCTGTTGTCTGTTACGGGAAATGGCGACTGTTTTCATCGTTCTCAGTCGTGTATATGTCCAACAATAATCAAGTGCGCCCCTCTCCAGGTACCACTTCTTGTCTTACCCTATATATATATATATATATATGCAGTAGGGTGAAAGGCGTGCAAGGTATAGAGTGAATTGGATCGATGTGGTATACCGGGGTCGACATGTTGTCAATGGATTGAACCAGGGCTTGTGAAGCGTCTGGGGTAAACAATGGAAAGTTGTGTGGGGCCTGGATGTGGAAAGGGAGCTGTGGTTTTGGTGCATTATACATGACAGCTAGAGACTGAGTGTGAACGAATGTGGCCTTTGTTGTCTTTTCCTGGCGCTACCTCGCACACATGAGGGGGGAGGGGGTTGCCATTTCATGTGTGGCGGGGGTTGGCAACGGGAATGAGTACGGGCAGACAGTATGAATATGTACATGTGTATGTATGTATATGTTTGTGTATGTATATATATATGTATACGTTGAAATGTATAGGTATGTATATGTGCGAGTGTGGACGTGTGTGTATATACATGTGTATGTGGGCGGGTTGGGCCATTCGTTCGTCTGTTTCCTTGCGCTACCTCGCTAACGCGGGAGATAGCGACAAAGCAAAATAAAAAATAGAATATATATATATATACTGGGGATAGGGGAGAAAGAATACTTCCCACGTATTCCCTGCGTGTCGTAGAAGGCGACTAAAAGGGGAGGGAGCGGGGGGCTGGAAATCCTCCCCTCTCAATTTTTTTTAATTTTCCAAAAGAAGGAACAGAGAAGGGGGCCAGGTGAGGATATTCCCTCAGTGGCCCAGTTCTCTGTTCTTAACGCTACCTCGCTAACGCGGGAAATGGCGAATAGTTTGAAAAAAAAAAAAAAAAAAAAAATATATATATATATATATATATATATATATATATATATATATATATATATATATATATCCTAACCTGAGCCAGGTACCCATTTTATCTACCAACTCCTAGGGATGGATGAACAGCTGGGTTAACTGTGGACCGACTAACGCATCTAGGATTCGAACCCATGCGCTCGACCCTAGGCGGCCCGTGAATGCGTCACGTTCAGGAACGCTAACCACCACACCACGGGAGGCCCACCTTATCGCCCCGTCACCCTCACATGTTACCTTGGCATCGTCTGTGGAAAACCCCGCGCCACAGATGGTGCTCCACTCCTGCTGGTACTTGACGAAGACGGTGCCGTAGGCTGCTGACCGGGATGTTGGTGTCCGTGTTGGAGGAGAGCCTGACCACACCCACATCCGAGCACAGCTCCTCTCGCTCGTCTCTGTCGACATGTACGTTGCATCAAAGGAAAACGTGGCTTGACTTATACGGAATGGGGTCACAGGGTGGGGAAGGGGGCGAAAGTTCTGGGAGCGTTGAAAAATGTGTGGAAGGCGAGAACGTTTATCTCGGAAAGCAAAAATGGGTATGTTTGAAGGAATAGTGGTTCCAACAATGTTATATGGTTGCGAGGCGTGGGCTATAGATAGAGTTGTGCGGAGGAGGGTGGATGTGCTGGAAATGAGATGTTTGAGGACAATATGTGGTGTGAGGTGGTTTATGAAAGGGTAAGAGAGATGTGTGGTGGTAAAAAGAGTGAGGTTGAGAGAGCAGAAGAGGGTGTTTTGAAATGGTTTGGTCGCATGGAGAGAATGAGTGAGGAAAGATTGATAAAGGTGGATATATGTGTCAGAGGTGAAGGGAACGAGGAGAAGTGGGAGACCAAATTAGAGGTGGAAGGATGGAGTGAAAAAGATTTTGAGCGATCGGGGCCTGAACACACAGGAGGGTGAAAGGCGTGTAAGGATAGAGTGAATTGGAACGACTTGGTATACTGGGGTCGACCTGATGTCAATGGATTGAACCAGGACATGTGAAGCGTCTGGGGTAAACCATGGAAAGTTTTGTGGGGCCTGGATATGGAAAGGGAGCTGTGGTTTCGGTGCATTATACATGACAGCTAGAGATTAGTGTGGACGAATGTGGCCTTTGTTGTCGTTTCCTAGCGCTCCCTTGCGCGCATGCGAGGGGAGGGAATTGTCATTTCATGTGTGGCGGGGTGGCGACGGGAATGAATAAAGGCAGCAAGTATGAATTTTGTATATATATATATATATGTGTGTGTGTGTGTGTGGGTGTGTGTGTGTGTGTCTGTGTATGTATATATATGTATACGTTGAAATGTATAGGTATGTATATGTGCGTGTGTGGACGTGTATGTATATACATTTGTATGCGAGTGGGTTGGTCCATTCTTTCTTCTGGTTCCTTGCGCTATGTATATATATATATATATATATATATATATATATATATATATATATATATATATAGATAGATAGATAGATAGATAGATAGATAGATAGATATAGATAGATAGATAGATAGATAGATTTTGCATGTAATTCAGTTTGGAGTACGATTCTGTCAGCAGCCACCCATCCATGAGGGAGGTGCGCGTGATCTAAATGAGCTGACACAATTAATTCCTTGGAATGATTAAGTAACTTGCTTCTCTCTGACATCTGACACGTCCTAGTGAGCAAATACGTCCACTCTAGCAACATCATGAGTCATGAGAGACGATAGATTGAGGGGGAAATGACCACAGGGAAACAGGTTCTTTACAGTGTTCTATTGCAACACTGTTGATGGTGTCTCGTGTCTGTCATTAATGGTGTCTCATGTCTGTCACTGATGGTGTCTCATGTCTGTCATTGATGGTGTCTCATGTCTGTCATTAATGGTGTCTCGTGTCTGTCATTAATGGTGTCTCGTGTCTGTCATTAATGGTGTCTCATGTCTGTCATTGATGATGTCTCGTGTCTGTCATTAATGGTGTCTCGTGTCTGTCATTGATGGTGTCTCATGTCTGTCACTGATGGTGTCTCGTGTCTGTCATTGATGGTGTCTCGTGTCTGTCATTGATGGTGTCTCGTGTCTGTCATTGATGGTGTCTCATGTCTGTCATTGATGGTGTCTCATGTCTGTCATTAATGGTGTCTTGTGTCTGTCATTAATGGTGTCTCATGTCTGTCATTGATGGTGTCTCATGTCTGTCATTAATGGTGTCTTGTGTCTGTCATTAATGGTGTCTCGTGTCTGTCATTGATGGTGTCTCGTGTCTGTCATTGATGGTGTCTCGTGTCTGTCATTGATGGTGTCTCGTGTCTGTCATTGATGGTGTCTCATGTCTGTCATTGATGGTGTCTCATGTCTGTCATTGATGGTGTCTCGTGTCTGTCATTGATGGTGTCTCGTGTCTGTCA
>NC_092264.1:13572274-13619774 GCF_036320965.1 Panulirus ornatus
TCGCCATTTCCCGCCTCAGCGAGGTAGCGTTAAGAACAGAGGACTGGGCCTCTGAGGGAATATCCTCACCTGGCCCCCTTCTCTGTTCCTTCCTATGGAAAAAAAAATACATATATATATATATATATATATATATGGTGAAGAGCTTGTAGATTTATGTGCTGAAAAAGGACTGATGATTGGGAATACCTGGTTTAAAAAGCGAGATATACATAAGTATACTTATGTAAGTAGGAGAGATGGCCAGAGAGCGTTATTGGATTACGTGTTAATTGACAGGCGTGCGAAAGAGAGACTTTTGGATGTTAATGTGCTGAGAGGTGCAACTGGAGGGATGTCTGATCATTATCTTGTGGAGGCTAAGGTGAAGATTTGTATGGGTTTTCAGAAAAGAAGAGTGAATGTTGGGGTGAAGAGGGTGGTGAGAGTAAGTGAGCTTGAGAAGGAGACCTGTGTGAGGAAGTACCAGGAGAGACTGAGTACAGAATGGAAAAAGGTGAGAACAATGGAAGTAAGGGGAGTGGGGGAGGAATGGGATGTATTTAGGGAATCAGTGATGGATTGCGCAAAAGATGCTTGTGGCATGAGAAGAGTGGGAGGTGGGTTGATTAGAAAGGGTAGTGAGTGGTGGGATGAAGAAGTAAGAGTATTAGTGAAAGAGAAGAGAGAGGCATTTGGACGATTTTTGCAGGGAAAAAATGCAATTGAGTGGGAGATGTATAAAAGAAAGAGACAGGAGGTCAAGAGAAAGGTGCAAGAGGTGAAAAAAAGGGCAAATGAGAGTTGGGGTGAGAGAGTATCATTAAATTTTAGGGAGAATAAAAAGATGTTCTGGAAGGAGGTAAATAAAGTGCGTAAGACAAGGGAGCAAATGGGAACTTCAGTGAAGGGCGCAAATGGGGAGGTGATAACAAGTAGTGGTGATGTGAGAAGGAGATGGAGTGAGTATTTTGAAGGTTTGTTGAATGTGTTTGATGATAGAGTGGCAGATATAGGGTGTTTTGGTCGAGGTGGTGTGCGAAGTGAGAGGGTTAGGGAAAATGATTTGGTAAACAGAGAAGAGGTAGTGAAAGCTTTGCGGAAGATGAAAGCCGGCAAGGCAGCAGGTTTGGATGGTATTGCAGTGGAATTTATTAAAAAAGGGGGTGACTGTATTGTTGACTGGTTGGTAAGGTTATTTAATGTATGTATGACTCATGGTGAGGTGCCTGAGGATTGGCGGAATGCGTGCATAGTGCCATTGTACAAAGGCAAAGGGGATAAAAGTGAGTGCTCAAATTACAGAGGTATAAGTTTGTTGAGTATTCCTGGTAAATTATATGGGAGGGTATTGATTGAGAGGGTGAAGGCATGTACAGAGCATCAGATTGGGGAAGAGCAGTGTGGTTTCAGAAGTGGTAGAGGATGTGTGGATCAGGTGTTTGCTTTGAAGAATGTATGTGAGAAATACTTAGAAAAGCAAATGGATTTGTATGTAGCATTTATGGATCTGGAGAAGGCATATGATAGAGTTGATAGAGATGCTCTGTGGAAGGTATTAAGAATATATGGTGTGGGAGGAAAGTTGTTAGAAGCAGTGAAAAGTTTTTATCGAGGATGTAAGGCATGTGTACGTGTAGGAAGAGAGGAAAGTGATTGGTTCTCAGTGAATGTAGGTTTGCGGCAGGGGTGTGTGATGTCTCCATGGTTGTTTAATTTGTTTATGGATGGGGTTGTTAGGGAGGTAAATGCAAGAGTTTTGGAAAGAGGGGCAAGTATGAAGTCTGTTGGGGATGAGAGAGCTTGGGAAGTGAGTCAGTTGTTGTTCGCTGATGATACAGCGCTGGTGGCTGATTCATGTGAGAAACTGCAGAAGCTGGTGACTGAGTTTGGAAAAGTGTGTGGAAGAAGAAAGTTAAGAGTAAATGTGAATAAGAGCAAGGTTATTAGGTACAGTAGGGTTGAGGGTCAAGTCAATTGGGAGGTGAGTTTGAATGGAGAAAAACTGGAGGAAGTGAAGTGTTTTAGATATCTGGGAGTGGATCTGGCAGCGGATGGAACCATGGAAGCGGAAGTGGATCATAGGGTGGGGGAGGGGGCGAAAATCCTGGGGGCCTTGAAGAATGTGTGGAAGTCGAGAACATTATCTCGGAAAGCAAAAATGGGTATGTTTGAAGGAATAGTGGTTCCAACAATGTTGTATGGTTGCGAGGCGTGGGCTATGGATAGAGTTGTGCGCAGAGGATGGATGTGCTGGAAATGAGATGTTTGAGGACAATGTGTGGTGTGAGGTGGTTTGATCGAGTGAGTAACGTAAGGGTAAGAGAGATGTGTGGAAATAAAAAGAGCGTGGTTGAGAGAGCAGAAGAGGGTGTTTTGAAGTGGTTTGGGCACATGGAGAGGATGAGTGAGGAAAGATTGACCAAGAGGATATATGTGTCGGAGGTGGAGGGAACGAGGAGAAGAGGGAGACCAAATTGGAGGTGGAAAGATGGAGTGAAAAAGATTTTGTGTGATCGGGGCCTGAACATGCAGGAGGGTGAAAGGAGGGCAAGGAATAGAGTGAATTGGAGCGATGTGGTATACCGGGGTTGACGTGCTGTCAGTGGATTGAATCAAGGCATGTGAAGCGTCTGGGGTAAACCATGGAAAGCTGTGTAGGTATGTATATTTGCGTGTGTGGACGTATGTATATACATGTGTATGGGGGGGGGGGGGGTTGGGCCATTTCTTTCGTCTGTTTCCTTGCGCTACCTCGCAAACGCGGGAGACAGCGACAAAGTATAATAATAATAAAATATATATATATATATATATATATATATATATATATATATATATATATATATATATATATATATATATATAGATAGATAGATAGATAGATAGATAGATAGATAGATAGATAGATAGATAGGTAGATAGATAGATAGATAGGTAGATAGATAGGTTATAATTAACTACAACAAACCTGGTGAATTATTTCCGAAGTGATTGTTTCGCGTGAAGGTCTCGGCTCGTTCGTAACCCAGATCCCGACAGACTACGTCCGCTTCCCGGAAGCCGAAATCGTCGTCACACACAAAGCCCCAGACACCGTCCACCTCCACCTGTACGTGGGGAAGGGACAGGGTGGGAATGCATTACCCTCAACACACCACAACAGTAGCAGTCATAGCGGAGCACTGATGTGCTCGTCTGTATATATATATATATATATATATATATATATATATATATATATATATATATATATATACATATATATATATATATATATATATATATTTTTTTTTTTTCAAACTATTCGCCATTTCCCGCATTAGCGAGGTAGCGTTAAGAACAGAGGACTGGGCCTTTTTCGGAATATCCTCACCTGGCCCCCTCTGTTCCTTCTTTTGGAAAATTAAAAAAAAAAAAAAAACGAGAGGGGAGGATTTCCAGCCCCCCGCTCCCTCTCCTTTTAGTCGCCTTCTACGACACGCAGGGAATACGTGGGAAGTATTCTTAATCCCCTATCCCCAGGGATGATATATATATATATATATATATATATATATATATATATATATATATATATATATATATATATATATATATATATATATATATTTTTTTTTTTTTTTTTTATACTTTGTCGCTGTCTCCCGCGTTTGCGAGGTAGCGCAAGGAAACAGACGAAAGAAATGGCCCAACCCCCCCCCCCCCCCCATACACATGTACATACACTCGTCCACACACGCAAATATACATACCTACACAGCTTTCCATGGTTTACCCCAGACGCTTCACATGCCTTGCTTCAATCCACTGACAGCACGTCAACCCCTGTATACCACATGACTCCAATTCACTCTATTTCTTGCCCTCCTTTCACCCTCCTGCATGTTCAGGCCCCGATCACACAAAATCTTTTTCACTCCATCTTTCCACCTCCAATTTGGTCTCCCTCTTTTCCTCGTTCCCTCCACCTCCGACACATATATCCTCTTGGTCAATCTCTCCTCACTCATTCTCTCCATGTGCCCAAACCATTTCAAAACACCCTCTTCTGCTCTCTCAACCACGCTCTTTTTATTTCCACACATCTCTCTCACCCTTACGTTACTTACTCGATCAAACCACCTCACACCACACATTGTCCTCAAACATCTCATTTCCAGCACATCCATCCTCCTGCGCACATCTCTATCCATAGCCCACGCCTCGCAACCATACAACATTGTTGGAACCACTATTCCCTCAAACATACCCATTTTTGCTTTCCGAGATAATGTTCTCGACTTCCACACATATTTCAAGGCTCCCAAAATTTTCGCCCCCTCCCCCACCCTATGATCCACTTCCGCTTCCATGGTTCCATCCGCTGACAGATCCACTCCCAGATATCTAAAACACTTCACTTCCTCCAGTTTTTCTCCATTCAAACTCACCTCCCAATTGACTTGACCCTCACCCCTACTGTACCTAATAACCTTGCTCTTATTCACATTTACTCTCAACTTTCTTCTTCCACACACTTTACCAAACTCAGTCACCAGCTTCTGCAGTTTCTCACATGAATCAGCCACCAGCAATGTATCATCAGCGAACAACAACTGACTCACTTCCCAAGCTCTCTCATCCCCAACAGACTTCATACTTGCCCCTCTTTCCAGGACTCTTGCATTTACCTCCCTTACAACCCCATCCATAAACAAATTAAACAACCATGGAGACATCACACATCCCTGCCGCAAACCTACATTCACTGAGAACCAATCACTTTCCTCTCTTCCTACACGTACACATGCCTTACATCCTCGATAAAAACTTTTCACTGCTTCTAACAACTTGCCTCCCACACCATATATTCTTAATACCTTCCACAGAGCATCTCTATCAACTCTATCATATGCCTTCTCCAGATCCATAAATGCTACATACAAATCCATTTGCTTTTCTAAGTATTTCTCACATACATTCTTCAAAGCAAACACCTGATCCACACATCCTCTACCACTTCTGAAACCGCACTGCTCTTCCCCAATCTGATGCTCTGTACATGCCTTCACCCTCTCAATCAATACCCTCCCATATAATTTACCAGGAATACTCAACAAACTTATACCTCTGTAATTTGAGCACTCACTCTTATCCCCTTTGCCTTTGTACAATGGCACTATGCACGCATTCCGCCAATCCTCAGGCACCTCACCATGAGTCATACATACATTAAATAACCTTACCAACCAGTCAACAATACAGTCACCCCCTTTTTTAATAAATTCCACTGCAATACCATCCAAACCTGCTGCCTTGCCGGCTTTCATCTTCCGCAAAGCTTTTACTACCTCTTCTCTGTTTACCAAATCATTTTCCCTAACCCTCTCACTTTGCACACCACCTCGACCAAAACACCCTATATCTGCCACTCTGTCATCAGACACATTCAACAAACCTTCAAAATACTCATTCCATCTCCTTCTCACATCACCGCTACTTGTTATCACCTCCCCATTTACGCCCTTCACTGAAGTTCCCATTTGCTCCCTTGTCTTACGCACCCTATTTACCTCCTTCCAGAACATCTTTTTATCCTCCCTAAAATTTACTGATAGTCTCTCACCCCAACTCTCATTTGCCCTTTTTTTCACCTCTTGCACCTTTCTCTTGACCTCCTGTCTCTTTCTTTTATACTTCTCCCACTCAATTGCATTTTTTTCCTGCAAAAATCGTCCAAATGCCTCTCTCTTCTCTTTCACTAATACTCTTACTTCTTCATCCCACCACTCACTACCCTTTCTAAACAGCCCACCTCCCACTCTTCTCATGCCACAAGCATCTTTTGCGCAATCCATCACTGATTCCCTAAATACATCCCATTCCTCCCCCACTCCCCTTACTTCCATTGTTCTCACCTTTTTCCATTCTGTACACAGTCTCTCCTGGTACTTCCCCACACAGGTCTCCTTCCCAAGCTCACTTACTCTCACCACCTTCTTCACCCCAACATTCACTCCTCTTTTCTGAAAACCCACACTAATCTTCACCTTAGCCTCCACAAGATAATGATCAGACATCCCTCCAGTAGCACCTCTCAGCACATTAACATCCAAAAGTCTCTCTTTCGCACGCCTGTCAATTAACACGTAATCCAATAACGCTCTCTGGCCATCTCTCCTACTTACATAAGTATACTTATGTATATCTCGCTTTTTAAACCAGGTATTCCCAATCATCAGTCCTTTTTCAGCACATAAATCTACAAGCTCTTCACCATTTCCATTTACAACACTGAACACCCCATGCATACCAATTATTCCCTCATATATATATATATATATATATATGTATTATTCCATGTGTGGCGAGGTGGCGATGGGAACAAATAAAGGCAGACAGTATGAATTATGTACATGTGTATATATGTATATGTCTGTGTGTGTATATATATGTGTACATTGAGATGTATAGGTATGTATATTTGCGTGTGTGGACGTGTATGTATATGCATGTGTATGTGGGCGGGTTGGGCCATTTCTTTCGTCTGTTTCCTTGCGCTACATCGCTAACGCGGGAGACAGCGACAAAACAAAATAAATAAATAAAATAAAATATGTATCTTTGACCGAAATCAGTGACTGTTGGATAGGGCTCAATAGCACACTAAGATCGCTTTTCATGTAGAGTCCCTCCGGGAAAAGGATACTTTTGTCGTGTATATACGTTTAATGGACCGAAACCAGCCAGCATAGACCCCCCCACGGCTGATGGTGGTGGTGGTCTGCGCCAAGCGTAATGACTGGCCAAACGACTGTACCACAGCTGTGACAGGTGGAACAAGCCACCTCTGGGCACGGGTTATGGGGTGAGGAGGTTGATTCTGGGGGATAGCGGGAGGGGATGGTCTGCTGTGGGTGGGTGTTTCGAGAGGAGGAGTATCGTATGGGGAAGAGGTGAGAGGGGGGGATGTGTGGTGGGGTCATGGGAAGAGGAGAGGGCATCTCTAGGGTGGAGGTCGTGGAGGGGCTGTAGTGGGTGGGGTTTGGTAGAGAGGAGGAAGGTCTTGCATGGGGTGTGTGTGGGGAGGTGGATGAGGGTCGGGTAGAGGGTGGGGTCGTCTCTGGGGGAGGGAAGGACTGTTCTCTTGAGAGGGTCTCTGGGGGAGGGAAGGACTGTTCTGTTGATGGGGTCTCTGGGGGAGGGAAGGACTGTTCTGTTGATGGGGTCTCTGGGGGAGGGAAGGACTGTTCTGTTGATGGGGTCTCTGGGGGGAGGGAAGGACTGTTCTGTTGATGGGGGTCTCTGGGGGAGGGAAGGACTGTTCTGTTGATGGGGTCTCTGGGGGAGGGAAGGACTGTTCTGTTGATGGGGGTCTCTGGGGGAGGGAAAGACTGTTCTGTTGATGGGGTCTCTGGGGGAGGGAAGGACTGTTCTGTTGATGGGGTCTCTGGGGGAGGGAAGGACTGTTCTGTTGATGGGGTCTCTGGGGGAGGGAAGGACTGTTCTGTTGATGGGGTCTCTGGGGGAGGGAAGGACAGTTTTGTTGATGGGGTCTCTGGGGGAGGGAAGGACTGTTCTGTTGATGGGGTCTCTGGGGGAGGGAAGGACTGTTCTGTTGATGTGGTCTCTGGGGGAGGGAAGGACTGTTCTCTTGATGAGGGTCTCTGGGGGAGGGAAGGACTGTTCTGTTGATGGGGTCTCTGGGGGAGGGAAGGACTGTTCTGTTGATGGGGGTCTCTGGGGGAGGGAAAGACTGTTCTGTTGATGGGGTCTCTGGGGAGGGAAGGACTGTTCTGTTGATGGGGTCTCTGGGGGAGGGAAGGACTGTTCTGTTGATGGGGTCTCTGGGGGAGGGAAGGACAGTTCTGTTGATGGGGGTCTCTGGGGGAGGGAAAGGACTGTTCTGTTGATGGGGTCTCTGGGGGAGGGAAGGACTGTTCTGTTGATGGGGTCTCTGGGGGAGGGAAGGACTGTTCTGTTGATGGGGTCTCTGGGGGAGGGAAAGGACTGTTCTGTTGATGGGGTCTCTGGGGGAGGGAAGGACTGTTCTGTTGATGGGGTCTCTGGGGGAGGGAAGGACTGTTCTGTTGATGGGGTCTCTGGGGGAGGGAAGGACTGTTCTGTTGATGGGGTCTCTGGGGGAGGGAAGGACAGTTCTGTTGATGGGGTCTCTGGGGGAGGGAAGGACTGTTCTGTTGATGGGGTCTCTGGGGGAGGGAAGGACTGTTCTGTTGATGGGGTCTCTGGGGGAGGGAAGGACTGTTCTGTTGATGGGGTCTCTGGGGGAGGGAAGGACTTTTCTGTTGATGGGGTCTCTGGGGGAGGGAAGGACTGTTCTGTTGATGGGGTCTCTGGGGGAGGGAAGGACAGTTCTGTTGATGGGGTCTCTGGGGAGGGAAGGACTGTTCTGTTGATGGGGGTCTCTGGGGGAGGGAAGGATTGTTCTGTTGATGGGGTCTCTGGGGGAGGGAAGGACTGTTCTGTTGATGTGGTCTCTGGGGGAGGGAAGGACAGTTCTGTTGATGAGGTCTCTGGGGGAGGGAAGGACTGTTCTGTTGATGGGGGTCTCTGGGGGAGGGAAGGACTGTTCTGTTGATGGGGGTCTCTGGGGGAGGGAAGGACTGTTCTGTTGATGAGGGTCTCTGGGGGAGGGAAGGACTGTTCTGTTGATGTGGTCTCTGGGGGAGGGAAGAACACTTCTGTTGATGGGGTCGTTTCTTGGGAGGGAAGGACAGTTTTGTTGATGGGGGTCTCTGGGGAGGGAAGGACAGTTCTGTTGATGTGGTTGGGGAGGAGAGGGACATTGAGGGAGGGAAGGGGGGGTTGGGGGTGTCCCGAGCAAAGAGGGTCCAGCAGTTGGTTGGGTGAGGGGTTAAGTGCAGGGTAGGGCAGTGCATAGTGTAGGGTTTGAGGGGTGTGTGGGGGGGAAAGAGAGGTGCCGTGCATAGGGTTGGGGGTCTAGGGAGATGAGGTTGTGGAGGGGGGGTGGAAATGGCTGGGGAGAGGGAGGGTAGCTCTTGTAGTGTGGGCTGGGGAGGGTTGGGCGCGAGGGGGTGGGGGATGTTCTGTATAAAGAGGGCTATGCAAGGGGTGTGGGTTGATGGCCATGCAGGAGATGGGGTGTGGGAGAGGGAGGAGGGCTGTGCCGGGGGTTAGGGTAGAGGGAAAGGAGCAGTGCTGTGGGTAGGAAGAGGGAGGAGGGTCGTGTAGGGAAGAGGAGGGTGCTGTGGGTAGGAAGAGGGAGGAGGGTCGTGTAGGGAAGAGGAGGGTGCTGTGGGTAGGAAGAGGGAGGAGGGTCGTGTAGGGAAGAGGAGTGTGCTGTGGGTAGAAAGAGGGAAGAGGGAGGAGGGTCGTGTAGGAAAGAGGAGGGTGCTGTGGGTAGGAAGAGGGAGGAGGGTCGTGTAGGAAAGAGGAGGGCGCTGTGGGTAGGAAGAGGGAAGAGGGAGGAGGGTCGTGTAGGAAAGAGGAGGGTGCTGTGGGAAAGAAGAGGGAAGAGGGAGGAGGAGAAGGGTCGGTTCCATAGGAGGTAGGGAATGGGAGGGACAGAGCCGTGCAGGGGTGGAAGGTGTCACATAATTGAGGAAAGGGTTTGTGTGGACGGTGTCCGGCCACTGGATCAGCCAGCGTGATCGAAGCTAGGCTGAAGGACGGCGAAAGGGACGTAAATAATAATG
Organism: Panulirus ornatus; assembly: GCF_036320965.1. Taxonomy (NCBI): domain Eukaryota; kingdom Metazoa; phylum Arthropoda; class Malacostraca; order Decapoda; family Palinuridae; genus Panulirus; species Panulirus ornatus. The sequence continues at coordinate 13,581,913 of NC_092264.1, forward strand.
ATTCAAAGACGGGAAATTATTAATAACTTTCTCATGACTTGCCTTCGTGAATGTGTGAAGACACGAGTGTATGTCTGGCTGACAGAGTTGCCTGTTGTGTTTGGGCCTTGTTCACCCGTGTCGGTAATCTACAGTTTGGACGAAAACTCGCAGTCATCAAAGTAATGAGGACACACACACACACACACACACACACACACACACACACGCAAAAGATACCTGTGGCATGAGAAAGGTGCGAGGTGGTCAGATTAGAAAGGGTAGTGAGTGTTGGGATGAAGAAGCATGATTAATAGTGAAAGAGAAGAGAGAGGCATTTGGACGATTTTTGCAGGGAAATAGTGCAAATGACTGGGAGATGTATAAAAGAAAGAGGCAGGAGGTCAAGAGAAAGGTGCAAGAGGTGAAAAAGAGGGCAAATGAGAGTTGGGGTGAGAGAGTATCATTAAATTTTAGGGAGAATAAAAAGATGTTTTGGAAGGAGGTAAATAAAGTGCGTAAGACAAGGGAGCAAATGGGAACTTCAGTGAAGGGGGCTAATGGGGAGGTAATAACAAGTGGTGGTGAAGAGAGAGGGAGAGGGAGTGAGTATTTTGAAGGTTTGTTGAATGTCTTTGCTGATAGAGTGGGAGATACAGGGTGTTTTGGTCGAGGTGGTGTGTCAATGATTTGGTAAACAGAGAAGAGGTAGTGAACTATTTGCGGAAGATGAAAGCCGGCATGGCGGATGGTATTGCTGTGGAATTTATCAAAAAAGGGGGTGACTGTGTTGTTGACTGGTTGGTGAGGATATTCATTATATGTATGGCTCATGGTAAAGTGCCTGAGAATTGGCGGAATGCATGTATAGTGCCATTGCAGAAACGCAAAGGGGATAAAGGTGAGTATTCAAATTACAGAGGTATAAGATTGTTGAGTATTCCTGGGAAATTATATGGGAGGGTATTGATTGAGAGGGTGAAGGCATGTACAGAGTATCAGATTGGGGAAGAGCAGTATGGTTTCAGAAGTGGTAGAGGATGTGTGGATCAGGTGTTTGCTTTGAAGAATGTATGTGAGAAATACTTAGAAAAGCAGACGGATTTGTATGTAGCATTTATGGATCAGCAGACGGATTTGTATGTAGCATTTATGGATCTGGAGAAAACATATGATAGAGATGCTCTGTGGAAGGTATTAAGAGTATATGGTTTGGGAGGTAAGTTGCTAGAAGCAGTGAGAAGCTTTTATCGAGGATGTAAGGCATGTGTACGAGTAGGAAGAGAGGAAAGTGATTGGTTCCAAGTGAATGTAGGTTTGCGGCAGGGGTGCGTGATGTCTCCATGGTTGTTTAATTTGTTTATGGATGGGGCTGTTAGGTAGGTGTATGCAAGAGTTTTGGAGAGAGGGGCAAGTATGCAGTCTGTTGTGGATGAGAGGGCTTGGGAAGTGAGTCAGTTGTTGTTCGCTGGTGGCTGATTCGGGTGAGAAACTGCAGAAGTTGGTGTCTGGTAAAGTGTGTGAAAGAAGAAAGCTGAGAGTAAATGTAAATAAGAGCAAGGCTATTAGGTTCAGTAGGGTTGAGGGACAAGTAAATTGGGAGGTAAGTTTGAATGAAGAAAAACTGGAGGAAGTGAAGTGTTTTAGATATCTGGGAGTGGATCTGGCAGCGGATGGAACCATGGAAGCGGAAGTGAGTCACAGGGTGGGGGAGGGAGCGAAAGTTCTGGGAGCGTTGAAGAATGTGTGGAAGGCGAGAACGTTATCTCGGAAAGCAAAAATGGGTATGTTTGAAGGAATAGTGGTTCCAATAGTGTTATATGGTTGTGAGGCATGGGTGATAGATAGGATTGTGCGTAGGAGGGTGGATGTGTTGGAAATGAGATGCTTGAAGACAATAATATATGGTGTGATGTGGTTTGATCAAGTAACTAATTAAAGGGTAAGAGAGATGTGTGGTAATTAAAAGAGTGTGGTTAAGAGAGCAGAATTGGTTGTATTGAAATAATTTGGTCGCATGGAAAGAATGAGTGAGGAAAGATTGACAAAGAGGATATATGTGTCAGGGGTGGAGGGAACGAGGACAAGTGGGAGACCAAACTGGAGGTGGAAGGATGGAGTGAAAAAGATTTTGAGCTATCGGGGCCTGAACACACAGGAGGGTGAAAGGCGTGCAGGAAATAGAGTGAATTGGAACGATGTGGTATACCGGGGACGACTTGCTGTCATTGGATTGAACTAGGGCATGTGAAGCGTCTGGGGTAAACCATGGAAAGGTCTGTGGGGCCTGGATGTGGAAAGGGAGCTGTGGTTTCGGTGCATTGTACATGACAGCTAGAGACTGAGTGTGAACGAATGTGGCCTTTGTTGTCTTTTCCTAGCGCTACCTCGCGCACACATGGGAGGAGGGGGGGGTATCATTTCATGCGTGGCGGGGTGGCGGCGAGAATGGATGAAGGCAGCATGTATGAATATGTGCATGTGTATATATGTATATATCTGTGTATGTATATGTATATATACGTTGAAATATATAGGCATGTATATGTGCGTGTGTGGGCGTTTATGTATATACATGGGTATGTGGGTGGGTTGGGCCATTCTTTTCGTCTGTTTGCTTGCGCTACCACGCTAACGCATGAAACGGCTACAAAATATAATAAAAACAATTATTTATATATAGGGGATAGGGGATTAAGAATACTTCCCACGTATTCCCTGCGTGTCGTAGAAGGCGACTAAAAGGGGAGGGAGCGGGGGGCTGGAAATCCTCCCCTCTCGTTTTTTTTTTTTTTTTTTTTTTGATTTTCCAAAAGAAGGAACAGAGAATTGGGCCAGGTGAGGGTATTCCCTCAAAGGCCCAGTCCTCTGTTCTTAATGCTACCTCGCTAATGCGGGAAATGGCGAATAGTTTAAAAAAAAAAAAAAAAATATATATATATATATATATATATATATATATATATATATATATATATATATATATATATATATATATAAGGCTTTGGCAGTACAAACTATATATCATTCCAAAATACCCTGTGGTTCATTCAGTCTCGCGAGAACATGTTAATTCATCAGAGGACAACAGTGTATCATAAACTCTGGCTATACCTGTTAAACGGTTGGTCAACAGTCTTGGACACTCCTTTCCTACTGCTCGGACCATCCAGCAGCCTAGCCATGATGTCATTTTACCTATACTCACTATGATTATACTCTGAGATGCCAACTAGAAAATTCATATGCATATATCTCTCTCAAAAGAGACCCCCTTTGAGCTGACCCAGTCACTTTGTTGTGTGTATATATATATATATGTATATATATATATATATATATATATATATATATATATATATATATATATATATATATACATATATATATATTTCTTTCTTTCTTTTAAACTATTCGCCATTTCCCGCGTTAGCGAGGTAGCGTTAGGAACAGAGGACTGGGCCTTTTTTTGAATATCCTCACCTGGCCCCCTCTGTTCCTTCTTTTGGAAAATTTAAAAAAAAAAACGAGAGGGGAGGATTTCCAGCCCCCCGCTCCCTCCCCTTTTAGTCGCCTTCTACGACACGCAGGGAATACGTGGGAAGTATTCTTAATCCCCTATCCCCAGGGATAATATATATATATATATATATATATATATATATATATATATATATATATATATATATTATCCATGGGGATAGGATATTAAGAATACTTCCCACGTATTCCCTGCGTGTCGTAGAAGGCGACTAAAAGGGGAGGGAGCGGGGGGCTGGAAATCCTCCCCTCTCGTTTTTTTTTGATTTTCCAAAAGAAGGAACAGAGAAGGGGGCCAGGTGAGGATTTTCCCTCTAAGGCCCAGTCCTCTGTTCTTAACGCTACCTCGCTATCGCGGGAAATGGCGAATAGTATGTAAGTGTATATATATATATATATATATATATATATATATATATATATATATATATATATATATATATATATATATATATATTGGATAGGATCACAATTTTGCGCGTGATCAAGATATTCCTATGAGTCCACGGGGAAAATGAAACAAGAAAAGTTCTCTTCGATGTATATCAACTGACTGTTATATTTCTCTCTTGTGTCTCCCCTGATGATGTGATTATTACACGAAAGTGCACTTGGGAACTTTTCGTGTTTCATTTTCCCCGTGGACTCATAGGAATATATGTATGTACACGTTGAAATGTATACGTATGTATCTGTGCGTGTGTGGACGTGTGTGTATATACATGTGTATGTGGGGTGGGTTGGGCCATTCTTTCGTCTATTTCCTTGCGCTACCTCGCTAATGCGGGAGACAACGACTAAGCATAACAAAAAAAAAAGTGAAATATATATTTAAGAGAGAGAGAGAGTCCTGAATGTCTTATGGCTCTAAATTAAAGCTCATTTATAGACAGCTATAGTTCCTGAAGAAGTGATCACCTCAATACAAACTGCGATAAAAGGCCGGAATATTCTGGCAACTGTGCGAAAAATCATTCCACTGTAAATAACTCGCTTCGATGCGTCGCGCATTTTTGAGGAGCGACATTAAGGCATTTTATATTGACGGGACGACATGCCTCGGGTTTTGCCCATGAGTGTCATGTATTATGACTGCCCAGTGTGTGCCTATCCTTGGTGTTCTCGAAGGCATGGGGGAACATTATAGCGTCCAACTCACGGCGCGTTCCGCTAGGCAGCCAGTGTCTGCTTACTGGCCTTGACTTACCTGGATGTTGCCTTCGTGAGGTCCTGCGCCGCCAGCCAGGCGCAGCTGCCCCACCCTCTTGCCTCCTTCCTCCTGCGGGTAGACATGAAAACATTTATCATTACCGAAAAAAATATATATATTACCAGACTATAAGTAATTACTAAATGATTCTGCCACTCCAAATGCTCGTCAGTAATTTGATATATATTATACTTAATCTCTGTTTCCTACGTCAGCGAGGTAGCGCCAGGGAACAGCAGAGGAATGATTTTCTCCTTGTATTTTAATTTTCTAAAAGAGGAAACAGAATGACTCTCGCGGGGACTGCTCAATCCTCCTCGAAGGCTCCGATTGGGGTGTCTAAATGTGTGTGGATGTAACCAAGATGAGAAAAAAGGAGAGATAGATAGTATGTTTGAGGAAAGGAACCTGGGCGCTTTAGCTCTAAGTGAAACGAAGCTCAAGGGTAAAGGGGAAGAGTGGTTTGGGAATGTCTTGGGAGTAAAGTCAGGGGTTATTGAGAGGACAAGAGCAAGGGAAGGAGTAGCACTTCTCCTTAAACAGGAGTGGTGGGAGTATGTGATAGAGTGTAAGAAAGGAAACTCTAGACTGATATGGGTGAAACTGAAAGTGGTTGGAGAGAGATGGGTGATTATTGGTGCATATGCACCTGGGCATGAGAAGAAAGATCAAGAGAGGCAAGTGTTTTGGGAGCAGCTGAGTGAGTGTGTTAGTTGTTTTGATGCGCGAGACCAGGTTATAGTGATGGGTGATTTGAATGCAGAGGTGAGTAATGTGTCTATTGAAGGAATAATTGGTATACAAGGGGTGTTCAGTGTTGTAAATGGTAATGGTGAAGAGCTTGTAGATTTATGTGCTGAAAAAGGACTGGTGATTGGGAATACCTGGTTTGAAAAGATATATATATATATATATATATATATATATATATATATATATATATATATATATATATATATATATATATAGAGTGAATGTTGGGGTGAAGAGGGTGGTGAGAGTAAGTGAGCTTGAGAAGGAGACCTGTGTGAGGAAGTACCAGGAGAGACTGAGTACAGAATGGAAAAAGGTGAGAACAATGGAAGTAAGGGGAGTGGGGGAGGAATGGGATGTATTTAGGGAATCAGTGATGGATTGCGCAAAAGATGCTTGCGGCATGAGAAGAGTGGGAGGTGGGTTGATTAGAAAGGGTAGTGAGTGGTGGGATGAAGAAGTAAGAGTATTAGTGAAAGAGAAGAGAGAGGCATTTGGACGATTTTTGCAGGGAAAAAATGCAATTGAGTGGGAGATGTATAAAAGAAAGAGACAGGAGGTCAAGAGAAAGGTGCAAGAGGTGAAAAAAAGGGCAAATGAGAGTTGGGGTGAGAGAGTATCATTAAATTTTAGGGAGAATAAAAAGATGTTCTGGAAGGAGGTAAATAAGGTGCGTAAGACAAGGGAGCAAATGGGAACTTCAGTGAAGGGCGCAAATGGGGAGGTGATAACAAGTAGTGGTGATGTGAGAAGGAGATGGAGTGAGTATTTTGAAGGTTTGTTGAATGTGTTTGATGATAGAGTGGCAGATATAGGGTGTTTTGGTCGAGGTGGTGTGCAAAGTGAGAGGGTTAGGGAAAATGATTTGGTAAACAGAGAAGAGGTAGTGAAAGCTTTGCGGAAGATGAAAGCCGGCAAGGCAGCAGGTTTGGATGGTATTGCAGTGGAATTTATTAAAAAAGGGGGTGACTGTATTGTTGACTGGTTGGTAAGGTTATTTAATGTATGTATGACTCATGGTGAGGTGCCTGAGGATTGGCGGAATGCGTGCATAGTGCCATTGTACAAAGGCAAAGGGGATAAGAGTGAGTCCTCAAATTACAGAGGTATAAGTTTGTTGAGTATTCCTGGTAAATTATATGGGAGGATATTGATTTAGAGGGTGAAGGCATGTACAGAGCATCAGATTGGGGAAGAGCAGTGTGGTTTCAAAAGTGTTAGAGGATGTGTGGATCAGGTGTTTGCTTTGAAGAATGTATGTGAGAAATACTTAGAAAAGCAAATGGATTTGTATGTAGCATTTATGGATCTGGAGAAGGCATATGATAGAGTTGATAGAGATGCTCTGTGGAAGGTATTAAGAATGTATGGTGTGGGAGGCAAGTTGTTAGAAGCAGTGAAAAGTTTTTATCGAGGATGTAAGGCATGTGTACGTGTAGGAAGAGAGGAAAGTGATTGGTTCTCAGTGAATGTAGGTTTCCGGCAGGGGTGTGTAATGTCTCCATGGTTGTTTAATTTGTTTATGGATGGGGTGGTTAGGGAGGTGAATGCAAGAGTTTTGGAAAGAGGGGCAAGTATGAAGTCTGTTGGGATGAGAGAGCTTGGGAAGTGAGTCAGTTGTTGTTCGCTGATGATACAGCGCCGGTGGCTGATTCATGTGAGAAACTGCAGAAGCTGGTGACTGAGTTTGGTAAAGTGTGTGAAAGAAGAAAGTTAAGAGTAAATGTGAATAAGAGCAAGGTTATTAGGTACAGTAGGGTTGAGGGTCAAGTCAATTGGGAGGTGAGTTTGAATGGAGAAAAACTGGAGGAAGTGAAGTGTTTTAGATATCTGGGAGTGGATCTGGCAGCGGATGGAACCATGGAAGCGGAAGTGGATCATAGGGTAGGGGAGGGGGCGAAAATTCTGGGAGCCTTGAAGAATGTGTGGAAGTCGAGAACATTATCTCGGAAAGCAAAAATGGGTATGTTTGAAGGAATAGTGGTTCCAACAATGTTGTATGGTTGCGAGGCGTGGGCTATGTATAGAGTTGTGCGCAGGAGGATGGATGTGCTGGAAATGAGATGTTTGAGGACAATGTGTGGTGTGAGGTGGTTTGATCGAGTAAGTAACGTAAGGGTAAGAGAGATGTGTGGAAATAAAAAGAGCGTGGTTGAGAGAGCAGAAGAGGGTGTTTTGAAATGGTTTGGGCACATGGAGAGAATGAGTGAGGAAAGATTGACCAAGAGGATATATGTGTCGGAGGTGGAGGGAACGAGGAGAAGAGGGAGACCAAATTGGAGGTGGAAAGATGGAGTGAAAAAGATTTTGTGTGATCGGGGCCTGAACATGCAGGAGGGTGAAAGGAGGGCAAGGAATAGAGTGAATTGGAGCGATGTGGTATACCGGGGTTGACGTGCTGTTAGTGGATTGAATCAAGGCATGTGAAGCGTCTGGGGTAAACCATGGAAAGCTGTGTAGGTATGTATATTTGCGTGTGTGGACGTATGTATATACATGTGTATGTGGGTGGGTTGGGCCATTTCTTTCGTCTGTTTCCTTGCGCTACCTCGCACACGCGGGAGACAGCGACAAAGCAAAAAAAAGAAAAAAAAAAAAAAAAAATATATATATATATATATATATATATATATATATATATATATATATATTATCCCTGGGGATAGGGGAGAAAGAATACTTCCCACGTATTCCCTGCGTGTCGTAGAAGGCGACTAAAAGGGAAGGGAGCGGGGGGCTGGAAATCCTCCCCTCTCTTTTTTTTTTTTTTTTTTCTTTTTTTCCAAAAGAAGGAACAGAGAAGGGGGCCAGGTGAGGGTATTCCCTCAAAGGCCCAGTCCTCTGTTCTTAACGCTACCTCGCTGTCGCGGGAAATGACGAATAGTATGAAAAAAAAAAAAAAAAAATATATATTTATATATATATATATATATATATATATATATATATATATATATATATATATATTTATATTTATTTTTATTATACTTTGTCGCTGTCTCCCGCGTTTGCGAGGTAGCGCAAGGAAACAGACGAAAGAAATGGCCCAACCCCCCCCCTTACACATGTATATACATACGTCCACACACGCAAATATACATAACTACACAGCTTTCCATGGTTTACCCCAGACGCTTCACATGCCTTGATTCAATCCACTGACAGCACGTCAACCCCGGTATACCACATCGCTCCAATTCACTCTATTCCTTGCCCTCCTTTCACCCTCCTGCATGTTCAGGCCCCGATTACACAAAATCTTTTTCACTCCATCTTTCCACCTCCAATTTGGTCTCCCTCTTCTCCTCGTTCCCTCCACCTCCGACACATATATCCTCTTGGTCAATCTTTCCTCACTCATTCTCTCCATGTGCCCAAACCAATTAAAATGTATATATATATATATATATATATATATATATATATATATATATATATATATATATATATATATATATATATATTTATTTTATTTATTATACTTTGTCGCTGTCTCCCGCGTTTGCGAGGTAGCGCAAGGAAACAGACGAAAGAAATGGCCTAACCCCCCCCCCCCATACACATGTATATACATACGTCCACACACGCAAATATACATACCTACACAGCTTTCCATGGTTTACCCCAGACGCTTCACATGCCTTGATTCAATCCACTGACAGCACGTCAACCCCGGTATACCACATCGCTCCAATTCACTCTATTCCTTGCCCTCCTTTCACCCTCCTGCATGTTCAGGCCCCGATCACACAAAATCTTTTTCACTCCATCTTTCCACCTCCAATTTGGTCTCCCTCTTCTCCTTGTTCCCTCCACCTCCGACACATATATCCTCTTGGTCAATCTTTCCTCACTCATCCTCTCCATGTGCCCAAACCACTTCAAAACACCCTCTTCTGCTCTCTCAACCATGCTCTTTTTATTTCCACACATCTCTCTTACCCTTACGTTACTCACTCGATCAAACCACCTCACACCACACATTGTCCTCAAGCATCTCATTTCCAGCACATCCATCCTCCTGCGCACAACTCTATCCATAGCCCACGCCTCGCAACCATACAACATTGTTGGAACCACTATTCCTTCAAACATACCCATTTTTGCTTTCCGAGATAATGTTCTCGACTTCCACACATTCTTCAAGGCCCCCAGAATTTTCGCCCCCTCCCCCACCCTATGATCCACTTCCGCTTCCATGGTTCCATCCGCTGCCAGATCCACTCCCAGATATCTAAAACACTTCACTTCCTCCAGTTTTTCTCCATTCAAACTCACCTCCCAATTGACTTGACCCTCAACCCTACTGTACCTAATAACCTTGCTCTTATTCACATTTACTCTTAACTTTCTTCTTCCACACACTTTACCAAACTCAGTCACCAGCTTCTGCAGTTTCTCACATGAATCAGCCACCAGCGCTGTATCATCAGCGAACAACAACTGACTCACTTCCCAAGCTCTCTCATCCCCAACAGACTTCATACTTGCCCCTCTTTCCAAAACTCTTGCATTTACCTCCCTAACAACCCCATCCATAAACAAATTAAACAACCATGGAGACATCACACACCCCTGCCGCAAACCTACATTCACTGAGAACCAATCACTTTCCTCTCTTCCTACACGTACACATGCCTTACATCCTCGATAAAAACTTTTCACTGCTTCTAACAATTTTCCTCCCACACCATATATTCTTAATTCCTTCCACAAAGCATCTCTATTAACTCTATCATATGCCTTCTCCAGATCCATAAATGCTACATACAAATCCATTTGCTTTTCTAAGTATTTCTCACATACATTCTTCAAAGCAAACACCTGATCCACACATCCTCTACCACTTCTGAAACCACACTGCTCTTCCCCAATCTGATGCTCTGTACATGCCTTCACCCTCTCAATCAATACCCTCCCATATAATTTACCAGGAATACTCAACAAACTTATACCTCTGTAATTTGGGTACTCACTCTTATCCCCTTTGCCTTTGTACAATGGCACTATGCACGCATTCCGCCAATCCTCAGGCACCTCACCATGAGTCATACATACATTAAATAACCTTACCAACCAGTCAACAATACAGTCACCCCCTTTTTTAATAGATTCCACTGATTGGGAATACCTGGTTTAAAAAGCGAGATATACATTAGTATACTTATGTAAGTAGGAGAGATGGCCAGAGAGCGTTATTGGATTACGTGTTAATTGACAGGCGCGCGAAAGAGAGACTTTTAGATGTTAATGTGCTGAGAGGTGCAACTGGAGGGATGTCTGATCATTATCTTGTGGAGGCTAAGGTGAAGATTTGTATGGGTTTTCAGAAAAGAAGAGTGAATGTTGGGGTGAAGAGGGTGGTGAGAGTAAGTGAGCTTGAGAAGGAGACCTGTGTGAGGAAGTACCAGGAGAGACTGAGTACAGAATGGGAAAAGGTGAGAACAATGGAAGTAAGGGGAGTGGGGGAGGAATGGGATGTATTTAGGGAATCAGTGATGGATTGCGCAAAAGATGCTTGTGGCATGAGAAGAGTGGGAGGTGGGTTGATTAGAAAGGGTAGTGAGTGGTGGGATGAAGAAGTAAGAGTACTAGTGAAAGAGAAGAGAGAGGCATTTGGACGATTTTTGCAGGGAAAAAATGCAATTGAGTGGGAGATGTATAAAAGAAAGAGACAGGAGGTCAAGAGAAAGGTGCAAGAGGTGAAAAAAAGGGCAAATGAGAGTCGGGGTGAGAGAGTATCATTAAATTTTAGGGAGAATAAAAAGATGTTCTGGAAGGAGGTAAATAAAGTGCGTAAGACAAGGGAGCAAATGGGAACTTCAGTGAAGGGCGCAAATGGGGAGGTGATAACAAGTAGTGGTGATGTGAGAAGGAGATGGAGTGAGTATTTTGAAGGTTTGTTGAATGTGTTTGATGATAGAGTGGCTGATATAGGGTGTTTTGGTCGAGGTGGTGTGCAAAGTGAGAGGGTTAGGGAAAATGATTTGGTAAACAGAGAAGAGGTAGTGAAAGCTTTGCGGAAGATGAAAGCCGGCAAGGCAGCAGGTTTGGATATATATATATATATATATATATATATATATATATATATATATATATATATATATATATATATATATATTTTATATATATATATATATATTCTTATTTTTCTTTTTTTTTTTTGCTTTGTCGCTAAACAAATTAAACAACCATGGAGACATCACACACCCCTGCCGCAAACCTACATTCACTGAGAACCAATCACTTTCCTCTCTTCCTACACGTACACATGCCTTACATCCTCGATAAAAACTATTCACTGCTTCTAACAACTTGCCTCCCACACCATATATTCTTAATACCTTACACAGAGCATCTCTATCAACTCTATCATATGCCTTCTCAAGATCCATAAATGCTACATACAAATCCATTTGCTTTTCTAAGTATTTATCACATACATTCTTCAAAGCAAACACCTGATCCACACATCCTCTACCACTTCTGAAACCACACTGCTCTTCCCCAATCTGATGCTCTGTACATGCCTTCACCCTCTCAATCAATACCCTCCCATATAATTTACCAGGAATATATATATATATATATATATGTATATATATATATATATATATATATATATATATATATATATATATATATATATATATATATATATATATATATATATTTTCACCCTCCTGCATGTTCAGGCCCCGATCACACAAAATCTTTTTCACTCCATCTTTCCACCTCCAATTTGGTCTCCCTCTTCTCCTCGTTCCCTCCACCTCAGACACATATCCTCTTGGTCAATCTTTCCTCACTCATTCTCTCCATGTGACCAAACCATTTCAAAACACCCTCTTCTGCTCTCTCAACCACGCTCTTTTTATTTCCACACATCTCTCTTACCCTTACGTTACTTACTCGATCAAACCACCTCACACCACACATTGTCCTCAAACATCTCATTTCCAGCACATCCATCCTCCTGCGCACAACTCTATCCATAGCCCACGCCTCGCAACCATACAACATTGTTGGAACCACTATTCCTTCAAACATACCCATTTTTGCTTTCCGAGATAATGTTCTCGACTTCCACACATTCTTCAAGGCTCCCAGAATTTTCGCCCCCTCCCCCACCCTATGATCCACTTCCGCTTCCATGGTTCCATCCGCTGCCAGATCCACTCCCAGATATCTAAAACACTTCACTTCCTCCAGTTTTTCTCCATTCAAACTCACCTCCCAGTTGAATTGACCCTCAACCCTACTGTACCTAATAACCTTGCTCTTATTCACATTTACTCTTAACTTTCTTCTTTCACACACTTTACCAAACTCAGTCACCAGCTTCTGCAGTTTCTCACATGAATCAGCCACCAGCGCTGTATCATCAGCGAACAACAACTGACTCACTTCCCAAGCTCTCTCATCCCCAACAGACTTCATACTTGCCCCTCTTTCCAAAACTCTTGCATTCACCTCCCTAACAACCCCATCCATAAACAAATTAAACAACCATGGAGACATCACACACCCCTGCCGCAAACCTACATTCACTGAGAACCAATCACTTTCCTCTCTTCCTACACGTACACATGCCTAACATCCTCGATAAAAACGTATGTAAGTAGGAGAGATAGCCAGAGAGCGTTATTGGATTACATGTTAATTGACAGGCGCGTGAAAGAGAGACTTTTGGATGTTAATATGCTGAGAGGTTCAACTGGAGGGATATCTGATCATTATCTTGTGGAGGCGAAAATGAAGATTGGTAGAGGTTTTCAGAAAAGAAGAGAGGATGTTAGGGTGAAGAGAGTGGTGAGAGTAAGTGAGCTTGGGAAGGAGACTTGTGTGAGGAAGTACCAGAAGAGACGGAGTGCAGAATGGAAAAAGGTGAGAGCAAAGGACGTAAGGGGAGTGGGAGAGGAATGGGATGTATTTAGGGAAGCAGTGATGGCTTGCGCAAAAGATGCTTGTGGCATGAGAAGCGTGGGAGATGGGTTGATTAGAAAGGGTAGTGAGTGGTGGAATGAAGAAGTATGATTATTAGTGACAGAGAAGAGAGAGGCATTTAGACAGTTTTCGCAGGGAAGTAGTGCAGATGATTGGGAGATGTATAAAAGAAAGAACCAGGAGGTTAAGAGAAAGGTGCAAGAGGTGAAAAAGAGGGCAAATGTGAGTTGGGGTGAGAGAGTATCATTAAATTTTAGGGAGAATAGAAGGATGTTTTGGAAGGAGATAAATAAAGTGCGTAAGACAAGAGAACAAATGGGAACATCGGTGAAGGGGGCTAATGGGGAGGTAATAACAAGTAGTGGTGATGTGAGAAGGAGATGGAGTGAGTATTTTGAAGGTTTATTGAATGTTTGATGATAGAGTGGCAGATATAGGGTGTTTTGGTCGAGGTGATGTGCAAAGTAAGAGGGCCAGGGAGAATGATTTGGTAAACAGAGAAGAGGTAGTGAAAGCTTTGCGGAAGATGAGCCGGCAAGGCAGCGGGTTTGGATGGTATTGCAGTGGAATTTATTAAAAAATGGGGTGACTGTGTTGTTGACTGGTTGGTGAGGATATTCAATGTATGTATAGCTCATGGTGAAGTGCCTGAGGATTGGCGGAATGCATGCGTAGTGCCTTTGTACAAAGGCAAAGGGGGATAAAGGTAAGTGCTCAAATTACAGAGGTATAAGTTTGTTGAGTATTCCTGGGAAATTATACGGGAGGGTATTGATTGAGAGGGTGAAGGCATGTACAGCGCATCAGATTGGGGAAGATCAGTGTGGTGTCAGAAGTGGTAGAGAATGTGTTGATTAGGTGTTTGCTTTGAATAATGTATGTGAGAATTACTTAGAAAAGCAAATGGATTTGTATGTAGCATTTATGGATCTGGAGAAGTCATATGATAGAGTTGATAGAGATGCACTGTGGAAGGTATTAAGAGTATATGGTGTGGGAAGTAAGTTGCTGGAAGCAGTGAAAAGTTTTTATTGAGTATGTAAGGCATGTGTACGAGTAGGAAGAGAGGAAAGTGATTGGCTCATACTGAATGTCGGTTTGCGATAGGGGTGCGTGATGTCTCCATGGTTGTTTAATTTGTTTATGGATGGGGTTGTTAGGGAGGTGAATGCAAGAGTTTTGGGGAGAGGGGCAAGCATGCAGTCTGTTGTGGATAAGAGGGCTTGGGAAGTGAGTTAGTTGTTCTTCGCTGATGATACAGCTCTGGTGGCTGATTCGTGTGAGAAACTGCAGAAGCTGGTGACTGAGTTTGGTAAAGTTTGTGAAAGAAGAAAGCTGAGGGTAAATGTGAATAAGAACAAGGTTATTAGGTACAGTAGGGTTGAGGGACAAGTCAGTTGGAAGGTAAGTTTGAATAGAGAAAAACTGGAGGAAGTGAAGTGTTTTAGATATCTGGGAGTGGATTTGGCAGCGGATGGAACCATACAAGCGGAAGTGAGTCACAGGGTCGGGGAAAGGGCAAAATTTCTGGGAGCATTAGGAAATGTGTGGAAGGCGAGAACATTATCTCGGAAAGCAAAAATGGTTAGGTTTGAAGGAACAGTGGCTCCAACAATGTTATATGGTTGCGAGGCGTGGGCTATAGATAGGGTTGTGCGGAGGAGGGTGGATGTGTTGGAAATGAGATGTTTGAGGACAATATGTGGTGTGAGATGGTTTGATCGAGTAAGTAATGAAAGGATAAGAGAGATGTGTGGTAATAAAGAGAATGTGGTTGAAAGACCAGAAGAGGATGTGTTGAAATGGTTTGGTCACATGGAGAGAATGAGTGAGGAAAGATTGACTAAGAGGACATATGTGTCAGAGGTGGAGGGAACGAGAAGTGGGAGACCAAATTGGAGGTGGAAGGATGGAGTGAAAAAGATGTTTAGCGATCGGGGCCTGAGCATGCAGGAGGGTGAAAGGCGTGCAAGGAATAAAGTGAATTGTAACGATGTAGTATACAGGGGTCGACGTGCTGTCAGTGGATTGAACCAGGTTATGTGTAGCGTCTAGGGTAAACCATGGAAAGTTTTGTGAGGCGTGGATTTGGAAAGGGAGCTGTGGTTTTGGTGCATTATACATGACAGCTAGAGCCTGAGTGTGAACGAATGTGGCCTTTGTTGTCTTTTCCTCGCGCTACCTCGCGCACAAGCGGGGGGAGGGGGTTGTTATTTCATGTGTGGCGGGGTGATGACGGGAATGAATAAGGGCAGACAGTATGAATTATGTACATGTGTATTTATGTATATGCCTGTGAGTGTATATATATATATATATATATATATATATATATATATATATATATATATATATATATATATATATATATATATATACGTTGAGATGTCTAGGTATGTATATGTGCGTGTGTGGACGTGTATGTATATACATGTGTATGTGGGTGGGTTGGGCCATTCTTTCGTCTGTTTCCTTGCGTTACCTCGCTAAGGCGGGAGACAGCGACAAAGTATAATGAATGAATGATATATATATATATATATATATATATATATATATATATATATATATATATATATATATATATATATATATATCATATATATCAGCTCAGAAGCTGGTGACTGAGTTTGGTAAAGTGTGTGGAAGAAGAAAGTTAAGAGTAAATGTGAATAAGAGCAAGGTTATTAGGTACAGTAGGGTTGAGGGTCAAGTCAATTGGGAGGTGAGTTTGAATGGAGAAAAACTGGAGGAAGTGAAGTGTTTTAGATATCTGGGAGTGGATCTGGCAGCGGATGGAACCATGGAAGCGGAAGTGGATCATAGGGTGGGGGAGGGGGCGAAAATTCTGGGGGCCTTGAAGAATGTGTGGAAGTCGAGAACATTATCTCGGAAAGCAAAAATGGGTATGTTTGAAGGAACAGTGGTTCCAACAATGTTGTATGGTTGCGAGGCGTGGGCTATGGATAGAGTTGTGCGCAGGAGGATGGATGTGCTGGAAATGAGATGTTTGAGGACAATGTGTGGTGTGAGGTGGTTTGATCGAGTGAGTAACGTAAGGGTAAGAGAGATGTGTGGAAATAAAAAGAGCGTAGTTGAGAGAGCAGAAGAGGGTGTTTTGAAGTGGTTTGGACACATGGAGAGGATGAGTGAGGAAAGATTGACCAAGAGAATATATGTGTCGGAGGTGGAGGGAGCAAGGAGAAGAGGGAGACCAAATTGGAGGTGGAAAGATGGAGTGAAAAAGATTTTGTGTGATCGGGGCCTGAACATGCAGGAGGGTGAAAGGAGGGCAAGGAATAGAGTGAATTGGAGCGATGTGGTCTACCGGGGTTGCCGTGCTGTCAGTGGATTGAATCAAGGCATGTGAAGCGTCTGGGGTAAACCATGGAAAGCTGTGTAGGTATGTATATTTGCGTGTGTGGACGTATGTATATACATGTGTATGGAGGGGGGGGGGGTTGGGCCATTTCTTTCGTCTGTTTCCTTGCGCTACCTCGCAAACGCGGGAGACAGCGACAAAGTATAAAAAAAAAAAAAAAAATATATATATATATATCTATATATATGTGTGTGTGTGTGTGTGTGTGTGTGTGTGTGTGTGTGAGTGAATGGTTCGTTCGTCTGTTTCCTGGCGCTTCCTTGCTGACGCGGAAAACGGCGATCAAGTGTAATAGGATTAGAGACTAATATTTATAATGACAGCTTTCTCCCATCTTGCGACCTCAGTTCTTGGTCAAACTCACCTTGAGCTGTGATGGGCTTCCACCTTCATAATTTTGTTCAGTCTTACAGTTGTGTATTCTTCAACCAACCGTGACGCCAACCTTACATACATGGTCACGAAAACCTCATATACATGGTCACGAAAATCTCATATACATGGTCACGAAAATCTCACATACATGGTCACGAAAACCTCATATACATGGTCACGAAAATCTCATATACATGGTCACGAAAATCTCACATACATGGTCACGAAAACCTCACATACATGGTCACGAAAATCTCATATACATGGTCACGAAAATCTCACATACATGGTCACGAAAACCTCACATACATGGTCATGAAAACCTCATATACATGGCCACGAAAACCTCACATACATGGCCATGAAAACCTCATATACATGGCCACGAAAACCTCGTATACATGGTCACGAAAACAATACATACATGGCCACGAAGATCTCACATACATGGCCATGAAAACCTCATATACTTGGTCACGAAAACAATACATACATGGCCACGAAGATCTCACATACATGGCCACGAAAATCTCACATACACGGCCACGAAAATCTCACATACATGGCCACGAAAACCTCATATACATGGTCAACATATTTGGTCACGAAAACCTCACACATAGCCATGAAAACCTCACATACATGGCCACGAAAACCTCACATACATGGCCACGAAAACCTCACATACATGGCCACGAAAACCTCACAAACATGGCCACAAAAACCTCACATCATTGCCAGGCTGACAATAATACCTTATAAAGACCGCTGTGTCAGTAGTACCAACCCGACTGATCGTCATCACAAGCGTCGGTACAAACCTCATACTAACAACTTCACAACAGTGAGGTTAACCTTACACATTGACGAACAGTTTCTAGCGTGATACGCTAAAAAGTGATACTCATGCTAAAAGTTAGCGGTGGTATTACTCTCGTAGCGAATCTAGTTTCACATTAGTATTAACTTGGAAAGTTAGCGACCTTTCAGTGTGCTACTAACCTGTGTGGCGACGAGCGTCAGTAGCTGCAGCAGCAAGGGGAAAACGTGTCGTACGGGTATCCCTGAGGGACGAAGATTTCCCAGGTCCAGCAACATCTGTGTGGCCAAGAAGTACAACATCAGTTAGGTCGAACCAGTATCACATCATGAACAACATCCACATATATTTTTTTTTTTTTTTTTTTTTATACTTTGTCGCTGTCTCCCGCGTTTGCGAGGTAGCGCAAGGAAACAGACGAAAGAAATGGCCCAACCCCCCCCCCCCCATACACATGTATATACACACGTCCACACACGCAAATATACATACCTACACAGCTTTCCATGGTTTACCCCAGACGCTTCACATGCCTTGATTCAATCCACTGACAGCACGTCAACCCCTGTATACCACATCGCTCCAATTCACTCTATTCCTTGCCCTCCTTTCACCCTCCTGCATGTTCAGGCCCCGATCACACAAAATCTTTTTCACTCCATCTTTCCACCTCCAATTTGGTCTCCCTCTTCTCCTCGTTCCCTCCACCTCCGACACATATATCTTCTTGGTCAATCTTTCCTCACTCATTCTCTCCATGTGCCCAAACCATTTCAAAACACCCTCTTCTGCTCTCTCAACCACGCTCTTTTTATTTCCACACATCTCTCTTACCCTTACGTTACTTACTCGATCAAACCACCTCACACCACACATTGTCCTCAAACATCTCATTTCCAGCACATCCATCCTCCTGCGCACAACTCTATCCATAGCCCACGCCTCGCAACCATACAACATTGTTGGAACCACTATTCCTTCAAACATACCCATTTTTGCTTTCCGAGATAATGTTCTCGACTTCCACACATTTTTCAAGGCTCCCAAAATTTTCGCCCCCTCCCCCACCCTATGATCCACTTCCGCTTCCATGGTTCCATCCGCTGACAGATCCACTCCCAGATATCTAAAACACTTCACTTCCTCCAGTTTTTCTCCATTCAAACTCACCTCCCAATTGACTTGACCCTCAACCCTACTGTACCTAATAACCTTGCTCTTATTCACATTTACTCTTAACTTTCTTCTTCCACACACTTTACCAAACTCAGTCACCAGCTTCTGCAGTTTCTCACATGAATCAGCCACCAGCGCTGTATCATCAGCGAACAACAACTGACTCACTTCCCAAGCTCTCTCATCCCCAACAGACTTCATACTTGCCCCTCTTTCCAGGACTCTTGCATTTACCTCCCTAACAACCCCATCCATAAACAAATTAAACAACCATGGAGACATCACACACCCCTGCCGCAAACCTACATTCACTGAGAACCAATCACTTTCCTCTCTTCCTACACGTACACATGCCTTACATCCTCGATAAAAACTTTTCACTGCTTCTAACAACTTGCCTCCCACACCATATATTCTTAATACCTTCCACAGAGCATCTCTATCAACTCTATCATATGCCTTCTCCAGATCCATAAATGCTACATACAAATCCATTTGCTTTTCTAAGTATTTCTCACATACATTCTTCAAAGCAAACACCTGATCCACACATCCTCTACCACTTCTGAAACCGCACTGCTCTTCCCCAATCTGATGCTCTGTACATGCCTTCACCCTCTCAATCAATACCCTCCCATATAATTTACCAGGAATACTCAACAAACTTATACCTCTGTAATTTGAGCACTCACTCTTATCCCCTTTGCCTTTGTACAATGGCACTATGCACGCATTCCGCCAATCCTCAGGCACCTCACCATGAGTCATACATACATTAAATAACCTTACCAACCAGTCAACAATACAGTCACCCCTTTTTTTAATAAATTCCACTGCAATACCATCCAAGCCTGCTGCCTTGCCGGCTTTCATCTTCCGCAAAGCTTTTACTACCTCTTCTCTGTTTACCAAATCATTTTCCCTAACCCTCTCACTTTGCACACCACCTCGACCAAAACACCCTATATCTGCCACTCTGTCATCAGACACATTCAACAAACCTTCAAAATACTCATTCCATCTCCTTCTCACATCACCACTACTTGTTATCACCTCCCCATTTACGCCCTTCACTGAAGTTCCCATTTGCTCCCTTGTCTTACGCACCCTATTTACCTCCTTCCAGAACATCTTTTTATTCTCCCTAAAATTTACTGATAATCTCTCACCCCAACTCTCATTTGCCCTTTTTTTCACCTCTTGCACCTTTCTCTTGACCTCCTGTCTCTTTCTTTTATACTTCTCCCACTCAATTGCATTTTTTCCCTGCAAAAATCGTCCAAATGCCTCTCTCTTCTCTTTCACTAATACTCTTACTTCTTCATCCCACCACTCACTACCCTTTCTAAACAGCCCACCTCCCACTCTTCTCATGCCACAAGCATCTTTTGCGCAATCCATCACTGATTCCCTAAATACATCCCATTCCTCCCCCACTCCCCTTACTTCCATTGTTCTCACCTTTTTCCATATATATATATATATATATATATATATATATATATATATATATATATATAGAGAGAGAGAGAGAGAGAGAGAGAGAGAGAGAGAGAGAGAATCTTTCTTCTTTCATCTTTCATACTATTCGCCATTTCCCGCATTAGCGAGGTAGCGTTAAGAACAGAGGACTGGGCCTTTGAGGGAATATCCTCACCTGCCCCCTTCTCTGTTCCTTCTTTTGGAAAATTGAAAAAAAAAAAAACGAGAGGGGAGGATTTCCAGCCACCCGCTCCCTCCCCATTTAGTCGCCTTCTACGACACGCAGGTAATACGTGGGAAGTATTCTTTCTCCTTTATCCCCAGGGATACCTATCCCCAGGGATATATATATATATATATATATATATATATATATATATATATATATATATATATATATATATATATTATATATATATATATATGTATATGTATATTTATTTATTTATTTTGCTTTGTCGCTGTCTCCCGCGTTTGCGAGGTAGCGCAACGAAACAGACGAAAGAAATGGCCCAACCCACCATCATACACATGTATATACATACACGTCCACACACGCAAATATACATACCTATATATCTCAATGTACACATATATATGCACATACAGACACATACCTATATACCCATGCACACAATACACAGTCTACCTTTATTCATTCCCATCGCCACCTCGCCACACATGGAATACCATCCCCCTCCCCCCTCATGTGTGCGAGGTAGCGCTAGGAAAAGACAACAAAGGCCCCATTCGTTCACACTCAGTCTCTAGCTCTCATGCAATAATGCCCGAAACCACAGCTCCCTTTCCACATCCAGACCCCAGACGCTTCATATGCCCTGATTCAATCCACTCACAGCACGTCAACCCCGGTATACCACATCGATCCAATTCACTCTATTCCTTGCCCGCCTTTTACCCTCCTGCATGTTCAGGCCCCGATCACTCAAAATCTTTTTCACTCCATCTTTCCACCTCCAATTTGGTCTCCCACTTCTCCTCGTTCCCTCCACCTCCGACACATATATCCTCTCGGTCAATCTTTCCTCACTCATTCTCTCCATGTGCCCAAACCATTTCAAAACACCCTCTTCTGCTCTCTCAACCACGCTCTTTTTATTTCCACACATCTCTCTTACCCTTACATTACTTACTCGATCAAACCACCTCACACCACACATTGTCCTCAAACATCTCATTTCCAGCACATCCACCCTCCTGCGCACAACTCTATCCATAGCCCACGCCTCGCAACCATACAACATTGTTGGAACCACTATTCCTTCAAACATACCCATTTTTGCTTTCAGAGATAATGTTCTCAACTTCCACACATTCTTCAAGGCTCCCAGGATTTTCGCCCCCTCCCCCACCCTATGATTCACTTCCGCTTCCATGGTTCCATCCGCTGCCAAATCCACTCCCAGATATCTAAAACACTTCACTTCCTCTAGTTTTTCTCCATTCAAACTTACCTCCCAATTGACTTGACCCTCAACCCTACTGTACCTAATAACCTTGCTCTTATTCACATTTACCCTTAACTTTCTTCTTTCACACACTTTACCAAACTCAGTCACCAGCTTCTGCAGTTTCTCACATGAATCAGCCACCAGCGCTGTATCATCAGCGAACAACAACTGACTCACTTCCCAAGCTCTCTCATCCACAACAGACTTCATACTTGCCCCTATTTCCAAAACTCTTGCATTCACCTCCCTAACAACCCCATCCATAAACAAATTAAACAACCATGGAGACATCACGCACCCCTGCCGCAAACCTACATTCACTGAGAACCAATCACTTTCCTCTCTTCCTACACGTACACATGCCTTACATCCTCGATAAAAACTTTTCACTGCTTCTAGCAACTTGCATCCCACACCATATATTCTTAATACCTTCCACAGAGCATCTCTGTCAACTCTATCATATGCCTTCTCCAGATCCATAAATGCTACATACAAATCCAATTGCCGTTCTAGGTATTTTTCTCATACATTCTTCAAAGCAAACACCTGATCCACACATCCTCTACCACTTCTGAAACCACACTGCTCTTCCCCAATCTGATGCTCTGTACATGCCTTCACCCTCTCAATTAATACCCTCCCATATAATTTACCAGGAATACTCAACAAACTTACAGTTACAGAGGTATAAGTTTGTTGAGTATATATATATATATATATATATATATATATTCTTTCTTTCAAGCCATTCGCCATTTCCCGCGTTAGCGAGGTAGCGCCAAGAACAGAGGACTGGGCCTTTTTTGGAATATCCTCACCTGGCCCCCCCTGTTCCTTCCCTTGGAAAATTAAAAAAAAAAAAAAAAAAAAAAAAAAACGAGAGGGGAGGATTTCCAGCCCCCCGCTTCCTCCCCTTTTAGTCGCCTTCTACGACACGCAGGGAATACGTGGGAAGTATTCTTAATCCCCTATCCCCAGGGATAATATATATATATATATATATATATATATATATATATATATATATATATATATATATATATATATATATATAAGTAACGTAAGGGTAAGAGAGATGTGTGGAAATAAAAAGAGCGTGGTTGAGAGAGCAGAAGAGGGTGTTTTGAAATGGTTTGGGCACATGGAGAGAATGAGTGAGGAAAGATTGACCAAGAGGATATATGTGTCGGAGGTGGAGGGAACGAGGAGAAGAGGGAGACCAAATTGGAGGTGGAAAGATGGAGTGAAAAAGATTTTGTGTGATCGGGGCCTGAACATGCAGGAGGGTGAAAGGAGGGCAAGGAATAGAGTGAATTGGAGCGATGTGGTATACAGGGGTTGACGTGCTGTCAGTGGATTGAATCAAGGCATGTGAAGCGTCTGGGGTAAACCATGGAAAGCTGTGTAGGTATGTATATTTGCGTGTGTGGACGTGTGTATGTACATGTGTATGGGGGGGGGGGGTTGGGCCATTTCTTTCGTCTGTTTCCGTGCGCTCCCTCGCAAACGCGGGAGACAGCGACAAAGTATAAAAAAAAAAAAAAAAAAAAAAAAAATATATATATATATATATATTCATTTATTTATTTTGTTTTGTCGCTGTCTCCCGCGTTAGCGAGGTAGCGCAAGGAAACAGATGAAAGAATGGCCTAACCCACCCACATACACATGTATATACATACACATCCACACACGCACATATACATACCTATACATCTCAACGTATACATATATCTACACACAGACATATACATATATACACATGTACATAATTCATATTGTCTGCCTTTATTCATTCCCATCGCCACCTCGCCACACATGAAATAACAACCCCCTCCCCCCTCATGTGTGCGAGGTAGCGCTAGGAAAAGACAACAAAGGCCCCATTCGTTCACACTCAGTCTCTAGCTGTCATGTAGAATCCACCAAAACCTCAGCGCATATATATATATATATATATATATATATATATATATATATATATATATATATATATATATATATATATTTTTTTTTTTTTTAAACTATTCGTCATTTCCCGCGTTAGCGAGGTAGCGTTAAGAACAGAGGACTGGGCCTTTGTGGAATATCCTCACCTAGCCCCCCTCTGTTCCTTCTTTTGGAAAAAAAAAAAAAAAAAAAAAAAAAATATATATATATATATATATATATATATATATATATATATATATATATATATATATATATATATATATATTCCTGTCATATACGGACGGTTTGTCTTACATAGATTATACTGATATGAGAATTATCAGCACAGTTAGCAACTTTACCAGTTCGCAAGTATTTATCCTTTTTTTTAAGCTATTCTGAGTCGTTGGCTCCGATAAAATCCTATTCAACCAGTCAAGTAAACACTTTTGAGTCCGTTTCTCAGTCATCCTATACTCGAGCGTCTCCCCCCTCCTGACAAGTCATCGTCTACCACTTCCCGTTCCTTGTCTTCCATAGACAATAAAGTAGCAGATGTTCGTTGTCAGTGTACACTTGGGTTGAACTTACTGGTAGTGTTGATCGGCGGGTCCTGATGCCTGACGTACACAACCCAGTCTCCTCAGCGACTGATAACCCGACCTTGGCGTCACTTGCATATATACTATTCCAGTAAGTTGCCACTTATATATATATATATATTCTTTCTTTCTTTCAAACTATTCGCCATTTCCCGCATTAGCGAGGTAGCGTTAAGAACAGAGGACTGAGCCTTTGAGGGACTACCCTCACCTGGCCCAATTCTCTGTTCCTTCTTTTGGAAAATTAAAAAAAAAACGAGAGGGGAGGATTTCCAGCCCCCCGCTCCCTCCCCTTTTAGTCGCCTTCTACGACACGCAGGGAATACGTGGGAAGTATTCTTGCTCCCCTATCCCCAGGGATACCATATATATATATATATATATATATATATTATAGTTTTAGCAGCCTGCTAATAGATCTCTTCCGCTTTTCACTCCCACGCCTTTAAACCCTAAGCCAGAGAGAGAGAGAGAGAGAGCTAAGCCCCTTTGGAAGTGTTCGACGCTCATTCCTGCTCGGCTTTGTACCGAGTGACTAACTGTGTCATCGGTACTGCCCTTGTTACTGTTTCCAATGGTGTAGGGCAGGCAGGGTTCTCCAACCTCCGGTCTGCTGTTTGTCCTCTATGTCAACTATCTCATTCGTATGATTAAGCAAGGCTGTGGCTACGACGGGTTTTGGGGGGCTGGTTGCATATACACTTGTCTTAATGGATGATACTGTACTATTATCTACATCGAAACATTCAATGATTTGTAAACTCAAGATGCTCAGTAGGTCTGGTACAACATATGGAATGAAGATAAATAACAGCAGAACTAAGTTCTTCGTTATAAATGGCATTCAGGTTGACAAACAACAGATGATGGTGGTTGACGACATAGTGGTTGAGGCTTGTGAGAGGTGGTACGTATACCTGGGCAGTCCCTTCACTGCTGATGGCTTTCCCTCCACAGCAGTGAGGGTACACGCAGAAAGTAAAATATGCCATGTCCTTAAATTTATTGCTTTTGTAAACAAGAACAATGATATTCCATTTTACGTCGAGCGAAAAGATTTTGAAGCGGCGTTAACATCTTCCTTGTTGTACGGCTGTGAATCGTGGCTCAATGGTGACATAAAACCAGTCAATAGATTATACATGTGGTGCATTAAGCAGTTGTTGGGGGTGAGAAAGACAACATGTAATGATGTGTGTTTATTAGAGTTAGGATACCCTACTCTACGTGCACTTATTTTAAGCAAACAACGTCAATTTTTCTCGATCAAGTGGAGGGAGAGACGCTCAATGGAAGATGACCCTTTAGCTCATTCGATCAGTACAATACGTACTTATAATCACAACACGTCTCGCTATATCCATGACTTACTGGAAAACGCGGTAGATGATGTACACATTGCTCTGATGGATTTGAAGCAAAAATCGTTAAAATCATCATCAAACAGAACTCAACTTTATTGTTCCCCAAATCCAATTCTTGTAACACATGACATATATAAACTGAAGACAGATGTAAGAGAGACAGAGCGAATGTCATGGTCTAGCTTGCGTTTAAGTGCTCACTCCCTCGCTGTGGAGGAAGGGCGTTGGAACAGGCGAGGGAGGAGGGGCAGGTTACACTATTGGAGGAGCGGCTTTGTATGTGTGGAAATATTCAAACCGAGAAACATGTTATAGAACAGTGCGCAATGTCTACCCAGCTAAGACAGCAGTTCGGTATTACTACCATGCAAGACTTCTCTGTAAATAGGATGGATCATAAAACTGTATGTCATGCTATTCATGAAATTTTGAACCTATATGCCTAATTGTGTTAGAATATGCCAGCTACTATGTTCCTCTTATGTATTGTATTGTATGTCTTATGTTTAAGTCATTATATAATCATTATATAATAAGCATTTTTCATTTGGACGATACTTAACGTATTATGTTATGGTGATGATGGTTTACTTTTGGTTTCGGTAATTTTTTTTTAGAAATTTGTGACTTATGTGATTCTGTGGTCAATAAATAATCTAATCTAATCTTTCCCTTGAACGAGAAACTTGTTTCGCTTGTTGACTGGGATGGCTCTAGCTGTGCTGAACGTATAGCGGATGTCACCTTGGCCGGGACGGAGTCCTGGTCTGGTGGCTACCTCGTTACAGAGTATATATGTGTGTGAGGCACAGAGACTCGTCCCTTCATTTCTGATGGGAATCGCTTCGTAAAAGGAAAGTGTGTTGGTTTAACTTCATCCGCTCTGACCAAAAGTATTGCCAGCACCTGATGCAATTTAGCCTTTTCTCCTCTATCTCCGACGCGATCAGTCTAGCTAAACTTGACTGTCTTGATGCTATAGCCACTCTTTCTTGGAACCTACCTAAATTTTCCTCAAATACACCAATTTTGGACGACGATTCTGCGTTTCGTTCCTCTTACCCAGTCCGTCTCCTCCCACAGAACCTGTGCCAATTCCAGTATCTTTTTTTCATTATCTTTCACGTAGGTTCTGCCTCGTATTTTCGCAGCTCCAGGTGGGGAGAAGGACGTACAGCCCCAATGTTCAAGAAACCGTCCCTCAATTCTCAGGGGAGCTTGCCTCTGAGCCTAGCTCTCCCTCCTTGCTCGTCTATTTCGTCACTCTGAAAACCCACACTTTTCCTTGTCCTCTTGAAGCGAAATTTGGTGCAGCCTGTCCCTTAAGGAGACTGTTGTAACACTTCTGAGTATATATCCATTGCTCTCCCGTCTCTTGCCACCAAAGTCACTGAGGCTTTCATGATCTTACTCTCGCAAACGCTTACGATCCCATTCCTTTCTATCTGCTAATGTATGCGGCTTTCGAAGTGACTCACATCTGATCCTCCTCTCTCAGGGATTTTGTTACAAAAGTTTCGTGGTGTTCCTCAACATCTTCGAAGCACTTGACAGGGTGTGGCGTCTCAATTTCCTAAACTTCCTTCCTCTGGTTCTTATGCCTCTCTAGCTTCCCCAGTGCAAAGCTTCTTTCTCTGTGGCATTTGTTGTTGTTGGAGCAGCTTCTGCTTATTGTCTTGTCTCGTTTCTCCATCAATGGTCTTCTTTCATCAACTTGTAATCATATTCATTCACACGCTGTTGATTCCACTGTACGCGCCAACACGCTTTCCCATCCTCCCTCATTTTAGAAAGGTCTTTTTCTCGTACTGAACATATTTCCTCTCTCACTTTGGACCTCTGCCACATCTCGGATTGGGGAAGCATTATAACCTGGTTAAAATCACTGGTCTCAAAGCCTTCCTATATCTCTTTGTATGCTACCTTCGTCTCCCTCTGTTCCATTCCAAAATACCACAATTCAACTCTTTGATGACGTCGACGTGTTGGGCGCAACCATATCTTCCTGCAGTCTGTCCAGGAAACTCCAAATATTCACCATCATAAGGTCTGCTTCCCCAGACCTGGGAGAGTCGTTGTATAAGGTGACGTTATAATTTCTCCTCTGAACGAGTGTCGTAGTGTAACTACAGGGGTTTTCATGTGCCATTGTGTGGAGTGTTGCTCGCACGTATGAGAGGATGGGTTTTCTTCGTTTGCCTTCCGGGACGTGACGTGACATCCACCATACCTGGCACTTTGGGTCACAGGTCTCGTGAGGTGTTTGCATGTGTCCTCCTGCCAGTAAGGCGGCTGGCTGCAGTGCCCTCGCTGAGACCCTGTGGTCGAGGCCATCCACACAAGAGATGGTAGGTATGATAGCCTCCTCCTTCTTCTCCTCCTCCTTCCTTCCTTCCTTCCTTCCTTCCTTCCTTCCTTCCTTCCTTCCTTCTCCTCCTTCCTTCCTTCCTTCCTTCCTTCCTTCCTTCCTTCTCCTCCTTCCTTCCTTCCTTCTCCTCCTTCCTCCTCCTCCTCCTCCTCCTCCTCCTCCTCCTCCTCCTTCCTTCCTTCCTTCTCCTCCTTCCTTCCTCCTCTTCCTCCTCTTCCTCCTCCTTCCTTCCTTCCTTCCTCCTCTTCCTCCTCCTTCCTTCCTTCCTTCCTTCCTTCCTTCCTTCCTTCCTTCCTCGATCCCTCCCTCCTCCTCCTCCTCCTCCTCCTCCTCCTCCTCCTCCTCCTCCTCCTTCCTTCCTTCCTTCCTTCCTTCCTTCCTTCCTTCCTTCCTTCCTTAGCCCAGGGAAGCTCTGCAACTGTCCGTCTCATGTCGTTGTTCTATCTTTGAGAAGCGTCAGGTCGACCAACACCTGCGGAGCCCACCAGATGAAATTCTGAGTGAATTTCTGTTTCTCCGTTTTCTTTTTCCCTTTTCCTTTTCACCCTTTGTGGAGTAGGTGGGAGAGAGAGAGAGAGAGAGAGAGAGAGAGAGAGAGAGAGAGAGAGAGAGAGAGAGAGGTACTGGAGGAGGAGGAGGGGACAATTTACATTCGTGTGGGCAGCCCGTGGCAGACGCACGGACGGGCGCATGGACGCCAGCCTTGCCTTGCATAACGCTGTGCCTGGCAGCCAGTAGGAAAACTGTGGCTGAACTTTAGGATGCTGGCCTGAGTCAGCCATGCCGATGACAGCTGTGGTGCCCGTGTGTTGTCATCGGTCCAGGTTGGTTCATTACAAGTGTTGTTGTGGCTCATGATCGTCTTTGGTTTAAAATAAGGTTACGAAACCAGGCCTTTAGGGTAGCGGGTCATTTGCGTATGCCAGAAAGTACTTGTAGGGTTTTTATTTTCTTTTCTTTTTGTCATGAATATGTGTATGGAGACTTGTTATCCTATGGTAGGCAGGTCACTAGGGGTGGAGACCTCACGTTCTCATGAGGGAAGGTCGGTGTGTGTGTGTGTGTGTGGTACGCTACACCCACCATCACCAGTTGTTGTCGTCTGCTTGCTAGCGAGGTAGCTGGCTTATAATGTATACAGGATCAAGGTTGAGAAGACTCATTCTAATTCTTTTGTCGTAAGATCCTCTCTTGTTTTCTTGGTATCCATAGTAATTGTATGTATATATATATATATATATATATATATATATATATATATATATATATAGAGAGAGAGAGAGAGAGAGAGAGAGAGAGAGAGAGAGAGAGAGAGAGAGAGAGATGTAAACCTTCATCACATACAGACGAGGGAGGGGCAGGCTCAAGCAGTAAGAACAGGAGAGAGAGAGAGAGAGAGAGAGAGAGAGAGAGAGAGAGAGAGAGAGAGAGAGAGAGAGAGAGAGAGAGAGAGACCTGGCTGAGCTATGTGTCAGCTCTTCAATTATGTAGTTTTTTGTCTTATTCTTAGGTTTGTGTGTGGTGTGTGTGTGTGTGTGTGTGATACCCAGGATGGTTGAGGTGTGACCGGAGGCTCCAGGTTGGACCTGTGTTGGTCTTGTGCACGTCTCATGTGTTGTGATGTGGATGTGAGGTTGTGATGTGGATGTGAGGTTGTGATGTGGATGTGAGGTTGTGATGTGAATGTGAGGTCGTCTGCACGTGAGTGAACCTTCCGTGATGTGCAGGGGGCAATGGCAGGTCGCGTAGGAACTCCATTATACAGGATAAGGATTGTAGGAGTGAAGACTCTTGTGAGGTTGGCTCTTTGGCGCAGCGGGAGGCTACGTTATGAAACTGGTCAGCCGCTTTTTATTATTGATTTGGAAGGTGACGTCAAGTGTGTTACGTGTGTTTACGTGAGAGGAACACAGTGGCAAATGTATCACCAAGGTGTTAAAATCATCTGGGACGCGCGTATGTTGTGTGGGAGTGGATTTCCTGTCTTAAATCCACGATGAGCAGACGAGGGTGGAATATTTTCCATGATTCTGTAGTGGATTTTTCTCTTTTTTTTTCTCACAGAGTTTGATTACTGAAGACAGAAGTGATACAGAGTGGTAAGAGGAAGGATAATTGGCCGGTTTGGAGGGTTGTAGTCCATTTAAGTAATACAATGGCAAGTTTTCAGGTGTTGGGTAGCCTAGCATTCTGTTGTGTAGCCAGGAATGAAGAAGATATGTCCAAGTCTACTTCGTTTACATTTGAGCCCAAGTCTTTTATGTGAAAGTCTGATGTATTTTCTTTAAGGGTTCTAATTCCATTGTTAGTAGGAGTGAGGAGTGGATGGGCAGTTGTTACTCAATGGATTTTGTGTAGGTTATTCATAACCTTCCCTTCTCAAGAGTGAGGTTGTTTTGTGTCTTTGAGTTATGAGTCGTGTTATCATGGGTATGGTTGTACATCCTTTGGGAGAAGCAGTGTCATTGGACTGGTTCAGAGGTGCTTCAGGTGTGTGTGTGTGGTGGGAGGGGTCGGTTCTGGGTTGGTTGTGAAGGAACCTTCACCTCCACCACAACTGGTTGTACTGTGGGGGGTTGTGTGTTCATGAGGAAAGAGTGGAAGTTATCTGAGGTTGGCTTTGCTGGTGTCTTTAGGAAGTGTGTCATTTATAAGCAGGTGTTTGGGTTGTTATTTCTCTCCATGCTGTTGTGGTATGTGCTTTTCTGCTGGCCTGGTGGTATGTGCTTTTCTGCTGGCCTGGTTGTGTGTGCTTTTCTGCTGGCCTGGTTGTGTGTGCTTTTCTGCTGGCCTGGTTGTATGTGCTTTTCTGCTGGCCTGGTTGTATGTGCTTTTCTGCTGGCCTGGTTGTATGTGCTTTTCTGCTGGCCTGGTTGTATGTGCTTTTCTGCTGGCCTGGTTGTGTGTGTTTTTCTGCTGGCCTGGTTGTGTGTGCTTTTCTGCTGGCCTGGTTGTGTGTGCTTTTCTGCTGGCCTGGTTGTGTGTGCTTTTCTGCTGGCCTGGTTGTATGTGCTTTTCTGCTGGCCTGGTTGTATGTGCTTTTCTGCTGGCCTGGTTGTGTGTGCTTTTCTGCTGGCCTGGTTGTGTGTGTTTTTCTGCTGGCCTGGTTGTGTGTGCTTTTCTGCTGGCCTGGTTGCATGTGCTTTTCTGCTGGCCTAGTTGTATGTGCTTTTCTGCTGGCTTGGTTGTATGTGCTTTTCTGCTGGCCTGGTTGTATGTGCTTTTCTGCTGGCCTGGTTGTGTGTGCTTTTCTGCTGGCCTGGTTGTATGTGCTTTTGTGCTGGCTTGGTTGTATGTGCTTTTCTGCTGGCCTGGTTGTATGTGCTTTTCTGCTGGCCTGGTTGTATGTGCTTTTCTGCTGGTCTGGTTGTTTGTGCTTTTCTGCTGGCCTGGTTGTATGTGCTTTTCTGCTGGCCTGGTTGTATGTGCTTTTCTGCTGGCTTGGTTGTATGTGCTTTTCTGCTGGCCTGGTTGTATGTGCTTTTCTGCTGGCCTGGTTGTGTGTGCTTTTCTGCTGGCCTGGTTATGTGTGCTTTTCTGCTGGCCTGGTTGTATGTGCTTTTCTGCTGGTCTGGTTGTTTGTGCTTTTCTGCTGGCCTGGTTGTATGTGCTTTTCTGCTGGCCTGGTTGTATGTGCTTTTCTGCTGGCTTGGTTGTATGTGCTTTTCTGCTGGCCTGGTTGTATGTGCTTTTCTGCTGGCCTGGTTGTATGTGCTTTTCTGCTGGCCTGGTTGGTGATACTGATGGAGTGTTAATTGGAAGGATACATGAATTGGGAAAAAATCACCTATACTGAAGTGTTGGAGTTTGGACCCCCGTGTACTGTGTCAATGCTGGGTAATATGCGAGATGTGTAAGAAAACCAAACCAGACAGTAAATATGTTAATTACATGTAGAAATATTTTGGTCTATAATGATATTACACATTGGCCTTTCGGCATATCATTCTACTCTCTCGTTTATATAAACTATGAATAGTGTGTGTATATATATATATATATATATATATATATATATATATATATATATATATATATATATATATATCTTTTTCATACTATTCGCCATTTCCCGTGTTAATGAGGTAGCGTTAAGAAGAGAGGACTGGGCCTTTGAGGGAATATCCTCACCTGGCCTCCTTCTCTGTTCCTTCTTTTAGAAAATTAAAAAAATATAATAGTTGAACTTCCTTAAAGGAAACGGAGTTTTGCAATATAGAAAGTAAGATCTTGGTCTCTGTGTCAACAGCCCACCCGCTTTCGACTTTTCCCATGGACCAATAATCCATTCTTATATCAAATCTTTGTTTGTCCTTTAGAATAATCAATTGAAGGAGAAACAAAACTACATTATCATCTGACCTCTAAATTATATCAATTTATTACATTTTCTTTCAATCTCTTGCTTAACCGACCGATAGTTGAGTTGCCTTTTTAGTTTTCAAATGGCGTCTGGGAGGGAAGTGCCCACAATCCCGCGCATTATCAAATTATCGGACCATGTACCGTTGTACCTCACCTATTATCGGACTATGTACCGTTGTACCTCGCATATTATCGGACCATGTACCGTTGTACCTCACCTATTATCGGACCATGTACCGTTGTACCTCACCTATTATCGGACTATGTACCGTTGTACCTCACCTATTATCGGACTATGTACCGTTGTACCTCACCTATTATCGGACTATGTACCGTTGTACCTCACCTATTATCGGACCATGTACCGTTGTACCTCACCTATTATCGGACTATGTACCGTTGTACCTCACCTATTATCGGACTATGTACCGTTGTACCTCACCTATTATCGGACTATGTACCGTTGTACCTCACCTATTATCGGACTATGTACCGTTGTACCTCACCTATTATCGGACTATGTACCGTTGTACCTCACCTATTATCGGACTATGTACCGTTGTACCTCACCTATTATCGGACTATGTACCGTTGTACCTCACCTATTATCGGACTATGTACCGTTGTACCTCGCCTATTATCGGACTATGTACCGTTGTACCTTACCTGTTATCGGACTATGTACCGTCATAATAGGAGAGGAGAACACTGAGCAACTGACATGTATCGTTGGTTCGTGAGTTTGAAGTGGTGCGTCCCTCCCTCAAAAGGGGAGAAGGAAGGGCGGAGAGAAAGGAAGGAAAATAGATGTCGTAGTCTGTGTGTGGGTCGCCATTGGAGAACATTGAGCAACTAACATGTATGTATAGTTGGTTCGTGAAGTGGTGCGTCCCTCCCTCAAAAAGGGGGGATGGAAATGGCGGAGAGAAAGGAAGGAAAATGGGTGTCGTAGTGTGTGTGTGGGTCGCCATTGAGTTGCTGTCTCTGCTCACCATGTAAGATCAGAAGCCAAGGGCTTGGCTGTACGTCACCCTCGCTGGTTGTCGCTCCTGTATTATGATTCTTTGTCATGATCTGGTCCGTGATTTAAGGAATTGGATCATTTCTCTTGACTACTAATGGACGCCATGGAATCAAGTGATTTTCTCTGTTCTATTGTTCATTCCTTAAGGTTTTACGGTAATTGAGACCAATTTAATCAAATGATTTCCTTTGTTCTCTCTTCTCTAATTCATTCCTTAAGGTTTTATAGTAATTGAGACCAATTTAATCAAATGATTTCCTTTGTTCTATTGTTCATTCCTTAAGGTTTTATGGTAATTGAGACCAATTTAATCAAATTATTCCCTTTGCTCTATTGTTCATTCCTTAAGGTTTTATGGTAATTGAGACCAATTTAATCAAATGATTTCCTTTGTTCTCTCTTCTATAATTCATTCCTTAAGGTTTTATGGTAATTGAGACCAATTTAATCAAATGATTTCCTTTGTTCTCTCTTCTATAATTCATTCCTTAAGGTTTTATGGTAATTGAGACCAATTTAATCAAATGATTCCCTTTGTTCTCTCTTCTATAATTCATTCCTTAAGGTTTTATGGTAATTGAGACCAATTTAATCAAATGATTTCCTTTGTTCTCTCTTCTATAATTCATTCCTTAAGGTTTTATGGTAATTGAGACCAATTTAATCAAATGATTTCCTTTGTTCTCTCTTCTATAATTCATTCCTTAAGGTTTTATGGTAATTGAGACCAATTTAATCAAATGATTTCCTTTGTTCTCTCTTCTATAATTCATTCCTTAAGGTTTTATGGTAATTGAGACCAATTTAATCAAATGATTTCCTTTGTTCTCTCTTCTATAATTCATTCCTTAAGGTTTTATGGTAATTGAGACCAATTTAATCAAATGATTTCCTTTGTTCTCTCTTCTATAATTCATTCCTTAAGGTTTTATGGTAATTGAGACCAATTTAATCAAATGATTTCCTTTGTTCTCTCTTCTATAATTCATTCCTTAAGGTTTTTTGATGATTGAGACCAATTTAATCAAATGATTCCCTTTGTACTATAGTTCATTCCTTAAGGTTTTATGGTAATTGAGGCCAATTTAATCAAATGATTCCCTTTGTTCCCTCTTCTATAATTCATTCCTTAAGGTTTTATGGTAATTGAGACCAATTTAATCAAATGATTTCCTTTGTTCTCTCTTCTATAATTCATTCCTTAAGGTTTTATGGTAATTGAGACCAATTTAATCAAATGATTCCCTTTGTTCCCTCTTCTATAATTCATTCCTTAAGGTTTTATGGTAATTGAGACCAATTTAATCAAATGATTTCCTTTGTTCTCTCTTCTATAATTCATTCCTTAAGGTTTTATGGTAATTGAGACCAATTTAATCAAATGATTTCCTTTGTTCTCTCTTCTATAATTCATTCCTTAAGGTTTTATGGTAATTGAGACCAATTTAATCAAATGATTTCCTTTGTTCTCTCTTCTATAATTCATTCCTTAAGGTTTTATGGTAATTGAGACCAATTTAATCAAATGATTCCCTTTGTTCTATTGTTCATTCCTTAAGGTTTTATGGTAATTGAGACCAATTTAATCAAATGATTCCCTTTGTTCTATTGTTCATTCCTTAAGGTTTTATGGTAATTGAGACCAATTTAATCAAATGATTCCCTTTGTTCTCTCTTCTATAATTCATTCCTTAAGGTTTTATGGTAATTGAGACCAATTTAATCAAATGATTTCCTTTGTTCTCTCTTCTATAATTCATTCCTTAAGGTTTTATGGTAATTGAGACCAATTTAATCAAATGATTTCCTTTGTTCTCTCTTCTATAATTCATTCCTTAAGGTTTTATGGTAATTGAGACCAATTTAATCAAATGATTTCCTTTGTTCTCTCTTCTATATTCATTCCTTAAGGTTTTATGGTAATTGAGACCAATTTAATCAAATGATTTCCTTTGTTCTCTCTTCTATAATTCATTCCTTAAGGTTTTATGGTAATTGAGACCAATTTAATCAAATGATTTCCTTTGTTCTCTCTTCTATAATTCATTCCTTAAGGTTTTTTGATGATTGAGACCAATTTAATCAAATGATTTCCTTTGTACTATAGTTCATTCCTTAAGGTTTTATGTAATTGAGGCCAATTTAATCAAATGATTCCCTTTGTTCCCTCTTCTATAATTCATTCCTTAAGGTTTTATGGTAATTGAGACCAATTTAATCAAATGATTTCCTTTGTTCTCTCTTCTATAATTCATTCCTTAAGGTTTTATGGTAATTGAGACCAATTTAATCAAATGATTTCCCTTTGTTCCTCTTCTATAATTCATTCCTTAAGGTTTTATGGTAATTGAGACCAATTTAATCAAATGATTCCTTTGTTCTCTCTTCTATAATTCATTCCTTAAGGTTTTATGGTAATTGAGACCAATTTAATCAAATGATTTCCTTTGTTCTCTCTTCTATAATTCATTCCTTAAGGTTTTATGGTAATTGAGACCAATTTAATCAAATGATTTCCTTTGTTCTCTCTTCTATAATTCATTCCTTAAGGTTTTATGGTAATTGAGACCAATTTAATCAAATGATTTCCTTTGTTCTCTCTTCTATAATTCATTCCTTAAGGTTTTATGGTAATTGAGACCAATTTAATCAAATGATTTCCTTTGTTCTCTCTTCTATAATTCATTCCTTAAGGTTTTATGGTAATTGAGACCAATTTAATCAAATGATTTCCTTTGTTCTCTCTTCTATAATTCATTCCTTAAGGTTTTAGGGTAATTGAGACCAATTTAATCAAATGATTCCCTTTGTTCTATTGTTCATTCCTTAAGGTTTTATGGTAATTGAGACCAATTTAATCAAATGATTCCCTTTGTTCTATTGTTCATTCCTTAAGGTTTTATGGTAATTGAGACCAATTTAATCAAATGATTCCCTTTGTTCTATTGTTCATTCCTTAAGGTTTTATGGTAATTGAGGCCAATTTAATCAAATGATTCCCTTTGTTCTATTGTTCATTCCTTAAGGTTTTATGGTAATTGAGACCAATTTAATCAAATGATTTCCTTTGTTCTCTCTTCTATAATTCATTCCTTAAGGTTTTATGGTAATTGAGACCAATTTAATCAAATGATTCCCTTTGTTCTATTGTTCATTCCTTAAGGTTTTATGGTAATTGAGACCAATTTAATCAAATGATTCCCTTTGTTCTCTCTTCTATAATTCATTCCTTAAGGTTTTATGGTAATTGAGACCAATTTAATCAAATGATTTCCTTTGTTCTCTCTTCTATAATTCATTCCTTAAGGTTTTATGGTAATTGAGACCAATTTAATCAAATGATTTCCTTTGTTCTCTCTTCTATAATTCATTCCTTAAGGTTTTATGGTAATTGAGACCAATTTAATCAAATGATTTCCTTTGTTCTCTCTTCTATAATTCATTCCTTAAGGTTTTATGGTAATTGAGACCAATTTAATCAAATGATTTCCTTTGTTCTCTCTTCTATAATTCATTCCTTAAGGTTTTATGGTAATTGAGACCAATTTAATCAAATGATTTCCTTTGTTCTCTCTTCTATAATTCATTCCTTAAGGTTTTAGGGTAATTGAGACCAATTTAATCAAATGATTTCCTTTGTTCTCTCTTCTATAATTCATTCCTTAAGGTTTTTTGTTGAGCTGTGTATTAGTATTCGTGGATAACTGAAAGGTATTGGTAATGGAAATGAAGGATTTCTGAAAACGTATGAAGAAAATTGATTTAGGAAGTCTTTTCTTTTCATGAACAAAGATGTTCTTCGGTTTATTGTTGAACGGACACGAATGAACACACACACACACACACTGTACGTTAGCTTAGTGAATTGTGGTGGTTCACGTTATTATTATCATGAAATAATGTTAAAGATCATGATAGGAGAGGAAAACATTGTGTGTGTGTGTGTGTGTCTGTGTGTGTGTATGTGTGTGTGTGTGTGTGTGTGTTCACCATTCGTGTGCGTTCACCAATAAACTGAAGAACATCTTTGTTCATTAAAAAGAAAAGACTTCATAAATCAATAAT
>NC_092264.1:13624774-13829774 GCF_036320965.1 Panulirus ornatus
GCATATCAGGGGAAACTTAATGTTACGAGACAGGAGCATATCAGGGGAAACTTAATGTTACGAGACAGGAGCATATCAGGGGAAACTTAATGTTACGAGACAGGAGCATATCAGGGGAAACTTAATGTTACGAGACAGGAGCATATCAGGGGAAACTTAATGTTGCGAGACAGGAGCATATCAGGGGAAACTTAATGTTACGAGACAGGAGCATATCAGGGGAAACTTAATGTTACGAGACAGGAGCATATCAGGGGAAACTTAATGTTACGAGACAGGAGCATATCAGGGAAACTTAATGTTACGAGACAGGAGCATATCAGGGAAACTTAATGTTACGAGACAGGAGCATATCAGGGGAAACTTAATGTTACGAGACAGGAGCATATCAGGGGAAACTTAATGTTACGAGACAGGAGCATATCAGGGGAAACTTAATGTTACGAGACAGGAGCATATCAGGGGAAACTTAATGTTACGAGACAGGAGCATATCAGGGGAAACTTAATGTTACGAGACAGGAGCATATCAGGGGAAACTTAATGTTACGAGACAGGAGCATATCAGGGGAAACTTAATGTTACGAGACAGGAGCATATCAGGGGAAACTTAATGTTACGAGACAGGAGCATATCAGGGGAAACTTAATGTTACGAGACAGGAGCATATCAGGGGAAACTTAATGTTACGAGACAGGAGCATATCAGGGGAAACTTAATGTTACAAGACAGGAGCATATCAGGGGAAACTTAATGTTACAAGACAGGAGCATATCAGGGGAAACTTAATGTTACAAGACAGGAGCATATCAGGGGAAACTTAATGTTACAAGACAGGAGCATATCAAGGGGAAACTTTCACCTAAAATCTCTCTCTCTCTCTCTCTCTCTCTCTCTCTCTCTCTCTCTCTCTCTCTCTCTCTCTCTCTCTCTCTCTCTCTCTCTCTCTACGCCCAAGATTCACTTGACGACATGATATGCCAGGAGGCCAACACACAAGTAGACGATTATATTATTGATCATTTCTACCATCATTTCACTTACTGGTCATATATTGATCAGTCAGTTTATTACAAGCGTATTACTGTTGCATTAGGAAACCACAAATTGTTTCAGATAAGCATAACTTTATATTTTTTATCTAATATCATTTTACAGCAAATGCTGCCTCAGATCATACTATGAAACTCGTATATTTTTCTAAATATTTCGCTAACAATGTAAAGCGAATACCGCTACGAAGCTGTTTTTAACTGAAACAAAATTCCATCATCATTTTTCGCCCAGTATTCGGTACAAAATTCCATCATTTTTTGCCCAGTATTCGGTACAAAATTCCATCATTTTTTGCCCAGTATTCGGTACAAAATTCCATCATTTTTTCCCCAGTATTCGGTACAAAATTCCATCATCGTTTTTTGCCCAGTATTCGGTACAAAATTTCTTCATTTTTTGCCCAGTATTCGGTGCAAAATTCCATCATCATTTTTTTCCCCAGTATTCGGTACAATATTCCATCATCGTTTTTTCCCCAGTATTCGGTACAATATTCCATCATCGTTTTTTTCCCCAGTATTCGATACAAAATTCCATCATCATTTTTTTCCCCAGTATTCGGTACAAAATTCCATCATCATTTTTTCCCCAGTATTCGGTACAAAATTCCATCATCATTTTTTCCCCAGTATTCGGTACAAAATTCCATCATCATTTTTTCCCCAGTATTCGGTACAAAATTCCATCATCGTTTTTTGCCCAGTATTCGGTACAAAATTCCATCATTTTTTGCCCAGTATTCGGTGCAAAATTCCATCATTTTTTTTCCCCAGTATTCGGTACAATATTCCATCATCGTTTTTTTCCCCAGTATTCGATACAAAATTCCATCATCATTTTTTGCCCAGTATTCGGTACAATCCCCAACTTCACTACACACACTCACATCCTCACAATATTATCAACTCGCTACTCATTATGGTTCATATCAAAGGCTCCAATACCATCCTAGTTCAAAAAAAAAAAAAAAAAAGATGAAAGAAAGAAAGAAAGGGCCCATCTTCACTTGACCATAAACAAATGTAACGTCGCAGCTCTTTTGATAAACCAAAATTCGCTTCAACGTTCATCAATTTCATCTACCACAATGTCAGAAAATTGAACCACTTATTATAGGCTGGGTTAGGTTAGGTTAGGTTAGGTTAGTTAGGTTAGGTTAGGTTAGGTTTGGTTAGGTTAGGTTAGGTTAGGGTAGGTTAGGTTAGTTAGGTTAGGCTAGTTGGGTTAGTTAGGTTAAGTTAGGTTAGGTTAGTTAGGTTAGGTTAGGTTAGTTAGGTTAGGTTAGGGTAGGTTAGGTTAGTTAGGTTAGGTTAGTTGGGTTAGTTAGGTTAGGTTAGGTTAGGTTAGTTAGGTTAGGTTAGTTGGGTTAGGTTAAATTAGGTTAGGTTAGGTTAGTTAGGTTAGGTTAGGGTAGGTTAGGTTAGTTAGGTTAGGTTAGTTGGGTTAGTTAGGTTAAGTTAGGTTAGGTTAGTTAGGTTAGGTTAGGTTAGTTAGGTTAGGTTAGTTAGGTTAGGTTAGTTGGGTTAGTTAGGTTAAGTTAGGTTAGGTTAGGTTAGTTAGGTTAGGTTAGTTGGGTTAGTTAGGTTAAGTTAGGTTAGGTTAGTTAGGTTAAGTTAGGTTAGGTTAGTTAGGTTAGGTTAGGGTACAAGTTAATCTAAAAGTTTATTTATTTCTTCTTCTTCTTGGGGTTTAGTGGGCAGGGTATGATCTTGCATATTTCATATACAACATTCTAAAAACTTTTTTTATTTACCCTTTGATCACCTGTTCTGGTATGTATTGATATGATGAAGGAAGAATCGGTTTTCTTCCTTTGGAAATTACACTTAGCATATAGTGAATGAAACTAATGTCGTTTCGACCATCATCGGAAATTACTGCTTGAGTGAGTCATCTTTAAGTTAGGGTGGAAGTTAGGTTTATCCTTTAGGGTAACTATCTAACCTAACCTATCCTAACCTAACTCCAAGTCATTTTTGAAGCTAAATTCAGTATGTGTACATACATACTAGTGATGAGTCTGTTGTGGCGTTTCAGGTCCTACTGTTATAGATACAACACACACGTACACAGCAGCATAGATGCAACACACACGTACACAGCAACATAGATACAACACACACGTACACAGCAACATAGATACAACACACATATACAGAGCAACATAGATACAACACACACGTACACAGCAGCATAGATACAACACACAAGTACACAGCAACATAGATACAACACACACGTACACAGCAGCATAGATACAACACACAAGTACACAGCAACATAGATACAGCACACACGTACACAGCAGCATAGATACAACAAACAAGTACACAGCAACATAGATACAACACACACGTACACAGTAGCATAGATACAACACACACGTACACAGCAGCATAGATACAACACACAAGTACACAGCAACATAGATACAACACACACGTACACAGTAGCATAGATACAACACACACGTACACAGCAGCATAGATACAACACACAAGTACACAGCAACGTAGATACAACACACAAGTACACAGCAACATAGATACAACACACACGTACACAGCAGCATAGATACAACACACACGTACACAGCAACATAGATATAACACACACGTACACAGCAACATTGAGACAACACACACGTACACAGCAACATAGATACAACACACACGTACACAGCAGCATAGATACAACACACAAGTACACAGCAACATAGATACAACACACACGTACACAGCAGCATAGATACAACACACAAGTACACAGCAACATAGATACAACACACACGTACACAGTAGCATAGATACAACACACACGTACACAGCAGCATAGATACAACACACACGTACACAGCAACATA
Organism: Panulirus ornatus; assembly: GCF_036320965.1. Taxonomy (NCBI): domain Eukaryota; kingdom Metazoa; phylum Arthropoda; class Malacostraca; order Decapoda; family Palinuridae; genus Panulirus; species Panulirus ornatus. The sequence continues at coordinate 13,628,693 of NC_092264.1, forward strand.
GATATAACACACACGTACACAGCAACATTGAGACAACACACACGTACACAGCAACATAGATACAACACACACGTACACAGCAGCATAGATACAACACACAAGTACACAGCAACATAGATACAACACACACGTACACAGCAGCATAGATACAACACACAAGTACACAGCAACATAGATACAACACACACGTACACAGCAGCATAGATACAACACACAAGTACACAGCAACATAGATACAACACACAAGTACACAGCAACATAGATACAACACACACATACACAGCAGCATAGATATAACACACACGTACACAGCAACACACAACTCCTACAAACTAAAGTGGTGCCACCACAGCTTAGCCATTCACTAGCACAGTTAGCTGAAGTTAGCAATACACTAGCACAGTTAGCTGAAGTTAGCAATTCACTAGCACAGTCAGCTGAAGTTAGCCATTCACTAGCACAGTCAGCTGAAGTTAGCCATTCACTAGCACAGTCAGCTGAAGTTAGCCATTCACTAGCACAGTCAGCTGAAGTTAGCCATTCACTAGCACAGTTAGCTGAAGTTAGCAATTCACTAGCACAGTCAGCTGAAGTTAGCCATTCACTAGCACAGTTAGCTGAAGTTAGCAATTCACTAGCACAGTCAGCTGAAGTTAGCCATTCACTAGCACAGTTAGCTGAAGTTAGCCATTCACTAGCACAGTTAGCTGAAGTTAGCCATTCACTAGCACAGTTAGCTGAAGTTAGCAATTCACTAGCACAGTCAGCTGAAGTTAGCCATTCACTAGCACAGTTAGCTGAAGTTAGCAATTCACTAGCACAGTCAGCTGAAGTTAGCCATTCACTAGCACAGTCAGCTGAAGTTAGCCATTCACTAGCACAGTCAGCTGAAGTTAGCCATTCACTAGCACAGTCAGCTGAAGTTAGCAATTCACTAGCACAGTCAGCTGAAGTTAGCCATTCACTAGCACAGTCAGCTGAAGTTAGCAATTCACTGTCAAGTTATCGAGTTCATGTGAAAGGTTTCCGGTCTCGCAGCAGTAGCCCAGATGTGATGTATCAGGGTACCACGTATGTTTTACTCACAAGGACACTCATAGCCAAGGTGTGTGTGTGTGTGTGATTTACTATTTAAGGCGGGAAAGAGAGTTTTACAGTCGTGTTGGCCAGCCCAGCCACCACCCGGTCTCTACTCTATGTTGAGAATGTTTTCTAACAACGTGTAGGTTAGACGAACACAGGGTTGTAAGGGGGAAAGTTGCTCGAAGCATTGAGGAGGCCTTTTATATCAAGTGCACGCGAGGATAATAGACCTTATTGACCTACATCTACCCTCTAGCTGTCTTGTATAATGCATTGAAACCATAGACCATAGACCTTATTGGCCTACATCTACCCTCTAGCTGTCTTGTATAATGCATTGAAACCATAGACCATAGACCTCATTGGCCCACTCTCTAGCTGTCTTGTATAATGCATTGAAACCATAGACCATAGACCTCATACTCAGACCCCAACCCCCACACACAGACCTTTTTCCTTTGCTTCTCGTGACCAGTTCATATGCCCTGAAAAATATTATTCACTCCATCCTTCCATCTCCAGTTGGGTTTCTCCTTCTCCATATCCCCTCCCACTTTGGACACACACACACACACACACACACACACACACACACACACACACACACACACACACCCTTTGTCCAACCATTCTCTCTCTCTCTCTCTCTCTCTCTCTCTCTCTCTCTCTCTCTCTCTCTCTCTCTCTCTCTCTCTCTCTCTCTCTCTCTCTCTCTCTCTCTCTCTTATCCTATCATTTTTTTTTTCATTTCATTCATTTAACCTCCCTCGCGCCAGCCATGTATTGTCCTCAAACATATAATTTCCAACAGAGATTCTCTCTACCGTATTTTTCTCCTCATCTGTGGGCCCGCACGCTACCCACACCCCCACAACCATACAACACACACTTGATTACTACTGTCACACCTTGGTACTTACCCGTCTTTACCTCCTATAGACAGTGACTTCCTCATTCCACAGTGCGCCCTGGACCTTCGTCCCGTCACTCACACTGATACATTTCAACCCTCATGGTTCCATTCGCTGCCATGTCCACTCCCAGGTCTCAAAATACCCTTCTTTTCCTCCCAGTTTTCTCCGTTCAAACTCACCCCACCCCCAACTAGCCTATTTTTTTTTTTTTTTTATACAGTGCTGAATCTAAAATCTTGCTTTTATTCACAATTACAATCACCTGTCTCCTGTTTCACTCACTCATACTCAAATTGATAACTTCAGCAGTGCCCTACACAGATCTGCCATCTGAAAAGAGTAACCTACCTTTATTTTTTCTTCTATAGGGTGCTTGAAGGAAAGGAAGAAGAGGCGGGACAGGAGAAAGAGGTAAGTGGAAATGGAAGAGAAGATTGAACTGTTTGCAGTTTTATGGTGTAATATTCTTGATACATTTGGGTGTTTCTGGAAGCATGTTTTAAGTGCCTTATATATATATATATATATATATATATATATATATATATATATATATATATATATATTCTTTTTTTTTTTTTCATACTATTCGCTATTTCCCGCGATAGCGAGGTAGCGTTAAGAACAGAGGACTGGGCCTTTGAGGGAATATCCTCACCTGGCCCTCTTCCCTGTTCCTTCTTTTGGAAAATTAAAAAAAAAAAAAAAACGAGAGGGGAGGATTTCCAGCCCCCCGCTCCCTTCCCTTTTAGTCGCCTTCTACGACACGCAGGGAATACGTGGGAAGTATTCTTTCTCCCCTATCCCCAGGGAATACGTTGAGATGTATAGGTATGTATATTTGCGTGTGTGGACGTGTATGTATATACATGTGTATGTGGGTGGGCTGGGCCATTCTTTCGTCTGTTTCCTTGCACTACCTCGCTAATGCGGGAGACAGTGACAAAGCAAAATAAAATAAATAATAAATAAAAGAATATAGAAAGATAGGCAAAGAAAGGGGAAGAAGATATGAGTCAGGATATAGACTGTAGGTCTGCTTAAAATGAAACTTAAGCTTTCAGTTTGTTTTGGTTGCACTGCAACCATGTTCATGGTGAGAAATATCACTAGGCAGGAGTATTAGGTAGAAGTTGGAGGAACACTGGGTAGGAGCCTCTGTAAACACTACGGTAGATTCACTCTTTGCCAGTGGCCTGTTAAGGGTAAAATGAAACGCGATAAGTTCCCAAGTGCACTTTCGTGTAATAATCACATTATCAGGGGAGACACAAGAGAGAAATATAAGTCAGTTGATATACAACGAAGAGACGTAGCATATACTTGATCACGCGCAAAATTGTGATCCTTTCCAATATATATATATATATATATATATATATATATATATATATATATATATATATATATATGTTTGAAGGAATAGTGGTTCCAACAATGTTGTATGGTTGCGAGGCGTGGGCTATGGATAGAGTTGTGCGCAGGAGGGTGGATGTGCTGGAAATGAGATGTTTGAGGACAATATGTGGTGTGAGGTGGTTTGATCGAATACGTAATAATAGGGTAAGAGAGATGTGTGGTAATGAAGAGAGTGTGGTTGAGAGAGCAGAAGAGGGTGTTTGAAATGGTTTGGTCACAAGGAGAGAATGAGTTAGGAAAGATTGACCAAGAGGATATGTCAGAGGTGGAGGGAACGAGAAGTGGGAGACCAAATTGGAGATGGAAAGATGGAGTGAAAAAGATTTTGAGTAATCGGGGCCTGAACATGCAGGAGGGTGAAAGGCGTGCAAGGAATAGAGTGAACTGGAACGATGTGGTATACCAGGGTCGACGTGCTGTCAATGGATTGAACCAGGGCATGTGAAGCGTCTAGGGTAAAACCATGGAAAGTTGCGTGGGGCCTGGTTGTGGAAAGGGAGCTGTGGTTTCCGCTTCCATGGTTCCATCCGCTGCCAGATCCACTCCCAGATATCTAAAACACTTTACTTCCTCCATGGTTGTTTAATTTGTTTATGGATGGGGTTGTTAGGGAGGCGAATGCAAGAGTTTTGGAAAGAGGGGCAAGTATGAAGTCTGTTGGGGATGGGGGAGCTTGGGAAGTGAGTCAGTTGTTGTTCGCTGATGATACAGCGCTGGTGGCTGATTCATGTGAGAAACTGCAGAAGCTGGTGACTGAGTTTGGTAAAGTGTGTGAAAGAAGAAAGTTAAGAGTAAATGTGAATAAGAGCAAGGTTATTAGGTACAGTAGGGTTGAGGGTCAAGTCAATTGGGAGGTAAGTTTGAATGGAGAAAAACTGGAGGAAGTAAAGTGTTTTAGATATCTGGGAGTGGATCTGGCAGTGGATGGAACCATGGAAGCAGAAGATGGAGTGAAAAAGATTTTGTGTGATCGGGGCCTGAACATGCAGTAGGGTGAAAGGAGGGCAAGGAATAGAGTGAACTGGATCGATGTGGTATACCGGGGTTGACGTGCTGTCAGTGGATTGAATCAGGGCATGTGAAGCGTCTGGGGTAAGCCATGGAAAGCTGTGTAGGTATGTATATTTGCGTGTGTGGACGTATGTATATTGTATGGGGGTGGGTTGGGCCATTTCTTTCGTCTGTTTCCTTGCGCTACCTCGCAAACGCGGGAGACAGTGGCAAAGCAAAAAAAAAAAATATATATATATATATATATATATATATATATATATATATATATATATATATATATATATATATATATATATATATATCCCCGATAGCATTGGGATGTGTATATATTCGTGTTGTATCTTTTTTTTCTTTTTCTTACTAAGTTAAGCTAAAGATTGTTCATTATGTACGTCGGTGGATGGCTGGAGCCTTCCTGGGTATTTTGAGGCTTGGAAGGAACCGAGTGGGTTCCATGTTTATGCTGTGGTCCAGATCTCAGACATGACAGTAGTTTGCATAGCTGTCGTCTTCAATTCTCCGCCATACATCATGGGTTTTGCTTCTCTGTGATATGAACCGATCGGTTTAATCTGTACATCGCTCATGCTGTTGCATTGGATTTTCATAGAGTGTTATGTTTCGTCTGTGATGAATCGTAGAGACGTATTTTGTATCCTCTTTCCATTTCTTTATTAACTTTCTCACCTCACCTACATGCAGGCCAGACCAACTTCACGTGATCACACGGTTATCATATACTCTGCTCAGGTGAAGCCCGCCACACAACGCGAGGAAAGTAGGAAGACTTTGGTGACGCGAAGGACGACGAAAGTAGGAAGGCTTTGGTGACGCGAGGGACGAGGAAAGTAGGAAGGCTGTGGTGACGCGAAGGACGAGGAAAGTAGGAAGGCTTTGGTGACGCGAAGGACGAGGAAAGTAGGAAGGCTTTGGTGACGCGAGGGACGAGGAAAGTAGGAAGACTTTGGTGACGCGAAGGACGAGGAAAGTAGGAAGACTTTGGTGACGCGAAGGACGAGGAAAGTAGGAAGACTTTGGTGACGCGAGGGACGAGGAAAGTAGGAAGGCTTTGGGGACGAGGAAAGTAAGAAGGCTTTGGGGTCGAGGAAAGTAGGAAGGCTTTGGTGACGCGAAGGACGAGGAAAGTAGGAAGGCTTTGGTGACGCGAGGGACGAGGAAAGTAGGAAGGCTTTGGGGACGAGGAAAGCAAGAAGGCTTTGTGGACGAGGAAAGTAGAAAGGCTTTGATAACGTGAGGGACGAGGAAAGTAGGAAGGCTTTGGGGACGAGGAAAGTAGGAAGGCTTTGGGGACGAGGAAAGTAAGAAGGCTTTGATAACGTGAGGGACGAGGAAAGTAGGAAGGCTTTGGGGACGCGAGGGACGAGGATAGTAGGAAGGCTTTGGGGACGAGGAAAGTAGGAAGGCTTTGGGGACGAGGAAAGTAGGAAGGCTTTGGGGACGAGGAAAGTAAGAAGGCTTTGATAACGTGAGGGACGAGGAAAGTAGAAAGACTTTGGGGACGCGAGGGACGAGGATAGTAGGAAGGCTTTGGGGACGAGGAAAGTAGGAAGGCTTTGGTGACGAGGAAAGTAGGAAGGCTTTGGGGACAAGGAAAGTAGGAAGGCTTTGGTGACGAAGAAAGTAGGAAGGCTTTGGGGATGAGGAAAGTAGGAAGGCTTTGATAACATGAGGGACGAGGAAAGTAGGAAGGCTTTGGTGACGCGAGGGACGAGGAAAGTAGGAAGACTTTGGGGATGAGGAAAGTAGGAAGGCTTTGGTGACGAGGAAAGTAGGAAGGCTTTGGGGATGAGGAAAGTAGGAAGGCTTTGGGGATGAGGAAAGTAGGAAGGCTTTGGTGACGAGGAAAGTAGGAAGGCTTTGGGGACGAGGAAAGTAAGAAGGCTTTGGTAACGTGAGGGACGAGGAAAGTAGGAAGGCTTTGGTGACGCGAAGGACGAGGAAAGTAGGAAGGCTTTGGTGACGCGAAGGACGAGGAAAGTAGGAAGGCTTTGGTGATGCGAGGGACGAGGAAAGTAGGAAGGCTTTGGGGATGAGGAAAGTAAGAAGGCTTTGGGGACGAGGAAAGTAGGAAGGCTTTGGTGACGCGAAGGACGAGGAAAGTAGGAAGGCTTTGGTGACGCTAGGGACGAGGAAAGTAGGAAGGCTTTGGGGACGAGGAAAGTAGGAAGACTTTGGGGACGAGGAAAGTAGGAAGGCTTTGGGGACGAGGAAAGTAAGAAGGCTTTGGGGACGAGGAAAGTAGGAAGGCTTTGATAACGTGAGGGACGAGGAAAGTAGGAAGGCTTTGGTGACGCGAGGGACAAGGAAAGTAGGAAGGCTTTGGTGACGAGGAAAGTAGGAAGGCTTTGATAACATGAGGGACGAGGAAAGTAGGAAGGCTTTGGTGATGCTAAGGACGAGGAAAGTAGGAAGGCTTTGGTGACGTGAGGGACGAGGAAAATAGGAAGGCTTTGGTGACGCGAGGGACGAGGAAAGTAGGAAGGCTTTGGTGACGCAGGGGACAAGGAAAGTAGGAAGACTTTGGTGACGAGGAAAGTAGGAAGGCTTTGATAACGTGAGGGACGAGGAAAGTAGGAAGGCTTTGGTGACGCGAGGGACAAGGAAAGTAGGAAGGCTTTGGTGACGCAAGGGACGAGGAAAGTAGGAAGGCTTTGGTGACGCGAGGGACGAGGAAAGTAGGAAGACTCTGGTGACGCGAGGGACGAGGAAAGTAGGAAGGCTTTGATAACGCGAGGGGATGAGGAAAGTAGGAAGGCTTTGGTGACGCGAGGGACGAGGAAAGTAGGAAGGCTTTGGTGACGCAAGGGACGAGGAAAGTAGGAAGGCTTTGGTGACGAGGAAAGTAGGAAGGCTTTGATAACGCGAGGGGACGAGGAAAGTAGGAAGACTTTGGTGACGCGAGGGACGAGGAAAGTAGGAAGGCTTTGATAACGCGAGGGGACGAGGAAAGTAGGAAGACTTTGGTGACGCGAGGGACGAGGAAAGTAGGAAGGCTTTGGGGACGCGAGGGACGAGGAAAGTAGGAAGACTTTGGTGCGAGGTTAGTGGTGTATATTTAGTGCTGGCAGCTGCTTCGCCAGGACTACCGTACGCTGGCCGTTGCAACTACCAAGGCCGAAGGAGGCACACGGTGATGGCGACAACCTAGCGAATGCATTAACGTTGTGTTGACGCATGATTCATAATGGCACCTAATTACAGGCGAGAATGATTATCTTGAATGACTCTAGCACTGTGGGAATGGAGGGTCGGGCAGCACTGTGGGGATGGTAGGGTAAGATAGCACTGTGGGAATGGAGGGTCGGGCTGCACTGTGGGAATGGTAGGGTAAGCTAGCACTGTGGGAATGGTAGGGTAAGGCAGCACTGTTGCAATGGTGGTGTCATCCAGCACTGTGGGAATGGAATGGTCATCCAGCACTGTGGGAATGGTGGAGTCAGCCAGCACTGTGGCAATGGTGGAGTCAGCCAGCAATGTGGGAATGGTGGCATTATCCAGCACTGTGGGAATGGAGAGGTCAGCCAGCACTGTAGTGATGGAGGGGTCAGCCAGCACTGTGGGCACTGTGGGAGTGGAGGGGTCAGCCAGTACTGTAGGAATGGAAAGGTCAGCCACCACTGTGGAAAAGGTGGCATCATCCAGCACTGTGGGAATGTAGGGGTCAGCCAGCACTGTGGGAATGGAGGGGTCAGCCAGCACTGTGGGAATGGAGGGGTCAGCCAGCACTGTGGGAATGTAGGGGTCAGCCAGCACTGTGGGAATGGAGGGGTCAGCCAGCACTGTGGGAATGTAGGGGTCATCCAGCACTGTGAGAATGGGGGGTCAGCCAGCACTGTGGGAATGTAGGGGTCATCCAGCACTGTGAGAATTGAGGGGTCAGCCAGCACTGTGGGAATGGAGGGCTCAGCCAGCACTGTGAGAATAGGGAGGGTCAGCCAGCACTGTGAGAATGGAGGGGTCAGCCAGCACTGTGGGAATGGAGGGGTCAGCTAGCACTGTGAGAATGGGGGAGATCGGCCAGCACTTTGGGAATGGAGAGGTCAACCAGCATTGTGGGAATGGAGGGGTCAGCTAGCACTGTGAGAATGGGGGAGATCGGCCAGCACTTTGGGAATGGAGAGGTCAACCAGCACTGTGGAAATGGGGGTGTCAGCCAGCACTGTGGGAATGGGGGGGGGCATCAGCCAGCACTGTGGGAATGGAGGTGTCAGCCAACACTGTGGGAATGGAGGGGTCAGCCAGCACTGTGGGAATGGAAGGGTCAGCCAGCATTGTGGGAATGGAAGGGTCAGCCAGCACTGTGGGAATGGTGAGGTCAGCCAGCACTGTGGGAATATAATCTCAGGAAACAGACAAAGAAATTACACATCCATTCACTTTCATTGTCTAGCTATCATGAGCAATGCACTGAAACCACAATTCCCTATCCACATCCAGGTCCCACAGACCTTTCCATGGTTTACCCCAGACGTTTCACATGCCCTGATTCAATCCATTGACAGCACGTCGACCCAGTTCACTGTATTCCAAGCACACCTCTTACCCTCCTGCATGTTCAGGCCCCAATCACTCAGAATCTTTTTCACTTCATCCTTCCATCTCCAATTTGTCTCCCTCTTCTTCTTGTTCCCTCCACTTCTGACACATATATCCTCTTTGTCAACCTTTCCTCACTCATTTTCTCCATATTTCTAAACCATGTCAACACACCCCTCTTCTGCTTCCTCAACCACCCTTTCCTCATTTACTCAGTCAAACCATCTCCCACCACATATTGTCCTCAAACATTTAATTTCGAACACATCCAACCTCCTACGCATAAACATATTTATAGCCCATGACTTGCCACCATATAATATTGTTGGAACAACTAATACTTCAGACATACCAATTTTTGCTACAAGAACCTTTTTACCCCCCCACATCTTATAACTCACTACCAAGTCCACTCCCAGATATCTGAAACACTTCACTTCCTCCAATATTTTCTCATTTTAACCTTACATCCTAATTAACTTGCTGAACCTAATAATTTTGTTTTTATTCATATTCACTCTCAACTTTCTCCTTTCACACACTTTTCCAGACTCAGTCACCAACTTTTACTGTTTCTCAGTCAAATCAACCACCAGTGCTATATTATCAGCAAACGACAATTGACACTTCCTGGGCCCTCTCATCCCCGACAGACAGCATACTCGCCCTTTCTCCAAGACTCTTGCATTTAACTCCCTCACCACTCCATCCGTAAACAAATTAAACAACGATGGAGACATTACATACCCCTGCCACAGACTGACCTTCACTGGGAACAATCACTGACCTCTCTTCCTACTCGTACACATGCCTAACATCCATGATAAAAACTTTTCACTGCTTCTGGTAGCTAACTTCCCACATCATATATTCTTAAGACCTTCCACAAGGCATTTCTATCAGCCCTATCATATGCATTCTCAAGATCCATAAATGCCACATACAAATCCATCTGTTTTTTCTAAGTATTTCTTACATACATTCTTTAAAGTAAACACCTATTCCACACATCCTCTACCATCTCTGAAACCACACTGCTCTTCCCCTATCTGATTCTCTGCACATGCCTTCACCCTCTCAATCAATACCCTCCCATACAGTTTCCCAGGAATACTCAACAAACTTGTGCATCTGTAGTTTGAACAGTTACCTTTATCCCCTTTGCCTTTGTACAATGGCGCTATGCATGCATTCTGTCAATGCTCAGGCACTTCACTATAATCCATACATACATTGAATATCCTTACCAACCAATCAACAACACAGTCACCTCCTTTCTTAATAAATTCTTCTGCAATACCGTCCAAACCCACCGCCTTGTCAGATTTCATTTTCCACAAAGCTTTCACTACCTTTTCTCTCTTAATGAGACCACTCTCCCTGACCCTCTCACTTCACACACTACCCCGACCAAAACACCCTACATCTGCCACTCTGTCATCAAACGCATTCAACAAACCTTCAAAATACTCCATCTCCTTCACACTTCATCACCACCTGTTATTACTTCCCCTTCGCCCCCTTCACTGATTTTCCTGTTTGTTCTCTTGTTTTACACATGTTATTTACCTCCTTCCAAAACATCTTTTTATTCTTCCTAAAGTTTAATGATACTCTCTCACCCCAACTCTTATTTGCCCTCCTTTTCATCTCTTGACTTCTTGCCACTTTCTTTTATACATCTCCCGGTCATTCGCACATGATTACACTTCAAGTGAAAAAGTCTCTTGAAGTGAAGGTATATTATTGTCAGTGATTTACAAGCAGTGCAGTCTTATTGGGGAACTTTTCACTTTAAAGGAGTTAATTTCTGATGCTTGTAGCAGAGACTGAAGCTGCAGGAGCCCTTTAAAAGGGGTAATGGCATTATTTGATTAAAATTTAGGATTCTCAGATGGGGAAACTTGAATTTTATTCTACAAAATATACATTTGGCAGCCTGTCTCTAAAGGGTAGAATTATGTGGTCTCCAGTGAAGATCCCACACATCCGTGGGAAAATATTTCATCTTGTGTCAGACAATAGAAGTATGTGCAGAATTTGTTGAACTGGGAATCTTTACATTTATCAGTTGTATGGATATGTTGAAAACTCTGAAACAGCTTTTTTAAATGCCACCAGGAAATGAACTACAGCATGAAACTGAACCAAAATACAATTGTTACGTAAATTCAGTTTGTAGAATACACATACATTAGATGTCCAGAATGCCTGAATCTGGACATTATCTTTAATTTCATTTAATAATTTAGATTTCTGAGTGCAATAGATTAATATATAACAGAATCTAACTGGCCATGCATAAAGTTCTCTCATTTATCACACTGATACAATAACATACTTCTGATGGGGGCTGTGGAGGCCTCCACAGAGGGCAGCCAAGTTTTCTCATATTTGGTGTAAGAATAATCTCATAGTGCCTATAAACTGAGCAGGATGAATGGAAATAATGAATCAAATATAAAAAAAAAAGATTCAGTGTATGTATGGATCATGGTGAAGTGCCTAAGGATTGGCGGAATCCATGCAGAGTGCCATTGTACATAGGCAAAGGGGATAAGGGTGTGTTCAAATTACAAAGGCATATGTTTGTTGAGTATTCCTGGTAAATTATATGGAAGGGTATTGATTGAGAGGATGAAGGCATGTACAGAGCAACAGACTGTGGAAGAGCTGTGTGGTTTCAGAAGTGGTAGAGGATGCGTGGATCAGGTGTTTGCTTCGAAGAATGTATGTGAGAAATACTTAGAAAAACAGATGGATTTGTATGAAGCATTTATGGATCTGGAGATTGCATATGATAGGGTTGATAGAGGTGATTTGTGGAAGGTCTTAAGAGTATATGGTGTGGGAGGTAAGTTGCCAGAGGCAGTGAAAAGTTTTTACCAAGAATGTAAGGCATGTGTATGAGTAGGAAGAGAGGAAAGTGATTGGTTTCCAGTAGATGTCAGTCTGCGGCAGGGGTGAGTGATGTCCCCATGGTTGTTTAATTTGTTTATGGATGGGGTGGTTAGGGAGGTAAATTCAAGAGTTTTGGAGAGAGGGGCAAGTATGCAGTCTGTTAGGGATGAGAGGGCTTGGGAAGTGAGTCAGTAGTTGTTTGCCGATGATATAGCTCTAGCGGCTGATTCGAGTGAGAAACTGCAGAAGTTGATGACTGAGTTTGGAAAAGTGTGAAAGAAGAAAGTTGAGAGTAAATGTGAATAAGAACTAGGTTATTAGGTTCAGTAGGGTGAAGGGACACGTTAATCAGGATGTAAGTTTGAATGGAGAAAAATTGGAGGAAGTGAAGTTTTTTAGATATCTGGGAATGGACGTGGCAGCGGATGGAACCATGGAAGCAGAAGTGAGTCACAGGGTGGAGAGGAGGCGAAGGTTCTGGGATCAATGAAGAATGAGTAGAAGGAGAGAATGTTATCTCAGAGGGCAAAAATGGGTATGTTTTGAAGGAATAGTAGTTCCAACAATGTTGTATGGTTGTGAGGCTTGGGCTATAGATAGGATGGAGGGTGAATGTGTTGGAAATGAAATGTTTGAGGACAATATGTGGTGTGAGGGGGTTTGATCGAGTAAGTAATGAAAGGGTAAGAGAGATATGTGGAAATAAAAAGAGTGTGGTTGAGAGAGCAAAAGAGGGTGTGTTGAAATGGTTTAGACATATGGAAAGAAAGAGTGAGGAAAGATTGACAAAGAGGATATTTGTGTAATAGGTGGAGGGAACAATTAAAAGCGGGAGACCAAAATGGAGGTGGAAGGATGGAGTGGAAAAGATTTTGAGTGATCAGGGCCTGAAGATAAAGGAGGTTGAGAGGTGTTCAAGAAATAGAGTGAATTGGAACGATGTGGTATACTGGGGTTGACATGCTGTCAATGGAATGAACCAGGTCATGTCTGGGGTAAACCATGGAAAGGTCTGTGGGGCCTGGGTATGGATAGGGAGCTGTGGTTTTGGTGCATTACACATGACAGCTAGAGACTGAGTGTGAATGAATGTGGCCTTTTTGTCTGTGTTCCTGACGCTACCTCGCAGAAGCAGGGAGTAGTGATGCTGTTTTCCTGTGGGGCAGGGTAGCAACAGGAATGGATGAAGGCAAGCAAGTATGAATATGTACACATGTATGTATGAAATGTCTGTGTATGTGTATGTATATGTATGTATAAGTGCGTATGTGGGCGTTTATGTATGAATATGTGTATATGAGTGGATTGGCCATTCTTCGTCTGTTTCTTGTCGCTACCCCACTGACGTGATTATGTATAATGAATAGATAATATATATAAGAAAATAAATTTATATATTTATCATTTTATTTATTATACTTTGTCGCTGTCTCCCGTGTTAGCAAGATAGTGCTAGGAAACAGACAGAAGAATGGCCCAACCCACCCACATACACATGTACATGCATAAACGCCCACACATGCACATATACATATACATACCTATACATTTCAACATATACATACACAGACATTACACATGTACATATTCATACTTGCTGCCTTCATCCATTCCTGTCGCCACACTGCCACACATGAAATGACCCCCCCCACCCCCTGTTTGCTCGTGCGAGGTAGCACTAGGAAAAGATAACAAAGGCCATGTTTGTTTACACTTAGTCTCTAGCTGTCATGTGTAATGCATCGAAACCACAGCTCCCTTTCCACATCCAGGCCCCACAAAACTTTCCATGGTCTACACCAGATGCTTCACATGCCCTGGTTCAATCAATTGACAGCACGTCCACCCCAGTATACCACATCATTCCAATTCACTCTATTCCTTGTACGCCTTTCACCCTCCTGTATGTTCAGGCCCCAATTGCTCAAAATGTTTTTCACTTCATCCTTCCACCTCCAATTTGGTCTCCCACTTCTCCTCGTTCCCTCTAGCTCTGACATATATATCTTCTTTGTTAATCTTTCAGCACTCATTCTCTCCATGTGACCAAACCACTTCAATACACCCTCTTCTACTTTCTCAACCACACTCTTTTTATTACCACACATCTCTCTTACCCTTACATTACTTACTCGATCAAACCACCTCATGCCATATATTGTCCTCAAACATCTCATTTCCAACACATCCTCCCTCCTCTGCACAACCCTATATATAGCCCATGACTCACAACCATGTAACATTATTGGAACCACTATTCCTTCAAACATACCCATTTTTGCTCTCTGAGATAACATTCTCACTTCCGCTTCCATGGTTCCATCCGCTGCCAAGTCCACTCCCAAATATCTAAAACACTTCATTTTCTCTAGTTTTTCTTCATTCAAACTTACCTCCCAATCAACTTGTCCCTCAACCCTACTGAACCTAATAACCTTTCTCTCATTCACATTTACTCTCAGCTTTCTTCTTTCTCACACTTTACCAAACTCAGTCACCAGCTTCTGCAATTTCTAACCCGAATCAGCCACCAGCGCTGCATCACCAGCGAACAACTGACTCACTTCCCAAGCCCTGTCATCCACAACAGACTGCATACTTGCCCCTCTCTCCAAAACTCTTGCATTCCCCTCCCTGACAACCCCATCCATAAACAAATTAAACAACCATGGAGACATCACGCACTCCCGCTGCAAACCGACGTTCACTGTGAACCAGTCACTTTCCCCTCTTCCTACTTGTACACATGCCTTACATCCTTGGTAAAAACTTTTCACTGCTTCTAGCAACTTACCTCCCACACCATATACTCTTAATACCTTCCATAGAGCATCTCTATTAACTCTACCATATGCCTTCTCCAGATCCATAAATGCCACTTACAAATCCATTTGTTTTTCTAAGTATTTCTCACATACATTCTTCAAAGCAAACACCTGATTTACACATCCTCTACCACTTCTGAAACCATACTGCTCTTCCCCAATTTGATGCTCAGTACATGCCTTCACCCTCTCAATCAATACCCTCCCATATAATTTCCCAGACAAAGTTATACCTCTGTAATTTGAACACTCACCTTTATCCCCTTTGCCTTTGTACAATTCACTATGCATGCATTCCGCCGATCCTCAGGAACTTCACCATGAACCATACATACATTGAATATCCTCACCAACCAGTCAACAATACGGTCATCCCCTTTTTTTTAATAAATTCCACTGCAATACTATCCAAACGCACTGCCTTGCTGGCTTTCATCTTCTGCAAAGTTTTCACTACCTCTTCTCTGTTTACCAAACCATTCTCCATGACCCTCTCACTTCACAAACCACCTCGACCAAAACACCCTATATCTGTCACTCTATCATCAAACACATTCAATAAACCTTCAAAATACTCACTCCATCTCCTTCTCACTTCACCACTACTTGTTATTACCTCCCCACTAGCCCCCTTCACCGATGTTCCTATTTGTTCTCTTGTCTTACACATGTTATTTACCTCCATCCAAAACATCTTCTTATTCTCCCTAAAATTTAATGATACTCTCTCACCCCAACTCTCATTTGCCCTCTTTTTCACCTGCACCTTTCTCTTGCCTTCCTGCTTCTTTCTTTTACACATCTTCCATTCATTTGCACTATTTCCCAGCAAAAATCGTCCAAATGCCTCTCTCTTCTCTTTCACTAACAATCTTACTTCATCTCACCACTCAATACCCTTTATAATCTTCCCACCTCTCACCTTTCCCACGCCCCAAGCTTCTTTTGCACAAGCCATCACTGCTTCCCTAAATACATCCCATTCCTCCCCCACTCCCCTTACGTCATTTGCTCTCACCTTTTTCCATTCTGCACTCAATCTCTGCAGGTACTTCCTCATACAAGTCTCCTTTCCTAGCTCACTTAATCTCACCACTCTCTTCACCCCAACATTCTCTCTTCTTTTCTAAAAACCTCTACAAATCTTCACCTTCACCTCCACAAGATAATGATCAGACATCCCTCCAGTTGCCCCTCTCATCACATTAACATCCAGAAGTTTCTCTTTCACATGCCTATCAATCAACACGTAATCCAATAACGCTCTCTGGCCATCTCTCCTACGTATACTTATGTATATCTCTATTTTTGAACCAGGTATTCCTAATGACCAGTCCTTTTTCAGCACAGAAATCTACAACCTCTTCACCACTTCCATTTACAACACTGAACACCCCATGTATACCAATTATACCCTCAACTGCCACATTACTCACTCACCTTTGCATTCAAACCACCCATCACTATAACCCGGTCATGTGCATCAAAGCTACTAAGACACTCACTCAGCTGCTCCCAAAACACTTGCCTCCCATGTTCTTTCTTCTCATGACCATGTGCACAGGCACATCTCTCTCCATAAACTTTCAGTTTTACCCATATCAATCTAGAGTTTACTTTCCTACACTCTATCAAATACTCCTACAACTCCTGCTTCAGGAGTAGTGCTACTCCTTCCCTTGCGCTTGTCCTCTCACCAACCCCTGACTTTACCCCCAAGACATTCCCAAACCACTCTTCCCCTTTACCCTTAAGCTTCGTTTCACTCAGAGCCATAACATCCAGGCTCCTTTCCTCAAACATACTACCTATCCCTCCTTTTTTCTCATCTTGGTTACATCCAAACACATTTAGACACTCCAATCTGAGCCTTCGAGGAGGATGAGCACTCCCTGCATGACTCTTTCTTCTGTTTCCCCTCTTAGAAAGTTGAGATATATATAGATATTTTTTTCATACGTATTCACCATCTCCCACGTCGGCAAGGTAGCTTTAAGTACAGAGGACTGAGCCTTAGAGGGAATATTCTCACTTAGCCCCCCTCTGCTCCTTCTTCCAGAAAAGGTAAAACATATATATGTATCTTGAACACTTTTCCAGCTTTCTTAAGTTCTGGAATCTTATGCACAGTTTTTAATGTAATGTAAAAAAACTACAGTATTAAGTATTTTTCTTTTACTGGCAGGAATGAAAATCCTAAAACATGCTTTGAGAAACTTTAGACATATTAGAATACTTGTTTGATTTGCTTTTGCTTGAGCTTCATCTTGAGCTGGTAAATTTTCACATCCAGTTCATCAACTGATATCTGAAAGACATATGGGTGTTAGAAAATGTTATCTTACATAAAAAGACAATGATTTCTGCAAAAATTTCAAATATTAAAGAGTTTGTATATGTGATCACGAGGAGTTCAATGCAATGATTAAATTCTAATGAAGGCGCAGTACACAAGGGTAATGACTCGTGTAAAAGTTGAAAAACATATGACAAATTTAAAAAAAGTATGACATGAACACTTAATGTGCCTTACAAAATGAATGATAATTTGCAGTTTGGTGAATTTAGCAGAGTTGTCTTGATTCACAAAAAAGAGAGAAATCTGACTGTAACTTCATCTACAGCTTCACCATAAGAATTTTCATAAGATTGAGTCTTAAGGTTACAAAAAATTACTTACATCATCTTCAACAGCTTTAATTTCTTTCTGCTTTGATGATTTATCTGGTATTTTAACAGTCTGTAAAAAACAATAGTAAATCAGTGAGAGGAGTAGGAAATGCAAGGAAATCTTTTTTCACCCTGTAGTTACATATTTGCATAGTCCCAGAACAAAT
This sequence comes from Panulirus ornatus, assembly GCF_036320965.1. NCBI lineage: Eukaryota > Metazoa > Arthropoda > Malacostraca > Decapoda > Palinuridae > Panulirus > Panulirus ornatus. The sequence goes on from NC_092264.1 coordinate 13,646,243, forward strand.
ACCATCTTTACTGTAAAATGGATCTTAAAACATGCAAGACATTTAGTATTCACTATAACTTCATATGTATGTATGTATGTGTGATTACTATTTGTGATTGTTATATGTGTGTTATAAGGAAAGTTTATACTCGTGATGCTATTTCCTGTGTGACAGGGTAGTGACAGGAATGGATGAAGGCAAGTAAGTATGAATATGTACATGTGTAGGTGTGTACATATCTGTGTATGTATATGTTCATATGTATATGTATATATGTGTGCATGTATGGGCATTTACATATGTGTATATGAGTGGATGGACCATTCTTCATCTGTTTTCTGGCACTACCTCGCTGACGCAGAAAACACCAATTAAGTATGATGAATATAAAATATAAATGAATGTATTGATTTATTCATTTATTATACTTTGTCACTATCTCCTGCGTTAATGAGGTAGCGCAAGGAAACAGACGAAAGAATGGCCCAACCCACCCACATACACATGTATATACATACACGTCCACACAAGCACATATACATACCTATACATTTCAACGTATACATATATATATACATACACAGACATACATATATACACATGTACATAATTCATACTTGCTGCCTTTGTTCATTCCTGTCGCCACCCCACCACACATGAAATAACAACCCCTCCCCCCGCATGTGTGCGAGGTAGCGCTAGGAAAAGACAACAAAGGCCACATTCGTTCACACTCAGTCTCTAGCTGTCATGTATAATGCACCGAAACCACTGCTCCCTTTCCACATCCAGGCCCCACAAAGCTTTCCATGGCTTACCCCAGACGCTTCACATGCCCTGGTTCAATCCATTGGCAGCACGTCGACCCCAGTATACTACATCATTCCAATTCACTCTATTCTTTGCAGGCCTTTCACTCTCCTGCATGTTCAGGCCTCGATCTCTCAAAATCTTTTTCACTCCATCCTTCCATCTCCAATTTGGTCTCCCACTTGTCCTTGTTCCCTCCACCTCTAACACATATATCCTTTTTGTAAATCTTTCCTCATTCATTCTCTCAGTGTGACCAAAGCATTTCAATACACCCTATATATATATATATATAAATATATATATATATATATATATATATATAGAAAGTTGATAGAGAGGGATGGGTGATAATTGGTGCATATGCACCTGGGCATGAGAAGAAAGATCATGAGAGGCAAGTGTTTTGGGAGCAGCTGAGTGAGTGTCTTAGTAGTTTTGATGCTCGAGACCGGGTTATAGTGATGGGTGATTTAAATGCAAAGGTGAGTAATGTGGCAGTTGAGGGAATAATTGGTATACATGGGGTGTTCAGTGTTGTAAATGGAAATGGTGAAGAGTCTGTAGATTTATGTGCTGAAAAAGTACTGGTGATTGGGAATACCTGGTTTAAAAAGAGAGATATACATAAATATACATGTGTAAGTAGAATAGATGGCCAGAAAGCGTTATTGGATTACATGTTAATTGATAGGCGTGCGAAAGAGAGACTTTTGGATGTTAATGTGCTGAGAGGTGCAACTGGAGGGATGTCTGATCATTATCTTGTGGAGGCGAAGGTGAAGAGCTGTAGAGGTTTTCAGAAAAGAAGAGAGAATGTTGGGGTGAAAAGAGTGGTGAGAGTAAGTGAGCTTGGGAAGGAGACTTGTTTGAGGAAGTACCAGGAGAGACTGAGTACAGAATGGAAAAAGGTGAGAACAAAGGATGTAAGGGGAGTGGGGGAGGAATGGGATGTATTTAGGGAAGCAGTGATGGCTTGCGCAAGAGATGCTTGTGGCATGAGAAGCGTGGGAGGTGGGCAGATTAGAAAGGGTAGTGAGTGGTGAGATGAAGAAGTAAGATTGTTAGTGAAAGAGAAGAGAAAGGCCTTTGGACGATTTTTGCAAGGAAATAATGCAAATGAGTGAGAGATGTATAAAAGAAAGAGGCAGGAGGTCAAGAGAAAGGTGCAAGAGGCAAAAAAGAGGGCAAATGAGAGTTGGGGTGAGAGAGTATCATTAAATTTTAGGGAGGGTAAAAAGATGTTTTGGAAGGAGGTAAATAAAGTGCGTAAGACAAGGGAACAAATGGGAACTTCAGGGAAGGGGGCTAATGGGGAGGTGAAAACAAGTAATGGTGATGTGAGAAGGAGAGGGAGTGAGTATTTTGAAGGTTTGTTGAATGTGTTTGGTGATAGAGTGGCAGATATAGGGTGTTTTGGTCGAGGTGGTGTGCAAAGTGAGAGGGTTAGGGAAAATGATTTGGTAAACAGAGAAGAGGTAGTAAAAGCTTTGTGGAAGATGAAAGCTGGCAAGGCAGCGGGTTTGGATGGTATTGCAGTGGAATTTATTAAAAAAGGGGGTGACTGTATTGTTGACTGGTTGGTAAGGTTATTTAATGTATGTATGACTCATGGTGAGGTGCATGAGGATTGGTGGAATGCTTGCATAGTGCCATTGTACAAAGGCAAAGGGGATAAAAGTAGGTGCTCAATTACAGAGGTATAAGTTTATTGAGTATTCCTGGGAAATTATATGGGTCCGTATTGGTTGAGAGGAAGAAGGCATTTACAGAGCATCAGACTGGGGAAGAGCAGTGTGGTTTCAGAAGTGGTAGAGGATGTGTGGATCATGTGCTTGCTTTGAAGAATGTATATGAGAAATACGTAGAAGTGTTTTAGATATCTGGGAGTGGATCTGGCAGTGGATGGAACCATGGAAGCGGAAGTGGATCATAGGGTGGGGGAGGGGGCAAAAATTCTGGGAGCCTTGAAGAATGTGTGGAAGTCGAGAACATTATCTCGGAAAGCAAAAATGGGTATGTTTGAAGGAATAGTGGTTCCAACAATGTTGTATGGTTGCGAGGCGTGGGCTATGGATAGAGTTGTGCGCAGGAGGATGGATGTGCTGGAAATGAGATGTTTGAGGACAATGTGTGGTGTGAGGTGGTTTGATCGAGTAAGTAACGTAAGGGTAAGAGAGATGTGTGGAAATAAAAAAGAGCGTGGTTGAGAGAGCAGAAAAGGGTGTTTTGAAATGGTTTGGGCACATGGAGAGAATGAGTGAGGAAAGATTGACCAAGAGGATATATATGTCGGAGGTGGAGGGAACGAGGAGAAGAGGGAGACCAAATTGGAGGTGGAAGGATGGAGTGAAAAAGATTTTGTGTGATTGGGGCCTGAACATGCAGGAGGGTGAAAGGAGGGCAAGGAATAGAGTGAATTGGAGCGATGTGGTATACCGGGGTTGACGTGCTGTCAGTGGATTGAATCAAGGCATGTGAAGCGTCTGGGGTAAACCATGGAAAGTTGTGTAGGTATGTATATTTGCGTGTGTGGACGTATGTATATACATGTGTATGGGGGTGGGTTGGGCCATTTCTTTCGTCTGTTTCCTTGCACTACCTCGCAAACGCGGGAGACAGCGACAAAAAAAAAAAAAAAATATATATATATATATATATATATATATATATATATATATATATATATATATATATATATATATATAATGTAAAGAAAGAAGAAAGTTAAGAGTAAATGTGAATAAGAGCAAGGTTACTAGGTACAGTAGGGTTGAGGGTCAAGTCAATTGGGAGGTAAGTTTGAATGGAGAAAAACTGGAGGAAGTAAAGTGTTTTAGATATCTGGGAGTGGATCTGGCAGCAGATGGAACCATGGAAGCGGAAGTGGATCATAGGGTGGGGGAGGGGGTGAAAATCCTGGGAGCCTTGAAGAATGTGTGGAAGTCGAGAACATTATCTCGGAAAGCAAAAATGGGTATGTTTGAAGGAATAGTGGTTCCAACAATTTTGTATGTTTGCGAGGCGTGGGCTATGGATAGAGTTGTGCGCAAGAGGGTGGATGTGCTGGAAATGAGATGTTTGAGGACAATGTGTGGTGTGAGGTGGTTTGATCGAGTAAGTAACGTAAGGGTAAGAGAGATGTGTGGAAATAAAAAGAGCGTGGTTGAGAGAGCAGAAGAGGGTGTTTTGAAATGGTTTGGGCACATGGAGAGAATGAGTGAGGAAAGATTGACCAAGAGGATATATGTGTCGGAGGTGGAGGGAACGAGGAGAAGTGGGAGACCAAATTGGAGGTGGAAAGATGGAGTGAAAAAGATTTTGTGTGATCAGGGCCTGAACATGCAGGAGGGTGAAAGGAGGGCAAGGAATAGAGTGAATTAGATCGATGTGGTATACTGGGGTTGACGTGCTGTCAGTGGATTGAATCAGGGCATGTGAAGTGTCTGGGGTAAACCATGGAAAGCTGTGTAGGTATGTATATTTGCGTGTGTGGACGTGTGTGTATATACATGTGTATGGGGGTGGGTTGGGCCATTTCTTTCGTGTTTCCTTGCGCTTCCTCGCAAACGCGGGAGACAGCGGCAAAAAAAAAAAAAAAAAAAAAAAATGTAGAAAAGCAAATGGATTTGTATGTGGCATTTATGGATCAGCAGAAGGCATATGATAGAGTTGATAGAGATGCTCTGCGGAAGGTATTAATAATATATGGTGTGGGAGGCAAGTTGTTAGAAGCAGTGAAAAGTTTTTATAAAGTTTTTATCGAGGATGTAAGGCATGTGTACATGTAGGAAGAGAGGAAAGTGATTGGTTCTCAGTGAATGTAGGTTTGTGCCAGGGGTGTGTGACGTCTCTATGGTTGTTTAATTTGTTTATGGATTGGGTTGTTATGGAGGTGAATGCAAGGGCTTTGGAAAGAGGGGCAAGTATGCAGTCTGTTGTGGATGAGAGAGCTTGGAAAGTGAGTCAGTTGTTGTTCGCTGATGATACAGCACTGGTGGCTGATTCGTGTGAGAAACTGCAGAAGCTGGTGACTGAGTTTGGTAAAGTGTTTGAAAGAAGAAAGCTGAGAGTAAATGTGAATAAGAGCAAGGTTATTAGGTACAGTAGGGTTGAGGGACAAGTCAATTGGGAGGTAAGTTTGAGTGGAGAAAAACTGGAGGAAGTGAAGTGTTTTAGATATCTGGGAGTGGATTTGGCAGCGGATGGAACCATGGAAGTGGAAGTGAATCATAGGATGGGGGAGGGGGCGAAAATCCTGGGAGCGTTGAAGTGTGGAAGTGGAGAACATTATCTCAGTAAGCAAAAATGGGTATGTTTGAAGGAATAGTGATTCCAACAATGTTATATGGTTGCGAGGCGTGGGCTTTAGATAGAGTTTTGCGGAGGAGGGTGGATGTGTTGGAAATGAGATGTTTGAGGACAATATGTGGTGTGAGGTGGTTTGATCGAGTAAGTAATGTAAGGGTAAGAGAGATGTGTGGAAATAAGAAGAGTGTGGTTGAGACAGCAGAGGAGGGTGTTTTGAAATGGTTTGGGCACATGGAGAGAATATATATATATATATATATATATATATATATATATATATATATATATATATATATATATATATATATATATATATATATATTTATTTATATATTTTATTATACTTTGTCACTGTCTCCCACGTTTGCGAGGTAGCGCAAGGAAACAGACGAAAGAAATGGCCCAACCCCCCCCCATACACATGTACATACATACGTCCACACACGCAAATATACATACCTACACAGCTTTCCATGGTTTACCCCAGACGCTTCACATGCCCTGCTTCAATCCACTGACAGCACGTCAACCCCGGTATACCACACCGCTCCAATTCACTCTATTCCTTGCCCTCCTTTCACCCTCCTGCATGTTCAGGCCCCGATCACACAAAATCTTTTTCACTCCATCTTTCCACCTCCAATTTGGTCTCCCTCTTCTCCTTGTTCCCTCCACCTCCGACACATATATCCTCTTGGTCAATCTTTCCTCACTCATTCTCTCCATGTGCCCAAACCACTTCAAAACACCCTCTTCTGCTCTCTCAACCACGCTCTTTTTATTTCCACACATCTCTCTTACCCTTACGTTACTCACTCGATCAAACCACCTCACTCCACACATTGTCCTCAAACATCTCATTTCCAGCACATTCATCCTCCTGCGCACAACTCTATCCATAGCCCACGCCTCGCAACCATACAACATTGTTGGAACCACTATTCCTTCAAACATACCCATTTTTGCTTTCTGAGATAATGTTCTCGACTTCCACACATTCTTCAAGGCCCCCAGGATTTTCGCCCCCTCCCCACCCTATGATCCACTTCCGCTTCCATGGTTCCATCCGCTGCCAGATCCACTCCCAGATATCTAAAACACTTCACTTCCTCCAGTTTTTCTCCATTTAAACTCACCTCCCAATTGACTTGACCCTCAACCCTACTGTACCTAATAACCTTGCTCTTATTCACATTTACTCTTAACTTTCTTCTTCCACACACTTTTCCAAACTCAGTCACCAGCTTCTGCAGTTTCTCACATGAATCAGCCACATGAATATATATATATATATATTTTTTTTTTAATTTTCCAAAAGAAGGAACAGAGAATTGGGCCAGGTGAGGGTATTCCCTCAAAGGCCCACTCCTCTGTTCTGAACGCTACCTCGCTAATGCGGGAAATGGCGAATAGTTTGAAAGAAAAGAAAAATATATATATATATATATATATATATATATATATATATATATATATATATATATATATATATATATATATATATAAATATAAATAAATAAATATATATATATATATATATATATATATATATATATATATATATATATTTTTTTTTTTTTCTTTGCTTTGTCGCTGTCTCCTGCGTTTGCGAGGTAGTGCAAGGAAACAGACGAAAGAAATGGCCCCACCCACCCCCATACACATGTATATACATACGTCCACACACGCAAATATACATACCTACACAGCTTTCCATGGTTTACCCCAGACGCTTCACATGCCTTGATTCAATCCACTGACAGCACGTCAACCCCGGTATACCACATCGCTCCAATTCACTCTATTCCTTGCCCTCCTTTCACCCTCCTGCATGTTCAGGCCCCGATCACACAAAATCTTTTTCACTCCATCTTTCCACCTCCAATCTGGTCTCCCTCTTCTCCTCGTTCCCTCCACCTCCGACACATATATCCTCTTGGTCAATCTTTCCTCACTCATTCTCTTCATGTGACCAAACCATTTCAAAACACCCTCTTCTGCTCTCTCAACCACGCTCTTTTTATTTCCACACATCTCTCTTACCCTTACGTTACTTACTCGATCAAACCACCGCACACCATACATTGTCCTCAAACATCTCATTTCCAGCACATCCATCCTCCTGCGCACAACTCTATCCATAGTCCACGCCTCGCAACCATACAACATTGTTGGAACCACTATTCCTTCAAACAAACCCATTTTTGCTTTCCGAGATAATGTTCTCGACTTCCACACATTCTTCAAGGCTCCCAGAATTTTCGCCCCCTCCCCCACCCTATGATCCACTTCCGCTTCCATGTTTCCATCCGCTGCCAGATCCACTCCCAGATATCTAAAACACTTCACTTCCTCCAGTTTTTCTCCATTCAAACTCACCTCCCAATTGAATTGACCCTCAACCCTACTGTACCTAATAACCTTGCTCTTATTCACATTTACTCTTAACTTTCTTCTTTCACACACTTTACCAAAGTCAGTCACCAGCTTCTGCAGTTTCTCACATGAATCAGCCACCAGCGCTGTATCATCAGCGAACAACAACTGACTCACTTCCCAAGCTCTCTCATCCCCAACAGACTTCATCCTTGCCCCTCTTTCCAAAACTCTTGCATTCACCTCCCTAACAACAACATCCATAAACAAATTAAACAACCATGGAGACATCACACACCCCTGCCACAAACCTACATTCACTGAGAACCAATCACTTTCCTCTCTTCCTACACGTACACATGCCTTACATCCTCGATAAAAACTTTTCACTGCTTCTAACAACTTGCCTCCCACACCATATATTCTTAATACCTTCCACAGAGCATCTCTATCAACTCTATCATATGCCTTCTCCAGATCCATAAATGCTACATACAATATATATTTTTATATATTTTTTTATTATACTTTGTCGCTGTCTCCCGCGTTTGTGATGTAGCGCAAGGAAACAGACGAAAGAAATGGCCCAACCCACCCCCATACACATGTATATACATACGTCCACACACGCAAATATACATACCTACACAGCTTTCCATGGTTTACCCCAGACGCTTCACATGCCTTGATTCAATCCACTGACAGCACGTCAACCCCGATATACCACATCGTTCCAATTCACTCTATTCCTTGCCCTCCTTTCACCCTCCTGCATGTTCAGGCCCCGATCACACAAAATCTTTTTCACTCCATCTTTCCACCTCCAATTTGGTCTCCCTCTTCTCCTCGTTCCCTCTACCTCCGACACATATATCCTCTTGGTCAATCTTTCCTCACTCATTCTCTCCATGTGCCCAAACCACTTCAAAACACCCTCTTCTGCTCTTTCAACCATGCTCTTTTTATTTCCACACATCTCTCTTACCCTTACGTTACTCACTCGATCAAACCACCTCACACCACACATTGTCCTCAAACATCTCATTTCCAGCACATCCATCCTCCTGCGCACAACTCTATCCATAGCCCACGCCTCGCAACCATACAACATTGTTGGAACCACTATTCCTTCAAACATACCCATTTTTGCTTTCCGAGATAATGTTCTCAACTTCCACACATTCTTCAAGGCCCCCAGAATTTTCGCCCCCTCCCCCACCCTATGATCCACTTCCGCTTCCATGGTTCCATCCGCTGCCAGATCCACTCCCAGATATCTAAAACACTTCACTTCCTCCAGTTTTTCTCCATTCAAACTCACCTCCCAATTGACTTGACCCTCAACCCTACTGTAACTAATAACCTTGCTCTTATTCACATTTACTCTTAACTTTCTTCTTCCACACACTTTACCAAACTCAGTCACCAGCTTCTGCAGTTTCTCACATGAATCAGCCACCAGCGCTGTATCATCAGCGAACAACAACTGACTCACTTCCCAAGCTCTCTCATCCCCAACAGACTTCATACTTGCCCCTCTTTCCAAAACTCTTGCATTTACCTCCCTAACAACCCCATCCATAAACAATATATATATATATATATATATATATATATATATATATATATATATATATATATATATATATATATATATATACACACACACACACAGCCTTATTTTTTGCAGATAATGAGGGACTGTCTTTGTCTTTTCAAATAATTACTGCCAGTTGCCACAGTCAAATAAGGGGAGATCATGTTGAATCTTCCATGTATATGATTAAACTAAAATGTTATCAGATAAAATTTACCTTGAAATTGTACCTCAAATGACTTACTTTATCTCTGAAGTATTCCGGTGACATTCCTTCCAAGTGGAGCACTCTGTCCTCTAATAACTTTAGTCTTTTGTAAACATCTCTGGGTACTGGAGGTCCAGGAAGGAAATTGAGGTGGCTCTCCAAGTTATGAATACGCTCCTCAATACCTGAAAAGAAAGTGATACAGAGCCTAAAAGTCACAAAAGTGCAATGCACACAGGAGCATCATTTCAGATTTCACTTGCAGATGAGAGGTAGATTAAAATTTGTTTGGGATACAGTACACCCTGATTTATATGACATTATAATGTTTTCTGTCTTTCTGTCTCTTTTCAGTAACTATGTTCCCAATTCCAAGGGGTGTATCAGGTGTTACATACAGCCTCTCAGATTACACACACATCTTTCACCCATGCCCAGCACATCAAACTGAAACCTGTACCTCCACACTTACTGTATATGAGACAATACTTTTTCACTTTGCACTTTCAGGTAAATCTTCAAATGAGATATATGTTTCCACTCACAACACCTCTGTACATGTAACACTTCAATTGTGTCCAGTCCCAATTCATTCATTTAAAAAACATACCTGAAATATCTCTAGTCCAGTTAGACTGACTCATTGTATCTATTTCTTTTCAAGTCTGCCTCTCCTCTTTGTACTCTCAGCTCTACTTCAATAGTTCTTCTTGATCAGCTTCTCAAAAATCATAAATTCTACACAGCCATACAATTCAAAGAAACTTTCATTTAAGTGCCCTCCTAATGATTTCTTCACAACACATATCATATCAACCAATCACCCTTTCTTTTGACCCTTAAACATTAAACATCATCATATAATGATCCCTCAGATAACAGAAGCTCTGGTTTCATATCCAGCCATCCTATATCAGCACCAGTCTATAGAGGCCCTTTCCAATACCAGACAGGCAAGGAAAAAATTCACTTCTCATTACCCCTGTAGTAACCATTGTAAGTTCACATCCATCGATCTCTCAGGCTGTGCTTAGAGTCTTCCCATGAAAGTGCCTAATGTTGGATAACCTGAATGATAAAGAGAAACACTTATCATTATCCATTTATCCATTGGTGAAACATGAAGAAATAAGAGAGTCAGGGAGCGATTTCAGAGACCAAGGAGGAGTGAAGCCAACATGGGATCCCACCACCCTTGCACTCAGCTTTTATTTAGTCAGGGAGAGCAGCTTATGGAACAGCTGCACCTAATTTGCATTGATGTAATCTTAGAGTGATGGAGGACTTTGGTAACAGATGATAGTGAGAGCCAGAATATTTAAAACCATATTTTGACCATGATTATTTATACAGGAGTGCATGATGTATCATTTAATGTGCCTAAAATAATTCAGTATTCCCAAATGTATTCATGATATTCATCAGCAGTACTGATCCTGTGTTAGTCCTCTCTTATCTCAAGGGAAGGAAGGATCACCACAAATAGGTAAGCAACATTCCCTCCTCCCACTTATTTTTTTTTGGCATGTCGTGAAATATTACTTACCTCATGCTCCAAGAGTTCCCCTTATCTTTACAGTGCTCTTGCAGCACCCAGGAAGCTGTGGTGATGTGTGTGTCCACACTGAGAGACTGCAGAGCAACTGAAGTGTCTCTGCTGTGGTAGTTGCATATGGGTCTAATGGGTCCTGGGATATTTTGAATCATTATTTGTACTCATGTAGGGATGGGTCATGTCTCAACTGTAGATGGGAGAACGTGACTCATGTATGTCAGGGAAGTTTAGTTCCAGATGGATGTATGTCTGGTGGGATGGTGTTTAAGACTGATTTAGGAGGCAGTTGTTTAGTGCTTGTCAGGTCATTTCAGCGTGTGTGTTTTGTTTTTTGGAGGTGGAGGATCTCTGAGTAGAGGTTGCTGAAGTGTGAGATAGGGGTAAAGTTTTTATTTCTACTTGGGGGTTAGTGGTTAGTTATGCAGTGCTCTGGATGCAGTCCAGTGCTGCTGCAAGGATTTGAGTGCTAAGTATCTTACGATGGGATTGTATTTGGGAAGCTCCTTGTTTCACTGTGTAGCTGCTGAATATTTATGGTTGCTTGGCAGCCAGTGATTGTTCTGAGTGCTCTGTTTTATGTAGTTTGTAACTTTTTTGTAATTCCATATGAGAGGGTGATGACAAGGCAGATGAGGCATAGTTAAGGGAGCAGACGAATTGTTTGCAAAGGATGCTGAGTAGTTGTTTTGCTTACCCAGCTACTGTTCTTGTAGCATTCAGTTTGTATGTTGCTTTTAAGTTAACAATTTTGGTGTGAGGAGTAAATGTGTGTATCATTCAAGATACCTACAACATCTGGTGTTTTGTTCAGTGGTATTGATTGTCTATACAAGGTGACTCAAGGGTGTAAGTAGGATTCATGGCTTTCTGGGGTTAAGATAGTAACTGAAGACTTTTGCGGAGATGAACTATGTAGGTAGTAGTTGGTAGGCAGCCAACACCCAGGGAGATATATTACCAGTACTACCCACATGGGTATCAGGAGGGTTAGTGACATCTACTTAGTGAGCCAGCACTTTAGTGGTTGTCAGTTTGCACTCCTCTGACCCAGGTAGCTGTCTTTTCTTTCTGCCTCACTAACATTTGGACTACTGGCATTCTTTCCACAAACATACATTCTCTCTTTGTCATATGTAACAGTTGACAACACTTAAATTACGCAGCTCATTCTTCGTAACTCTAGATTTTCCTGCAGTGAGCACTATGCGCTAGCTCTGCCTTTTGGCAAAATGGTAAGAGCAGTAGATAGAAGTAGTAGATAGAACATTTACGGAGAATTATTAGGAAGACACAGTGGGTAGGAGTATTAGATAGAAGGAGTCATTAGGAGCATCTGCAAACACTGCACTAGACTTGCCCTCTGCCTGTGGCCTGTTACGGGTGAGACTCTAAAGGCTAAGAAGTGGCACTAGAGTCTTTTAGTTATGGAGACTCTGTTGCTGTGGCCATCCCTTTGAGGCAGCTCCAATTGGAATAGGCACCTGAGATACAAATAGATGAAATTATGTAGTCCTGCATATTTGTTGATGCTATTATGGCATCACGGTCTTGTGATGTTATTGGAAGGTCGTCTGTATATAAGAGGCCCTTCATGTTGTGTTTTGCTTAGTGTGATGGGAAGTTGTGTACAGAGAGATTAAAGAGGGTTGGAGAGAGAAATGCACTTTGAGGTACTCCAATGTAGAGTTTCAGGGATTTAGAGGTTAAGCCATTGTGAGTGTGTATGGCATAGTGGCTGGCTCTATAACTGGCCAACCTCCCTTCTTTTTTCTTCTTTTTTTCAGTGTTGTAGAGGTTGGTGTCATGTAACTTTTGTGTGAATGTGCCAAGGGATATTGTTAAATGCCATGTTGATGTCTATTGCCACTACTATTGCAGAGTAATATTGTGGTTGGTTGATTTCATCTGGAATGTATTCTGTGAGGTTAGTGATGGTGGAGTGGTTGGGTCTGAAGCTATGTTGAGTAAGTGAGTGCAGGATATTCATTTTGCTTCATTCTGTTGTGGATCAGTTTCTCACAGAGTCTGAATACTGAAGACAAAAGTGATATAGATGACAGAAGTTGTGGATTAGAGGGCTTTAGGACTGGTATTAGCAAGTTTCCAAGAGTTAGGAAATCTATTGTATAGCAAGGAGTAATTCCAAGATGTCTGTAAGTGCTTGGATTGCAATTGGTCCAGAGAGTTTTATGAGAAAGTTTGATGTGTTGTCAGAGTCTGTAGCAAGATTGTTCTTTAAGGTTTTCATTGCATTGTTTGTATCAGTTGTTTCTGGACGGATTTTATGTTGTTATTTGATGACTTTCCTGTTTAGGGTGAGGTTGGTTTGTGGCTGATTCTTAACTAGGGTCTCATGAATATGTTTGTGTGTTCTTTGGGAAAAGTAATGTCACCGGAACGGGGTCAAGGTGCATCATGACCTAGGGTTAGTTTAACTCGGTAAGTGTAAGTGTGGGTTGGTTACCTTGTGTCTTGTAGTTCATTGTGTTGATGAAGGAATGCTGGTTTGTATTTTGCCTTTCATTGGTTAGAACGGTAAAGGTGTTATCTAGGGTTTGGATTTATTCTCTGATTTCTGTTGATGGTGAATGGTCCTGTCTGAGCTGCTTTCTCTGTTTCACACTGTGTATAACTTATGGGGAGAAGTTTGGGTTATATTTCTATGCCCTTGTGATATGTGCCTTTTGCTGGCTAGGTTGACGTTAAAATGGTGAGACAATGATTGAGGGATGGGAAGCCATATGTAATGAAGTTTTAGTGCTTTGTTTCCATGTACTTGCCATACCATTCTCCAGCACAGTGACACTACAAAACAGCTCACAAACAATGACAACACCCTAGAAATACAATCTATGAGAATGAAATTTCTCAGTACTAACTACAATATAATCGACATCTAAATACCTCCATCTGTGTATACTCCATATGTTTCAGTATGGCTGACACTCTCCAATTGATCAAAATGGTTACTCATTTTCTAAATTAACTGAACTTTTTTCTTCCTTCCTGAAAATGATTACTCATTTTCTAAATCAACCTAAACTTTTTTTTTCCCTCCTGAAAGTTTCAGGAATAACACTGCAAGCACCGCTTCAGTATATCGCAAGACTCTACATGCCTACAGTGCAGCTGCCACAACGAAGACACCAAGGACTTACCACTTAACTGCCCTTCACTTTCTGCATGTAGACACATATACACAACAATACTACACTTTAAGACCTATGGTCCTGACCAGTAAATGTGGCTGGCTCCCTAAGTGCTGCAAGGGCCTCATGAAGATAGAAGGGACTCCTAGGGCAGGAAGTATATATAAAGATATATAGTGTAGGAGGAAAGCTACTAGAAGCAGTGAGAAGGTTTTTACCAGGAGTGTAAGGCATGTGTGCAAGCAAGTAGAGAGGAGGGCAAATGGTTTTAAGTGAAGTTGAATCTGTGGCACAGATGTGAGGTGTCACCATGGTTGTTTAATTTGTTTATACAAGAGTCTTGGAGAGAGGAGATAGTTTGGAGTTTGTAGGGGGTAAAGGGGGCCTAGCAAGTGAGACTTATTGTTTACTGATGACACGACACTGGTGGCAGTTTTGAGTTAGAAACTGCAGAAGTTTGTGACTAAATTTGAAAAAGTGTGAGAAAGAAGGAAGTTGAGAGTAAGTGAGAATAAAAGCTAGGTTATTAGCACAGGGGGACAGGTTAGTTGTGGTGTAAATTTGAATGGAGAAATTTTGGAAGTGAAGTGTTTTAGATACCTGGGAATGAACATGGCAACAAATGGAACCATGGTAGTGGAAGCGAGTCACAGGATGGGTGAAAGGACAAAGGTTCTAGGAACATTGAGGAATGTTTAGAGGACATTACCTGGGAGTGCAAAACTGGGTATGTTGGAAGACATAGTAGTCCCAGCATTGTTTTATGGATGTAAAGTATGCGTTTGTGTTTTGTCATTGCAGCATTTGTCGGGGAAGGGGTATCTTTGAGTATAGGTTTCTGAAGTGTAAAGCATGGGTAAACTTTTCATTATTATTTAGGGGTTGGTGGTCAGTAATATAGCAGTTACGTTAAGTTGGGTCTAGTGCTGCTGCAAAAAACTGAATGCTCAGCATATTTAAAAGAGACTGTAATGGAAGTATTTTAGTTTCAATGTGCAGGTGTTGTATGTTTGTGATTGCTAGACAGCTGGTGATTGTTCCAAGCATCTTGTTTTAAGTGGTTTGCAGCTTTGTTATATTTGATTTTATAAGGTGGGTGACCTGGCAGGTAAAGCATAGTTTAGGACAGAGAAGATGAACTGTTTACAAAAGGCATTAAGGAATTCTTTTCTCCATTTGAATCTGTTCTGAGAGCACTTGGTTTGTTTATGGCTTTGTGTTCATGTTATGGTGTGGGGAGTGAATGTCAGGGTGCACCATAAGTAATGCCCCATATGCTTGGGGCTTTATTGAGTGGCATTGGGCAGCGCTTATGCAGGAGGCAGGAAAAGGAGAGAAAGAAACAAGAAATAAAATTAGAAAAAAGACTCCACAAGTATCAAAAAAAGCAGAGCAAAATGCAATCATGAAACAGAGTTCTGACAATTTAAGAAAATTATACACAGTACTTCCGATACAATGGAATACTGAAGCTTTGTTTCATGGAAAACTTTCAAATAAAAAACAACAATACCCATCTGACATCTCTGTCAACCAAACTCGAACTTGGAACCATTCTTCATGATGATCTTAATCTTGAGAATTGCCAGGACACACTTTTCAGCACCTAATACAAAAACTGCAAGCTGATGTCAAGCATTGGTCAAGAGGCCTGAGCAGTGCTTGCAAGCAAGAGTAAATGAATGTGGGTGAATGGTTGTTTGATGCTTCCTTACATTGCACTATGATGTTATATGTTGTATATGTTTTCTGATATGTTCTTAGTGAATGTAGGTTTGCGGCAGGGGTGTGTGATGTCTCCATGGTTGTTTAATTTGTTTATGGATGGGGTTGTTAGGGAGGTGAATGCAAGAGTTTTGGAAAGAGGGGTAAGTATGCATTCTGTTGTGGATGAGAGAGCTTGGGAAGTGAGTCAGTTGTTGTTCGCTGATGATACAGCACTGGTGGCTGATTCATGTGAGAAACTGCAGAAGCTGGTGACTGACTTTGGTAAAGTGTGTGAAAGAAGAAAGCTGAGAGTAAATGTGAATAAGAGCAAGGTTATTAGGTACAGTAGAGTTGAGGGACAAGTCAATTGGGAGGTAAGTTTGAATGGAGAAAAACTGGAGAAAGTGAAGTGTTTTAGATATCTGAGAGTGGATATGGCAGTGGATGGAACCATGAAAGCAGAAGTGAATCAAAGGGTAGGGGAGGGGGCGAAAGTTCTGGGAGCGTTGAAGAATGTGTGGAAGTCAAGAACATTATCTCGGAAAGCAAAGTGAAGGAATAGTGGTTCCAACAATGTTATATGGTTGCGAGGTGTAAACTATGGATAGAGTTGTGCGCAGGAGGGTGGATGTGCTGGAAATGAGATGTTTGAGGACAATATGTGGTGTGAGGTGTTTGATTGAGTAAGTAATAATAGGGTAAGAGCAATGTGTGGTAATAAAAAGAGTGTGGTTGAGAGAGCAGAAGAGGGTGTTTTGAAATGGTTTGGTTACATGGAGAGAATGACTGAGGAAAGATTGACCTAGAGGATATATGTCAGAGGTGGAGGGAACAAGGAGAAGTGGGAGACCAAATTGGAGGTGGAAAGATGGAGTTAAAAAGATTTTGAGTGATCAGGGCCTGAACATGCAAGAAGGTGAAAGGCGCGCAAGGGATAGAGTGCATTGGAACGATGTGGTATACCGGGGTCAACGTGCTGTCAATGGATTGAACCAGGGCATGTGAAGTGTCTGGGGTAAACCATAGAAAGTTCTGTGGGGCCTGGATGTGGAAAGGGAGCTGTGGTTTCGGTGCATTATTACATGACAGCTAGAGACTGAGTGTGAACGAATGTGGCATTTGTTGTCTTTTCCTAGCGCTACCTCACGCACATGGGGGGGAGGGGGTTGTTATTTCATGTGTGGCAGGGTGGCGATGGGAATGAATAAAGGCAGACAGTATGAACTATGTACATGTGTATATATGTATATGTCTGTGTGTGTATATATATGTATACATTGAGATGTATAGGTATGTATATTTGCATGTGTGGACGTGTATGTATATACATGTGTATGGGGGTGGGTTGGGCCATTCTTTCGTCTGTTTCCTTGCGCTACCTCGCTAACACAGGAGACAGCAACAAAGCAAAATGAATAAATAGATAGATAAATAATTTTTTCTGATGGTTAATAGGGATGAATCCTTGTGAATACACTTCATTTGGGGATAAAAAAAAGTATGTTTTACCCTGCTAAAAAAGTGCTGTCTCAGATGCTCATAATGCTACAAATGGACAGGTTCATTATAAGCAACATATATAGCATAGCGTAAAAAAATGTTTTGTTTTTGTTAAATGTTAGGATATCATCTGGGCCACTGTGAATGTGTACCATATGTTTCAGTAGTACCACAAAGGTATGACTCAATCACTAATTATCAAAAACATGTACATTTCACATGGGTTTCACCTCATGAAATCTGATGATACTCTGAAAGGATACCTATTTCTCTCGACTACTTTTCTTGGAGGAAGTGAGAGGAAGATGTAAAGAATATTTTGAAGAACTAATGAATGTGGGAGAAGGTGAGGCAGCAGTTAGTACATGCATAGGAATGGTCGATGGGAGGAAAAGAATACAAGAGCAGGGGCCAACAGTAAGAAGGGAGGTAAAAAGGGCAATGATGAGGTTGAAGGTAGGAGAGGCACCTAAAGTGGATGGGATTATGGCTGAAATGTTGAAGTGTGAAGGAGAAAGTGTGATAGAGTGGATGCATTTGACATGTAATTTAGCATGGAAGTAAAAGGTTGTGCCTGAGGATTGGATGAAAACTATTATTGTTCCTTTATTCAAAGAAAAGGGTGCTAAGGATATAGCAGCTATAGGGTAATAAGACTGTTGGGTATACCAGGAAAAGTGCATGCAAGAATGTTGATTAACAGAGTGATGGAAGAGATTGAATGCAGAATAAGTGACAAGTAAGGTAGAGGACGAATGGATCAGAATTTTGCAGAGAATGACCATGAAAAAGTATCTAGTGAAAGCTAAGAAGCTGTATGCAGCTGTTATGGATCTGAAGAAAGTGTATGACAGAGTTGAGTGGAATGCTTTACGGAATCTGTCAATGATGTATGAGGTACGGGTACAACTGTTGGCTGGTGTGAAAGCCTTTTTATAGAGGAGCAAATGCACATGTAAGTGTGGATGGATAATTCAGCAAAAGTTTTGATTTACATGTGGGTGTGAGGTAGGGCTGTGTGATGTCACTGTGGCATTTTTACATAAATATGGATGGAGTGTAAGAGATGTGAAAGCAAACCTAGGAAAAGGGGGTGCAGAGATGGAGTGTGGTGGTGAGGTATGGTGGCTAGTGACAAGCCTGTTTGCAGATGATACTGTTTTGTGTGCAGTGAGAGGAGTTGCAGAAAGTTGTAAATGTGTTATGATGCAAGCATCAGCAATTGAAGGTAAATATGAGTAAAATTGAATACTGATGTTTAAAAGGAAACAGAGTGAAAGTATAGATTTTCCAAAGCCCTATAGAGTGAGAAAAGAAAGTGTACTAAACTTTGTTATCGATACAGGGGGAGAAAGACTGGAAGAGGTGACAGAATTTAAGTATTTGGGAACGTATCTTGGTTAGGTTTGCTGATATGGAAGAAGAGATAAGAGAGAAAACAGTACAGGGTGGAAGAGTGATTAGGTCCCTTGATAGAATAATGAAGGGGAGGAATGTAAGTATGGAAGTGAAGAAAGGATTATGGGACAGCATAGTCCTCCAGACTCTGACTTATGCAGTCAAAACATGGACATGGAATGAGTCACAGAGGTCAAAAATCCAGACTGTGGAAATAGACTTTTTCAGAGAAGCATGGGCTATGAGTAGATGGAGTGAAGAAAGAAATGAGAGGTGTATGCAAGATTTGGCATGGCAGGAAATGCAAAGGGAATGAATTGTGGAGTGGTAGAATGGCTAAAATGTAATACTTTGAGGTGGTATTGGCATGTAGAAAGAATGCAAGATGGAGTTTACAGGAAGAGTATATGACAGGATGATTAAATGGGTTGGTTTGAGAGGAAGACCACCTGTGACATAGGGAAATAAAGTGGAAGAGTACTGGAAGGAGAAAATTGGTGAAAGAATGTACACTGTAGTATGGTGTATGCAAAAGGAGATAAGTAAGGACAGGGATACATGGAAACTGTTTTGCTGTGGCCACCCTCTTGATAGGAGTTCCCAGAGGGAACAAGCATCAGAGATATATGGATAGGTATACTTTTCTTCATGCCCATTTATTCTGTCTACTAGAGCATTCATCTACAGTTTCATCATCCCTTATACTGCTTACCTTACTACTATGTTACCCAGATATCAAAAATGTCCAAGCCTCTACCTGTCACATTTAATCAGTTTTCACACTCAGAATTCAACCTTAAAGGTAACTGCCTTGTTTCTCACCTGAGGATACAATCTCTTGGCCTTGGATGCCCACGGATTCTTTGTTACACTTGGTTTCCGGTCCAGCTTCCTTCACCGAAAGAAAGCTTGGTTCTATGGATCCTTCCCTACTACTGCCACTGCTGCTACTTCCTCCTTCTGAATCATAGAGAAAACAGACTTAAGATCCTAAGGATATTGAAATATGTAGTTGTTCTAGGGCATGAAACCTTTGATATAGGAATGTGTATTTTCTATTAACCCATCAATAAACATATCAAGGGAACATGTAGTAATCTGACTAAGAATGAAGTGGAGGTGGCAGCCTGTTTATATATCCTACTGCATCCCTCTTTAAAACAAAGTAACACACATTTCATGCCAGAAACAACATATGATTGTTTTACAGTAAATATGTTGAGCAGTAAGGGACTCACTAATGTTTGTACTAATACTATGTAAGTTATCAAAACTTTTTAACCTAGTTACTGAACGTTAACAGAAGAGAAAACCTTACAGAGAAGAAAATCAGGTCCTCTAGAATCAACAAAGTAGAAAGTTGTCATCTTCCCAGAGTTACACATACAAACCTGCTCCAAATGAAACTGCACTTGCCAGACAAACATTAGCCACAGTCTCCCACTTATGCTCTGGCCAATACCCATCATTGCATCAATATAAACACCATTTCAACATATCCCAAGACCCTTCAGGCCCATGATGCAACTACCAAAAAGAAGACACTTAACCTAGTTACTGAATATTAACAGAAGAGAAAACCTTACAGAGAAGAAAATCAGGTACTTTGATTGAAATCAACAAAGTAGGAAGTTGTCACCTTCCCAGATTTACACATACAAACCTGCTCCAAATGAAACCCATCAATACCCATCACCACATCACTATAAACACCATTTCAACATATCTCAAGACCCTTCAGGCCCATGATGCAATGACAAAAAAGAAGACACTTACTGTAATGCACACTCGGCATATAGATGCACACACAACATCATAACACTTATGACCTATGGTCCTGACTGGTGGATATGGTCAGCTTCCTGAGTGCTGTAGGAGCCTCATAGGGATAGAAGGGACTCTTGAGGCAGGAAGTAAATAAGTATTGTAAACAAACATACAAATCTGCACTGCACATATATCCTTCTTCTGACACTCTCCCAAGTCCTCCATAATCCCCACCACTGACCTCCCATGTCCCTACCCTACACAGACCCCTCTCTCTCTCTCTCTCTCTCTCTCTCTCTCTCTCTCTCTCTCTCTCTCTCTCTCTCTCTCTCTCTCTCTCTCCTGTGTGTGTATGTGTGTGTGTGTGTGTGTGTCAAGGTACATGAAGTTCGTGTTCTAATGTTATGTCTCACTCATCTGTCAATGCTCATGACATCAAACATTTTTGTGTAATTTTTAATCAAGGACTTTTCTTGCACATAAGTGTTTTTATTATGTTAGACAGGCATGGAGATCCAGAGCATTATGAGGTGGACATCTTGGTGTAGTCTGACAGCTGATGAGATGATGAAGCCACCACAAGATAGTGACTGATAACTGGGGAAGCACTTCTGGAGTACCATTACCACTTTTGACTGGTTAGCAAAGGTTAAGAGGCTTTCATCTCACCAGAGTGTTTAGAGTTAGGACTCTAACCTCTAAAGGATATGGGAGATTCCCTCATAATCCACAGGAAAAACCAATCCTGGAAAGAAAGTAGCTCTTCCTTACCTTGTTTTTGTGTTATATTTTGATTATGAGGTACAGAGTATAGGTCCATTCCAACTGTCTGAGGTCCCCAGTCATTGACCACATGAGTTACTGTAAATGGTAACAATGATGTAAATCATAAATGATAATGAATCCAGTTAATGATATGAATATATGACTAAGGTGTATCAGTACAGTACTGGCAGCAGCACTGGTTCAAAGCATACCTTTACCACAGCACATTTGTGTGACGATTATATGCATGCTAACATCATGTATTTGAAGCACAGAATCCCGTCAGATAATTTTTTTGCAGTGAAGTTTAAAAACTTTATGAGAAGTAAGCCAATGCTCAAGCCATTCAGATGGCAACATAAAACCTGCTTTGCTTACACCTAAATATGTATGTTACCTCTACAGACTTGCAGACATAAAAACTAATCACAATACCCTCTCTTCATTATAATTAAAAGTTAAATCTTACCTCCTACTCCAGGAGTCCCTTCTATCCTTATGAGGCTTCTGTGGCACTCAGGAAGCTGGCCACATCCAGTGGTTAGGACCACAAGTCATAAAGAGTTGTGATGTTGTGTATGCTTCTATATGCAGCAGAGAGTTTACAGCTATTGAGTAGTAAGTGTTTAGTGTCTTCTTTATGGTAGCTGCATCGTGGGCATGGAGGGTTTTGGGATGCATCACAATGGTGTTTGTAGTGATTTCCAGAGCATAAGCAGGATGGTGTGACTCATGTTTGTCTAGGGAGTGTGGTTTCAGATGGGTATGTGTCTGGTGGGATGAAGTTTTAAGACTGAGTTGGGAGGTCAGCTGTTTAGTGCTTGTTGGGTTATTTCAGAGTGTATTTGCATGTCTACTGAAAATATTCAAATTGTAAGCACAGCTCTGCATGGTTACTGATCTAAAGTTTTGTTGCACTACACATTCATCTTTAAATACATCTCTTCTGCTTTTATTTCCTTTAACTCCATTCCCATTAACAAGTATACATTAAATCAAGTGTATGTCAAAGATGGCTCTGCAACAATTCTAACAGACAATTCCTTACCAGGCAACTCTACCCCTCAGGCAATTCCCCTAAGCCAAAATCCCCTCATTATATAAATATGTATATGACATATTACAACCTAACCTAACATAAACATTCTCCATTTGTCTGTCACTGTCTTGGGAGGAATTCGTTAAGGGAACTCTTCAGATGGGCATTGTCTAGGGAAAAGTATCCTGATAAAGCTGATGTCTCTTCTGAACAGTTCTTCTAATTACAAAAGGAAATTCATTCTTTGTATAAATCTTTGTCATAACTGGGGAGGTTTTAGCTTTGCAAACTTACTTGATAGAGTCAAGTCTACAGCAATCAAGCTTTTCTCCCAATTTCATGAAAAACTTGATCCACTTCCCTATGCTGCAATGTTCATTCTTTTTATCACTTTACTGATGTTTCTCTGGCATCTGCTTCAGAAAAGAGGAAACTTATGTGCCCATCAGTAACTAAATCACATAATACTTGGCAAAACACTATATTACATGATTGCTTTGTAGCAACTGGCACCTCAAGCATGGGCCATGGTGCTTTCTCTTTCTCTACCTACATTCTAAAGTTTTGGATCTCATTACCCTCTCATTTCTTTCTTAAGCCTTTCAGTGCAGCAGTCATAATATCCAAGGTCATTCTGTTCTTTGGATACTTTCAAATATTCTATAAAAGTATCTCCTTAAGCTTGTTTTTATTATTACCAAGATCATAATTTTCTGTATAAAATGATAACTCAACCTGGCAAGACATGGTTTATATCTTCTTTGAATTCTTTTATTCATTTTACCTCACTGCCAGGCATATTAGGTACTCCAGGAGTATTTTCAGGCATACACATTGAGATGTGGGGTATTCTGTGTGTTTATGTAACAAACAAATATGATTACTAAGGGTATTCATCAATAAAATCTACTATCTCATAAGAGTGGTAATTTCAGAAATCAGTAATGTGGATGCTCATTCCATACAGGCTTCCTTGAACTCTTCATATATGCTCATTAGTGTATGGAAAATATTTAGGTTGAAGTGTCTGGAAACAGAGTGTGGGCTGCCACCACAAGCATTAATTGCCATATATATCACTGTGACATAGGGGTGGTTGATTCAAGAATTGATAACATATATGCCCAAGCCTGAGTGAACAGAAAGAAAATTACTGTTATGTATATGTCCTGTCTGCAAAGAATGGGTGAACATTCACAACCTGCTGCAATTTGAAAAGCAGGTTTTCCACTTTCTGAGCATTTAAGCTGTTCTTCTATCTTTATTTCTCTATCTTTTTAGCCATTTTTTCTGTTTCACTTAAGGCCTGCCCTTAATGAGGACTTTTGTTACTGACAGGAGCCCTCAAAAAAAAAAAGGCATGTACTTTTGTAGAGATAGAGATGCTCTGTGGAAGGTATTAAGAATATATGGTGTGGGAGGCAAGTTGTTAGAAGCAGTGAAAAGTTTTTATCGAGGATGTAAGGCATGTGTACGTGTAGGAGGAGAGGAAAGTGATTGGTTCTCAGTGAATGTAGGTTTGCGGCAGGGGTGTGTGATGTCTCCATGGTTGTTTAATTTGTTTATGGATGGGGTTGTTAGGGAGGTAAATGCAAGAGTTTTGGAAAGAGGGGCAAGTATGAAGTCTGTTGGGGATGAGAGAGCTTGGGAAGTGAGTCAGTTGTTGTTCGCTGATGATACAGCGCTGGTGGCGGATTCATGGGAGAAACTGCAGAAGCTGGTGACTGAGTTTGGTAAAGTGTGTGGAAGAAGAAAGTTAAGAGTAAATGTGAATAAGAGCAAGGTTATTAGGTACAGTAGGGTTGAGGGTCAAGTCAATTGGGAGGTGAGTTTGAATGGAGAAAAACTGGAGGAAGTGAAGTGTTTTAGATATCTGGGAGTGGACCTGTCAGCGGATGGAACCATGGAAGCGGAAGTGGATCATAGGGTGGGGGAGGGGGCGAAAATTTTGGGAGCCTTGAAAAATGTGTGGAAGTCGAGAACATTATCCCGGAAAGCAAAAATGGGTATGTTTGAAGGAATAGTGGTTCCAACAATGTTGTATGGCTGCGAGGCGTGGGCTATGGATAGAGTTGTGCGCAGGAGGATGGATGTGCTGGAAATGAGATGTTTGAGGACAATGTGTGGTGTGAGGTGGTTTGATCGAGTAAGTAAGGTAAGGGTAAGAGAGATGTGTGGAAATAAAAAGAGCGTGGTTGAGAGAGCAGAAGAGGGTGTTTTGAAATGGTTTGGGCACATGGAGAGAATGAGTGAGGAAAGATTGACCAAGAGGATATATGTGTCGGAGGTGGAGGGAACGAGGAGAAGAGGGAGACCAAATTGGAGGTGGAAAGATGGAGTGAAAAGGATTTTGTGTGATCGGGGCCTGAACATGCAGGAGGGTGAAAGGAGGGCAAGGAATAGAGTGAATTGGAGCGATGTGGTATACAGGGGTTGACGTGCTGTCAGTGGATTGAATCAAGGCATGTGAAGCGTCCGGGGTAAACCATGGAAAGCTGTGTAGGTATGTATATTTGCGTGTGTGGACGTTTGTATGTACATGTGTATGGGGGGGGGGGTTGGGCCATTTCTTTCGTCTGTTTCCTTGCGCTACCTCGCAAACGCGGGAGACAGCGACAAAGTATAAAAAAAAAAAAAAAAAAAAAAAACTTTTGTAGATAATCCCTGAGGTAGGGAAAAAAGAATTCTAACTCCGTATTCCCTGTGTGTCGACTAAAGGGGGTGGGAGCAGGGGGCTGGAAATCCCCCTTTCTTGTATTTCAGTTTCTTAAAGGAAACAGGAGCCAGGCAGAAAGTGCTCATCCTCCTCGAAGGCTCAGGCTGGGGTGTCTAAATGTGTGTGGATGTAACCAAGATGAGAGGAGAGGAGAGATAGGTAGTAAGTATGAGGAAAGAAACCTGGATGTTCTGGTTCTGAGTGAAACAAAGCTTAAGGGTAAATGGTTTTGAAATGTCTTAAGAGTAAAGTCACAGTTTGCCGAGAGGACAAGAACTATGGAAGGAGTAGCTCTACTAGTGAAGTAGGAGTTGTGGAAGTGTGTGATAGAATATAAGGAAGTAAATTCTAGATTGATGTGAGTAAAGCTGAAAGTGGATAGCGAGAGATGGGAGATAATTGGGCTCATGCACCTGGCAATGAGAATAAAGATCATAAAAGGCAATTATTTTGGGACCAGCTGAGTGAGTGTGTCAGTAGTTTTGATGTAAGGGACTGGGTATTAGTGATGGGTGATTTGAATGTGAAAGTAAGTAATGTGGCAGTTGAGCATTTAACTGGGGCACATGGGGTATTCATCGTTATGAATGGAGATGGTGAAGAGCTTGTGGAGTTGTGTGCTGAAAAAACACTGGTGATTGGGAATACTTGGTTTAAAAAGAGGAATATACACTGGTGATATTCTTTTTTAACTTAATAATGTCTGGTCATCATCCCTGAAAGACTTTGAAGAGTCATGTGTAGTTGCCCTTGACATATCCAAAGCTTTTGACAGGGTGTGGCATTAGGGTCTCATCTCTAAGCTTCACTCTCTCACTTTACTCCTTTGTTCTTAGCTTCCTCTCTGGCCAGTCTATCTCTGGTTGTTGGTGAATCAGCCTCCCCACTTTTTACCATCAACAGCAGTGACCATTAAGGTTCTGTCCTGTCCCCTACACTTTTTCTCCTTTTTTTTTCAAAGATTTCCTCTTCACAAATAATCCACTGCACTCATTTGCTGATGACTCAACACTGCATTCATCCACATCCTTCAATTTTGCTCCCTCTTCTCTCACTCACTCTGCATCTTGTCTTGACACAGCTTCCTCAGTAAACTCAGACTTGGATAGGATATTTCAGTGGGGTAGACAAAATCTTGTTAGGTTTAATGTCTCCAAGACCCAGTTTCTACCCATCTCTGTATCAAAAGCTCCTCAAAACTCTCGTATCTCCTTTGATGGTTCTGTAATTCCATCTCTTGATTCAATGAACATGTTTGATGTTACTGTAACATCCACTCTTTCTTGGAAATGCCATAGGAATAGCTAAGTCTGCCCATAGGAAACTGGGTGTCCTGTTCAGATGTTGAAACCTCTCTTCTGAATAGTTGCTCTGTTTATAGAAAGGATTGATTCGTCCTTGGATGGAGCACTGCTTTCACATCTGGGGTGATTTTAGCTGTGCATCCTTTCTTGACAGAGTTGAGTCAAAAGCAGTCTGACTTATTAACTATTAACTGTCCCAGGTTAACTTCCAAACTTAACCCCTTGCCCTACTCTGCAATGTTGTTTCACTTTCCCTCTTCTATAGGTATTGCTTTGGTTCTTGCTTCTGAAAGCTGGCTGCTTGTGTGTCCACACCACTAGCTAGACCATGCAATACTCAGCAAGCTACTGCATCACATGATTCCTGTATGGCCATTGGCAACTCAAGGGTTGACTGTTTTGATAACTGCTTTTTTCCTATACATCAAAGCTTTGGAACTCTCTACCTTCTCATGTTTTTCCTAATAACCATGACCTGGAACATTTTAAAAGACAGGTTTTTCACATCCTCCAAAATTCATAAAACCTTTCCCTTGAATTTTCTTTTTCATTTCGTATTCCTCCTTATATTTCATTTAAGGCCCAGCCTTGATGTGGACTTCTGTCTGTGACTGGAGACTTCAACATCAAAAAAAGAATATGTATGTGAGTAGGAGAGACAGTCAAAGAGCATTATTAGATTACATGATAATTGTTAGGCTTGTTAAAGAGAGACTTTTGTATGTAAATGTACTTAGAGGGGCTGCTGGTGATATGTCTGATCACTGTCTTGTGGAGGTGAGGGTGAAGATTTGTAGAGATTTTTGTAAAAGAGGATACAATGTCGGGTAGAAGATAGTGTAATGGGAGAGCTTGGAAAAGAAACTTGCGTGAAAAAATACCAGGATAGATTGAGTGTAGAATGGCAAAAGGTGAGAATAAATCAAGTGAGGGAAAATGGTGAGGAATGGGAGGTATTTAGGTAAGCAGTGATGGCATGTGCAAGACATGTGTGTGGCATGTGAAAGATGGGCAGATTAGAAACAATAGTGAGTGGTGGGATGAAGAAGTAAAGTTGCTTGTGAATGAGAAAAGAGAGGCATTTGGGTGGTACTTACAGAGAAGGAGTGCATATGGTTGGGAGATGTATAAGAGAAAGTGGCAGGTCAAAAGGAACGTGCAGTGGTTGAAAAAAAAGAGCACCTAAGAGTTAGGCTGAGCAAGTATCAGTAAACTTTAGGGAGGATAAGAGGTTTTAGGAGGTAAATAATATGAAAATGACAAGAGATTAAATGGAAACATTGATGAAAGGGATAAAAGTGGAAGCAATAACATGTAATGATGAAGTAAGGAGGTGATGGAGTAAGTATTTTGAAGGATTGTTAAATGCGTTTGATGATAAAGAGGCAGATGTTGGGTGTTATTGTCAGGATGGTTCACAAAGTGAGAGTCATGGAAAGTGGTTTAGTGGGAGAGAAGAGGTGGTGAAAGCCTTGCATGAAATGAAATCTGGCAAGGCAGTTCAAATGGATGGTATTGCTGATGAACTTATAAAGAAAGGTGTTGACTGTATGTATGGATCATGGTAAGGTGCTGGAGGATTGGTGGAATGCATGTATAGTGCCATTGTATAAAGGCAGTGGAGTTAAAAGTGAATGTTCAAACTACCAAGTATGCCTGGTAAGTTGTCTGGGAGGGTATTGATTGAGAGGGTGAAGGCATGTATAGACCATCAGATGGGGAAGAAGCATCATGGTAATGGATGTGTGGTACAGGTGTTTGCTCTAAGGAATGCATGTGAGGAATATTTAGAAAAACAAATGGATTTGTGTAAGGCATTTATGGATAAGGGGAAAGCATATGATAGGGTTGAGAGATGCTTTGTGGAAGGTCTTAAGACTATATGATGGGAGGAAAGCTGTTAGAAGCAGTGAAAAGTTTGATCAAGGGTGTCAGGCTTGTGTACGAGTAGGGAGGTTGGTCTGCAGCAGGAGTGTGATGTCAACATGGTTGTTTACTTTGTTTATGGATGGATATATGTGTCAAAAGTGGAAGGAACAAAGAGAACAGGGAGACCAAAGTGGAGATGGAAGGATGGAGTGAAAAAGTTTTTGAGCAAATGGGACATTAACATGCGGGAGGGTGAAGAGTGTGCACAGGATAGTGAATTGGAGCAATGTGGTATACAGGGGTCAACATGCTGTCAGTGGACTGAACTAGGGCATGTGAAGCATCCGGGGTAAGCCATAGAAAGTTCTGTGGGGCCTGGATGTGGATAGGGAGCTGTGGTTTCGAAGCATTACATATGAAAGCTCAAGAATAGATGTGAGCGCATGTGGCCTCTCTCTGTCCATTCCTGACACTAGCTCACTAACATGGTAAATGGTTATCAAGTATGACATTTGTATGAAATTTTTTTTTACACAATGGGGGTCCTCAGCCCCAACTCTGCAAGCTAACACAATAATGGAAAGAGACATCCAGTTCTGTTGAGTGGATTTGATTCCCTGTTCCCATGAATGATAACTTTATATGATAATACTGTTGAGTGGATTTGATTCCCTGTTCCCATGAATGATAACTTTATTTGATAATACTAAACAGTGCAATTTAAACAGTGCATTTACTTTTTTCATTATTAGCTTTACTTTGTATATTGTGCATTTGTAAATCTTAACCTGATACATTGCAACCTTGAGAATCCATAGATCTTCTCTCTAGCTCCAATAGTTGTCCAGAAATTTTCTTAAAAGAATGGAAATCTCTGGCATTTGGCAAACCCTCTAAAATTCATAAGCCATTGTTGTCTGTACTCACACTGAGCCATTTTGGACATAGGTCTTTGGTAAAATGTACTTTCATCACAGCATCTAAGAAGAGTTGCCTAGGTCTTTGGTAACATGTACTTTCATTATAGCATCTAAGAAGAGTAGCCTAATAATAGCTCAAGGGAGGCCAGTGCATCAAAACATTTTAGTCAAAAAAGCAGGAGACCAAATTGGAGGAGGAAGGAAGGAGTGAAAAAGATTTTGAGCGATCGGGGCCTGAACATACAGGAGGGTGAAAGGCATGCAAGGAATAGAGTGAATTCGAACGATGTTGTACACTGGGGTCGACATGCTGTCAATGAATTGAACCAGGGCATGTGAAGCGTCTGGGGTAAACCATGGAAAGGTCTGTGGGGCCTGGATATGGAAAGGGAGCTGTGGTTTCGATGCATTACACATGACAGGTAGAGACTGAGTGTGAATGAATGTGGCCTTTTTGTCTTTTCCTGGTGCTACCTCACTTGGGGGAATGCTATTTCATGTGTGGCTTGGTGGCAACAGGAATAGGTAAAGACAGCAATTATGAATATGTACATGGGTATATATATATGTATAGGTCTGTGTATGTATATGTATGTACATGTTGAAATGTATATGTGCGTGTGCGGGCGTTTATATATATACATATGTATGTGGGTGGGTTGGGCCATTCCTTGTCTGTTTCCCTGCGCTAACTCGCTGACACAGGAGACAGCAATTCAGTATAATGAATATATAAATGAATATGTATGTGTCCATGTATGGGCATTTATGTATATATATGTATATATGAGTGGATAGGCCATAATTCGTCTGTTTCCTGACGCTACCTCATTGAAACGAGAAACAGCAATTGAGTATAATAATGATAATGATATATATATTTGTATGTATATGTGTATATGTTGATATTATTTATTCTATTTATTTTATTTTGTCGCTGTCTCTCACATCAGCGAGGTAGCGCAAGGAAACAGATGAAAGAATGAACCAACCTACCCACATACACATATATATACATACACATCCACACACAGCACATATACATACCTATACATCTCAACGTATACATATATATACACACACAGACATATACATATACACACATGTACATAATTCATACTGTCTGCCCTTATTCATTCCTGTCGCCACCCCGCCACGCATGAAATGACAACCTCCTCCCCACGCATGTGCATGAGGTAGTGCTAGGAAAAGACAATAAAGGCCACATTCATTCACACTAAGTCTCTAGCTGTCATGTATAATGCACCAAAACCACAGCTCACTTTCCACATCCAGACCCCACAAAACTTTCCATGGTTTACCCCAAATGCTTCACATGCCCTGATTCAATCCATTGACAGCATGTCGACCCCGGTATACCACATCGTTCCAATTCACTCTATTCATTGCACGCCTTTCACCCTCCTGCATGTTCAGGCCTCGATCACTCAAAATCTTTTTCACTCCATCTTTCCACATCCAATTTGGTCTCCCACTTCTCTTCGTTCCCTCCAACTCCGACACATATATCCTCTTGGTCAATCTTTCCTCACTCATTCTCTCCATGCAACCAAACCATTTCAAAACACCCTCCTCTGATCTCTCAACCACACTCTTTTTATTACCACACATCTCTCTTACCCTATTATTACTTACTCGATCAAACCACCTCACACCACATATTGTCCTCAAACATCTCATTTCCAGCACATCCACCCTCCTCTGCAAAACTCTATCTACAGCCCATGGCTCGCAACCATATAACATTGTTGGAACCACTATTCCTTCAAACATACCCATTTTTGCTTTCGGAGATAATGTTCTCAACTTCCACACATTTCTTAACGCTCCCAGAACTTTCGTCCCCTCCCCCACCCTGTGATTTATTTCCGCTTCCATGGTTCCATCCGCAGCCAAATCCTCTCCCAGATAACTAAAACACTTCACTTTCCTCAAGTTTTTCTCCATTCAAACTTACCTCCCAATTGACTTGTCCCTCAACCCTACTGTACCTAATAACCTTGCTCTCATTCACATTTACTCTCACCTTTCTTCTTTCACACACTTTACCAAACTCAGTCGCCAGCTTCTGCAATTTCTCACAAGAATCAGCCACCAGCACTGTATCATCAGCGAACAACAACTGACTCACTTCCCAAGCTCTCTCATCCACAACAGACTGCATACTTGCCCCTCTTTCCAAAACTCGTGCATTCACCTCCCTAACAACCCCATCCATAAACAAATTAAACAACCATGGAGACATCACACACCCCTGCCACAAACCTACATTCACTGAGATCCAATCACTTTCCTCTCTTCCTACACGTACACATGCCTTACATCCTCAATAAAAACTTTTCACTGCTTCTAACAACTTCCCTCCCACACCATACATTCTTAATACACTCCATATGCCTTCTCCAGATCCATGAATGCTACATACAAATCCATTTGCTTTTCTAAGTATTTCTCACATACATTCTTCAAAGCAAACACCTGATCCACACATCCTCTACCACTTCTGAAACCACACTGCTCTTCCCCAGTCTGATGCTCTGTACATGCCTTCACCCTCTCAGTCAATACCCTCCCATATGATTTTCCAGGAATACTCAACAAACTTATACCTCTGTAATTGGAGCACTCACTTTTATCCCCTTTGCCTTTGTAAAATGGCACTATGCAAGCATTCCGCCAATCCTCAGGCACCTCACCATGAGTCATACATACATTAAATAACCTTACCAACCAGTCAATAATACAGTCACCT
Organism: Panulirus ornatus; assembly: GCF_036320965.1. Taxonomy (NCBI): domain Eukaryota; kingdom Metazoa; phylum Arthropoda; class Malacostraca; order Decapoda; family Palinuridae; genus Panulirus; species Panulirus ornatus. Next base: position 13,677,989 of record NC_092264.1, read on the forward strand.
CCTTTAAAAAATTCCACTGCAGTACCATCCAAGCCCGCTGCCTTGCCGACTTTCATCTTCCGCAAAGCTTTTACTTCCTCTTCTCTGTCTACCAAATCATTTTCCCTAACCCTCTCACTTTGCACACCACCTCGACCAAAACACCTTATATCTGCCACTCTATCATCAAACACATTCAACAAAGCTTCAAAATACTCACTCCATCTCCTTCTCACATCACCACTACTTGTTGTCACCTCCCCATTAGTCCCCTTCACTAAAGTTCCCATTTGTTCCCTTGTCTTACGCACTTTATGTACCTCCTTCCAAAACATCTTTTTATTCTCCCTAAAATTTAATGATACTCTCTCACCCCAACTCTCATTTGCCCTCTTTTTCACCTCTTGCACCTTTCTCTTGACCTCCTGTCTCTTTCTTTTATACATCTCCTTTTGGATGTTAATGTGCTGAGAGGTGCAAATGGAGGGATGTCTGATCATTATCTTGTGGTGGTGAAGGTAAAGATTTGTAGAGGTTTCCAGATAAGAAGAGAGAATGTTGGGGTGAAAAGAGTGGTGAGAGTAAGTGAGCTTGGGAAGGAGACTTGTGTGAGGAAGTACCAGGAGAGACTGAGTACGGAATGGAAAAAGGTGAGAACAAAGGACATAAGGGGAGTGAGGGAGGAATGTGATGTATTTAGGGAAGCAGTGATGGCTTGTGCAAAAGATGCTTGTGGCATGAGAAGCGTGGGAGGTGGGCAGATTAGAAAGGGTAGTGAGTGGTGGGATGAAGAAGTAAGATTATTAGTGAAAGAGAAGAGAGAGGCATTTGGACGATTTTTGCAGGGAAATAATGCCAATGAGTGGGAGATGTATAAAAGAAAGAGGCAGGAGGTCAAGAGAAAGATGCAAGAGGTGAAAATGAGGGCAAATGAGAGTTGGGGTGAGAGAGTATCATTAAATTTTAGGGAGAATAAAAAGATGTTCTGGAAAGAGGTAAATAAAGTGCGTAAGACAAGGGAGCAAATGGGAACTTCAGTGAAGGGCGCTAATGGAGAGGTGATAACAAGTAGTGGTGATGTGAGAATGAGATGGAGTGAATATTTTGAAGGTTTGTTGAATGTGTTTGATGATAGAGTGGCAGATATAGGGTGTTTTGGTAGCGGTGGTGTGCAAAGTGAGAGGGTTAGGGAAAATGATTTGGTGAACAGAGAAGAGGTAGTAAAAGCTTTGCGGAAGATGAAAGCCGGCAAGACAGCAGGTTTGGATGGTATTGCAGTGGAATCTATTTAAAAAGGGGGTGACTGTATTGTTGACTGGTTGACTGTCTGCCTTTATTCATTCCCATCGCCACCTTGCCACACATGGAATAACATCCCCCTCCCCCCTCATGTGTGCAAGGTAGCGCTAGGAAAAGACAACAAAGGCCCCATTCGTTCACACTCAGTCTCTAGCTGTCATGCAATGATGCCAGAAACCACAGCTCCCTTTCCACATCCAGGCCCCACAGAACTTTCCATGGTTTACCCCAAATGCTTCACATGCCCTGATTCAATTCATTGACAGCATGTCGACCCCAGTGTACAACATCGTTCCAATTCACTCTATTCCTTGCATGCCTTTCACCCTCCTGCATGTTCAGGCCCCGATCACTCAAAATCTTTTTCACTCCATCTTTCCACCTCCAATTTGGTCTCCCACTTCTCCTCGTTCCCTCCACCTCCGACACATATATCCTCTTGGACAATCTTTCCTCACTCATTCTCTCCATGTGCCCAAACCATTTCAAAACACTCTCCTCTGCTCTCTCAACCACGCTCTTCTTATTTCCACACATCTCTCTTACCCTTACATTACTTACTCGATCAAACCACCTCACACCACATTTTGTCCTCAAACATCTCATTTCCAGCACATCCACCCTCCTGCGCACAACTCTATCCATAGCCCACGCCTCGCAACCATACAACATTGTTGGAACCACTATTCCTTCAAACGTACCCTTTTTTGCTTTCCGAGATAATGTTCTCGACTTCCACACATTCTTCAAGGCTCCCAGGATTTTTGCCCCCTCCCCCTCCCTATGATTCACTTCTGCTTCCATGGTTCCATCCACTGCCAGATCCACTCCAAGATATCTAAAACACTTTACTTCCTCCAGTTTTTCTCCATTCAAACTTACCTCCCAATTGACTTGACCCTCAACCCCACTATACCTAATAACCTTGCTCTTATTCACATTTACTCTTAACTCTCTTCTTTCACACACTTTACCAAACTCATTCACCAGCTTCTACAGTTTCTCATATGAATCAGCCACCAGCGCTGTATCATCAGCGAGCAACAACTGACTCACTTCCCAAGCTCTCTCATCCCCAACAGACTTCATACTTGCCCCTCTTTCCAAAACTCTTGCATTCACCTCCCTAACAACCCCATCCATAAACAAATTAAACAACCATGGAGACATCACACACCCCTGCCGCAAACCTACATTCACTGAGAACCAATCACTTTCCTCTCTTCCTACATGTACACATGCCTTACATCCTCGATAAAAACTTTTCACTGCTTCTAACAACTTGCCTCCCACACCATATATTCTTAGTACCTTTCACAGAGCTGTGGTTTCGGGCATTATTGCATGACAGCTAGAGACTGAGTGTGAACGAATGGGGCCTTTGTTGTCTTTTCCTAGCGCTACCTCACACACATGACGGGGGAGGGGGATGGTATTCCAAGTGTGGCGAGGTGGCAATGGGAATGAATAAAGGCAGACAGTGTGAATTGTGTGCATGGGTATATATGTATGTGTCTGTGTGTGTATATATATGTGTACATTGAGATGTATAGGTATGTATATTTGCGTGTATGGACGTGTATGTATATACATGTGTATGGGGGTGGGTTGGGCCATTTCTTTCGTCTGTTTCCTTGCGCTACCTCGCAAACGCGGGAGACAGCGACAAAGTATAATAATAAAAAAATATATATATATATATATATATATATATATATATATATATATATATATATATATATATATATATATATATATATATCTTTCTTTCTTTTAAACTATTCGCCATTTCCCACGTCAGCGAGGTAGCGTTAAGAACAGAGGACTGGGCCTTTTTTGGAATATCCTCACCTGGCCCCCTCTGTTCCTTCTTTTGGAAAATTTAAAAAAAAATGAGAGGGGAAGATTTCCAGCCCCCCGCTCCCTCCCCTTTTAGTCGCCTTCTACGACACGCAGGGAATACGTGGGAAGTATTCTTAACCCCCTATCCCCAGGGATAATATATATATATATATATATATATATATATATATATATATATATATATATATATATATATATATATATATTTTATTTATTTATTTATTTTGCTTTGTCGCTGTCTCCCGCGTTTACGAGGTAGCGCAAGGAAATTGACGAAAGAAATGGCCCAACCCACCCCCATACACAATGTATATACATACACGTCCACACACGCAAATATACATACCTATACATCTCAATGTACACATATATACACACACAGACACATACATATATACCCATGCACATAATTCACACTGTCTGCCTTTATTCATTCCCATCACCACCTCGCCACACATGGAATACCATCCCCCTCCCCCCTCATGTGTGCGAGGTAGCACTAGGAAAAGACAACAAAGGCCCCATTCGTTCACACTCAGTCTCTAGCTGTCATGTAATAATGCACCGAAACCACAGCTCCCCTTCCACATCCAGGCCCCACACAACTTTCCATGGTTTACCCTAGATGCTCCACCTGCCCTGGTTCAATCCATTGACAGCACGTCGACCCCGGTATACCACATCGTTCCAATTCACTCTATTCCTTGCATGCCTTTCACCCTCCTGCTTGTTCAGGCCCCGATCACTCAAAATCTTTCTCACTCCATCTTTCCACCTCCAATTTGGTCTCCCACTTCTCCTCGTTCCCTCCACCTCTGACACATATATCCTCTTGGTCAATCTTTCTTCACTCATTCTCTCCATGTGACCAAACCATTTCAAAACACCCTCTTTTGCTTTCTCAACCACACTTTTTTTACCACACATCTCTCGTACCCTATTATTACTTACTCGATCAAACCACCTCACACCACATATTGTCCTCAAACATCTCATTTCCAGCACATCCACCCTCCTCCGCACAACTCTATCCATAGCCCATGCCTCGCAACCATACAACATTGTTGGAACTACTATTCCTTCAAACATACCCATTTTTAATTTCTGAGATAATGTTCTCGACTTCCACACATTCTTCAACGCTCCCAGAATTTTCGCCCCCTCCCCCACCCTATGATTCACTTCCACTTCCATAGTTCCATCCACTGCCAAATCCACTCCCAGATATCTAAAACACTTCACTTCCTCCAGTTTTTCTCCATTCAAACTTACCTCCCAATTGACTTGACCCTCAACCCTATTCTACCGAATAACCTTGCTCTTATTCACATTTACTCTCAGCTTTCTTCTTTCACACACTTTACCAAACGCAGTCACCAGCTTCTGCAGTTTCTCGCATGAATCAGCCACCAGCGCTGTATCATCAGCAAACAAGAACTGACCACTTCCCAAGCTCTCTCATCCACAACAGACTGCATACTTGTCTCTCTTTCCAAAACTCTTGCATTCACCTCCCTAACAACCCTATCCATAAACAAATTAACCATGGAGACATCACACACCCCTGCCGCAAACCTACATTTACTGAGAACTAATCACTTTCCTCTCTTCCTACACGTACACATGCCTAACATCTTCGATGAAAACCTTTCACTGCTTCTAACAACTTGCCTCCCACACCATATATTCTTAATACCATCCACAGGGCATCTCTATCAACTCTGTCATATGCTTTCTCCAGATCTATAAATGCTATATACAAATCCATTTGCTTTTCTTAGTATTTCTCACATACATTCTCACATACACATGGGGTAAACCATGGAAAGCGGTGTAGGTATGTATATTTGCGTGTGTGGACGTGTGTATGTACATGTGTATGGGGGGGGGTTGGGCCATTTCTTTCGTCTGTTTCCTTGCGCTACCTCGCAAACGCGGGAGACAGCGACAAAGTATAAAAAAAAAAAAAAAAAAAAAAAACATATACATAAATGCCCATACACACACACACACACACACATATATTTATATACACATGTATATATTCCTACTTTCTTGCCTTCATCCATTCCTGTCACTACCCTGCCACACAGGAAATAGTATCACTGCCCCCTGCTTCAGCAAGGTAGCGCCGGGAAAACAGATAAAAAAAGGCCACATTTGTTCACACCCAGTCTTTAGATGTCATGTGTAATGCACCAAAACCACAGCTCCCTGTCCACATCTAGGCCCCACAGACCTTTCCATGGTTTACCCCAAACGCTTCACATGCCCTGGTTCAATCTATTGACAGCATGTCGACCACAGTATACCACATCATTCCAATTCACTCCATTCCCTGCACACCTCTCACTCTCCTGTATATTCAGGCCCTGTTTGCTCAAAACCTTTTTCACTTCATCCTTCCACCTCCAATTTGTTCTCCTGCTTCTCCTTGTTCGCTCCACCTCTGACACATATAACCTCTTTGTTAATCTTTCCTCACTCATTCTCTTAATATGTCCAAACCATTTCAACACACCTTCTTCTGCTCTCTCAACAACACTCTTTTTATTTCCACACATATCTCTTACCCTTACATTACTTACTCAATCAAACCACCTCACACCCCAAATTGTCCTCAAACATTTCATTTCCAATACATCCACCCTCCTCCACACAACCCTACCTGCAGCCCATGCCTCGCAACCATATAACATTGTTGGAACCACTGTCCCTTCAAACATACCCATTATGCTCTCTGAGATAATGCTCTTGCCTTCCACACATTCCTCAATGCTCCCAGAACCTTCATCCCCTCCCTCCACCCTGTGACTCACTTCCACTTCCATGGTTCCATCTGCTGCTAAGTCCTCTCCCCGATATCTAAAACACTTCACGTCCTCCAGTTTTTCTCTAGTCAAACTTGCCTCCCATTTAACTTGTCCCTCAACCCTACTGAACCTAATAACCTTGCTCTTATTCACGTTTACTCTCAACTTTCTTCTTTCACACAATTTCCCAAACTCAGTCACCAACTTCTGCAGTTTCTCACACGAATCAGCCACCAGCACTGTATCATCAGCAAACAACAACTGACTCACTTCCCAAGCCCTCTCATCCACTACAGACTGCATACATGCCCTTCTCTCCAAAACTCTTACATTCACCTCCCTAACAACCCCTTCCATAAACAAATTAAACAAGCATGGAGACATCATGCACCCCTGCCGCAAACCTACATTCACTGGGAACCAGTCACTTTCCTCTCTTCCTAGTCATACACATGCCTTACATCCTTGGTAAAAACTTTTCACTGCTTCTTGCAACTTACCTCCCATGCCATATGCTCTTAAAACCATCCACAAAGCATCTCTATCAACCCTATCATATGCCTTCTCCAGATCCATAATGCTTCATACAAATCCATCTGTTTTTCTAAGTATTTCTCACATACATTCTTCAAAGCAAACACCTGATCCACACATCCTCAACCACTTCTGAAACCACACTGCTCCTCCCCAATCTGATGTTCTGTACATTCCTTTACCCTCTCAATCAATACCCTCCCAAATAGTTTCCTAGGAATACTCAACAAACTTATGCCTCTGTAATTTGAACACTCACATATGTATATCAACTTGTACATATATACACATGAACATATTCATACTTGCCTTCATCCATTCCTGGTGCTACCCCGCCCCACAGGAAACAGCATTACGACCCCCCACTTCAGCAAGGTAGCGCCAGGAAAAACAGACAAAATAGGCCACATTTGTTCACACCCAGTCTTTAGTTGTCATGTGTAATGCACTGAAACCACAGCTCCCTATTCACAAGCCCTATTCAGTCCATTAACAGCACGTTGACCCTAGTATACAACCTCATTCCAATTCACTCTATTCCTTGCACGCCTCACCCCCTGTATGTTCAAGCCCTGATCACTTAAAATCTTTTTCACTCTATCCTTCCACCTCTAATTTGGTCTCCTGCTTCTCCTTGTTCCCTTTACCTCTGACACATATATCTTCTTTGTCAATCTTTCCTCACTCATGCTCTCCATATATCCAAACCTTTTCAACACACCTTCTTCTGCTCTCTCAACAACACTCTTTTTATTTCCCTACCTCTCTTACCCATTTATTACTTAATCAATGAAACCACCCCATACCACATATTGTTCTCAAACATTTCATTTCCAACACATCCACCCTTCTCCTTACAACCCTATCTATAGCCCATGCCTTGCAACCATATAATATTATTGGAACTACTATTCCTTCAAACATACTCATTTTTGGCTCTCTGAGATAATGTTCTTTCCCTCCACACATTCTTCATTGCTCCCAGAATCTTCGCCCCCTCTCCCACCCTATAACTCACTTCCACTTCCATGGTTCCATTCGCTGCTAATTCAACTCCCAGATAACTAAAACACTTCACTTCCTCCAATTTTTCTCCATTCAAACTTACATCCCAGTCATCTTGTCCCTCAACCATACTGAACCTAATAACTTTGCTCTTATTCACATTCCTATGAGTCCACAGGGAAATGAAACTCAATAAGTTCCCAAGTGCACTTTCATGTAATGATCACATCATTGGGGAGACATAAGAAAGAATTATAACAGTCAATTCATATACAATAAAGAGATGTAGCTAGGACGCTATTTAGTAAACAAGTGACTACCCGAATGGAGTTCTGCTGCATCTAAGTCAGGCAACATGTGTATCATGAATTTATTATGTGGACAAGAAGGGGAACCATTTACTAATTCTATCAACAATAAAGCTATCCAATTTGTACAGACCTTCACTGATATTAATGTTACAATTCTTTGTGTATTTGATAATAGAAGATTCAATGATATTTCTCATGGTGCAGGAGTTAAGAGCTGATAACTGAGATGGCATTACTCCAGTCAATAAAGTGATCATGATTTTTAACATGATTAAACAAGGCATTTGATTCTTGTCCTGTTCTTAAACTACATTTATGTTGCCCTTGCATAAGTCTAACAAGAAGAGCCTCATCAGTGTGCCCAACATCACAATTTCTACATGGTACTCTATAGATGCATCCTGCAGAACTCTCTGGTGAGTTTCTGATTAAGATATTCTTTATAGTATAGTTGTTGCTGAAGACAACATTTACATTAAAGGATTTAAGCAACATGGGAAGTAAAAATATTATTAATAGGGAGAACTAAAAGGTTCTTGGTGTCAAGGGGAGATTTGGGTTCAACTCTATAAAATGCTTTCTTTGCCAACTAAAGGGATGTATCGATGAAGGATCTAGGATACTTTAACTTGGATCAAATAGAATATATCTTCTCAAACTCAGAGTTTATCAATGATGAGTTCCTGATAGAACCCTTGTTAAAGTAAGCATGTATATCAAAAACAATTTATGAATGTACAACAGTAAAACATCTTTGTGAGGTGTATGATGTTGGCACTTCCACCATTTATGATAATAAGAATCAGCATGAAGAACACTTGAAAGTCTTTGCTGAAAGTGTCAAAAGGCATTTCCGGTGTTTTTCAGTTGGATATGCTTCCCTTACAAAAAAATCCACTATAATGTAGATACCTTATACCTCAATCACTGATTACAACATGCTATCAGTTAATCAAAATGTATCTTTATCAAGTACATGATTTCCTATACGCACAGCTGAGTGGTTCTTACAGGATCTCCACAACAATGTGTTTATCTCTCCCCTCCACACAATAATCCAAATCTGATCCCTTTTGCAAAACTACCCCCTCACCTCATTCCTCCCAATATAATTTTACTCCTCACCATCACTCAATCACCTTACTCAAATCCACCCTACAGGTTATAGTCAACACATCTTCCCACACATTCAAGCATTACTTTTTCAACTGAACTACACTCTTCTAATCATGTTTCTCTTAAACTCTTAAGATCAACCATTCTATCAACTATCATTACCTCACATCATTTCTATACATTGCTATGAACAGATTTAAAACTAATTTTGGCAACTTACATCTCAAGTGGCTTCTTGATCCTTTGGATCTTAAAACAACTGCTGATGTCCGTGCACATGAGTTGAGGGATGAACCACCTCCTGACAAGGTACAAAATTCTTGTACATTGAGAACATCTAGTTCCTCACGTTTACGCTGTTGAAATGCAGCAATCCGTCGCTCTAGCTGTGGAAATAGAATTTTACATACTGAGTTAAGAAGAGAAATATTAAGAAGAAAATTAGAGTTGAGGTTGTCCAAAAGATATCATTGACAGGGTGGCTGAGATTTTCATTGCCATCCCAGACCTGTTCTTAATATTAGATATGCCCAAGCGTTGAGCTTTCAAACTCTTTGTATGTATGGAGACAACCCTAATTGGTTAATAGCTATTGTGTGGTAAATTCAACTGAAGCTCTAGTAAGATGGCCTCAAAAAGGATGCCTTGAAAGGGTAACTCTGCTTCTGGCAGACTGAAGTTTAGATGTAGTAAAGGTTTTCATTTTCAATAAGGAATAACATCTATTTCTTCGTCAGACTAGGGGAAGATGAGACAAGATTGATGAAAAAAGTTTTCTTAACATTGACAATTCTAGAAGATCTGAATCTAAGAACCCTCTGGCTGATCTCATTTAGAAAAAGGGAGTCACAGAATGGTGACACGTGTAATAATTCCAACTGCTCGCTCATATCAATAAGGAATAACATCTATTTCTTCGTCAGACTAGGGGAAGATGAGACAAGATTGATGAAAAAAGTTTTCTTAACATTGACAGTTCTAGAAGATCTGAATCTAAGAACCCTCTGGCTGATCTCATTTAGAAAAAGGGAGTCACAGAATGGTGACACGTGTAATAATTCCAACTGCTCGCTCATATCAGGAAAGGCTGCAGCCCGTTGTCTGCACTGCTACTGAGATAACAAGGACTGAAGTCTCTCCAAAGACCTTCTCACTCCAAAATTGTCCATATGTCCTTGTTACTGAAAGTAGTACAGCTTCTAGATGGAAGAGCTTCTGCAAAGACATCTTGGGTAACACCAGCACTCTTTCAAGTAGGAGCTCTTAGGTTGATTATAGATGAATAAATTAATACCAAAAATTCTGATTCCCGTGAGGCTTATTTGTCAGAAAACATGTTCTTCCTCTAGAGAGAAGGCTGTGTAAGAGATAAATCCAAAACAAGTAAAATCATTCTTCCTATTAATTAATATACAGCATATAAGAAACTGCAGGCAATAAATGATGTCTATGGTAAAGAAGCCAAGACTGATTATCAGAATTTAAGGAGTATGGAGGCTCAACTTCTTCCAAGCTGAGCTGGACTCTAGAATTTATTTTTCCAAAGCCTTCTTCATCATAAAAGGCCCTAGAATTAAACTCTTCTACGGAAAGAGATGAAGCTAGGACTCAAAGTCATCCAGTACCTGTCAAGGACACCTGATCCTTAGAAAGGTGCTCAGACACTTCCTCAGAGGAGAAACAAGCAGAGTTCAGAGACTGTGAGGCATGATTCCAAGATGCTTTACAAAACTCAAAGTGAGTTGGGTTTAATAGGACAGTCTTAGTATTGGTAGAAAATTTGGAAGAGGCCTTATCTTTACAGTGAGGAGAGCCTGCCTGAAGAGGATCACAGTTGTTAACACATAAGGGGAAGGGTCAGCCTGAAGACAAACTGGAACAGGTTCTGAATAATTCAACATTTGCAAGGAGAGAGATGGTTCAGGAATCTCCCATGAAAGGTGATACAACTGAAGGACTACGTAGACTCGATGGTCAGTCCAAGACACTAAACAGTGCCAGTGTAAGTCCTATTTGTCAAGTGAGTTACTACTGCACACATTTTATCGTTTGTTTTACCTCATCACGCCTAAAAATTCATTACTGATTATTATTATGTTATTCTATTTAATAATTCTTTTCTCATTATAATCAATATGATGAATTGATATTATTTTCATAAAGGCCGAACTATAAAAGTTTGTAAAATTACCGGTAAAGCACTGGCAAAAGTGCCTCTATTTTTGATAGAAATCCTTTTCATGCTTCACTTGGTCAAGTTTCAGTGCCAAAAGAGTCAGATGTCCATAAATTCATTCTCCACATAATCTAATGACTGATCATTATTGTCAAGTAATTGAGGATCATCTGTCTGATCTTCTAAGTCTAGCTTAAAGCCACTTGATTTCCTCCCAGGAAAATTCCCGAAAATGTGCTGTGATTGATTGACTACAGGGAGGTCCAGTCATGTACTGCCACTTCAGCCATCATGGCCTTGAAATTATGGCACAAAATTCAGTGCATCATTATCCAATGAGTGGTGTCGTTTGGCTTGCATATATATCTGTTTAGATGATAGATTAAGGAGATATGTTTCCCTCAAGTTTCACATTTACTCCCCTTTCTTTTTTTTTCCTTTTTTTTTACAGAGGAACAATTACTTTGTCTCATCATCTGACATTTAGCTACTTTTCTGTGCTTCCACTGACACTTTCCAAATCCACTTCACAGCAGTTTCATTACCCTTCTTGATCATCTCGCTCACCACTCCTATGCTCCCAGTTTCTCCATTCTGTAAGATCTTACTTGTACTGCATACTTCTTCCTTTGGATTAGCTCCCTCTTCCTAATACCTATTTCTCTCTCTGTGTTATCTTTATCCCACTGTAACAAGAGATGCATCTCTTTATTCATTATCTGCATTCCATTCTTTAAAACAATCTCTCTTTTACAAGCTTCATGCTTTCTTACCTGTATTCACCAAGAATTGTCTAATAAACTTTTATCCATTATGTTTTTTTCTTTATGTTGGAAAGTCCAGTCACAGAAAAAAATCTGCTCTAAGGTTAGACATTAGATTATACATAAAAAAGGGTTAAAAAGAGAGAGAAATAAGAAGAAAAAAATATTAAGTATGTTGTCATGACTGTGAGGAAAGACATGAAGGGATAAAGAATATATATTACAGCAGCCCCTTCATGAGTTGCCAATGGCCATACAGTAATCATGCAATGCAGTAGCTTGCAGGGGCTACATGGTCTAGCAGATGGTAGGGGCAAGGAAGTAATTAGTTCATGGCAGTAGAAATCAAAGTTATATCTATGGAGGAGAAGGTAAACCAACAGTGCAATGTAGGGCATTAGTGTAAGGTTCTGAGGTCAGACGTTCTGTTTAATGAGCATATAGGGATAAAACCTCGATAGAAGTAAAAGCAGTACTTCGAAAAATGACTGATCTGTCCTTTGAATAATCAGAACTATTCAGGAGATACTAATCATGGCATCTGAACAGAATCACAAGCTTCTTTGATGAAGACTTAGCTATCCAGGATAATGTAGGGTTTCCAAGAAAGGCTGGATGTTAGGGTGATACTGAATGATCATTTCAGAGGTGGAATTGTAGATATATCAAATGAGATGATAAGAAAGTTGCAAGGCGTTTTAGAAAGATAAATGGGCTGAAACTGGGATTTAAAGGAATTAAACTTACCAGGTTCCATATGCCCTACTGGAAATCCTGTCCAAGCCTTAGTTTGTCTTAAGAGTTGAGGTGCAACAGGATGAAGATCAAACAGGATAGGATGGAACAGATTTGAAAGAAGTGGAAGAAGACTAGTGTTGTGTTTTCAGAATATAAGTGCAAATGATTATCTTTAAGGAAGAAAATTTTTAATTGAATTGAAGAGGAGTGTAAGAGACAGTACAAAACCCTAAAGGGCATCACTGTTGATGGGAGGGGGAGCAATGGATCCATCTACAGTTATGTAGACTGATCAACCAGAGAGGAAGCTAGATGTAAGGAAGTGGGGTGAAGGAGGAAAGATTGGAGATAAGACCCCAATACCATACCCAATTAAAACTTATGATGAAGACTGCAGCACAGGATTCAACAAAGTCTCTCACAGATGATGACCAGACATTAGTAAGACAGTGAAGGATATCACCACAGGTTCATGCCTTGTAGGAGTATACTGAGAGATTTAAGATGTATAGAGAAATGGGAGTGAGGGAGAGATTCCACCTCCATCGCAGCTTCCTATAATATACTCGTATTATTACAACACTTCTAAATTCTTTTCCGTTTTTCTTAGAAAAAATATCTATATGTATATGTCCTAGTATCAGTTAATTGTATAAACATGATTATCATCAGAGTGTGAAATTCAATTAATAAGCACTGATGAATAGTACATTAATAAAATTAACTAACTAAACTGCTTTGCACATAACTCTTATGTAATGAGTTCACCCATATATATATATGTATATATATATATATCCTCACGTGTCGTAGAAGGCGACTAGAGGGTACGGGAGCAGGGGGCCAGAAATCCTCCCCTCCTTCTATTTTAACTTTCCAAAATGGGAAACAGAAGAAGGAGTCACGCGGGGAGTGCTCATCCTCCTCGTAGGCTCAGATTGGGGTGTCTAAATGTGTGTGGATGTAACCAAGATGTGAAAAAAGGAGGGATAGGTAGTATGTTTGAGGAAAGGAACCTGGATGTTTTGGCTCTGAGTGAAACGAAGCTCAAGGGTAAAGGGGAAGAGTGGTTTGGTAATGTCTTGGGAGTAAAGTCAGGGGTTAGTGAGAGGACAAGAGCAAGGGAAGGAGTAGCACTACTCCTGAAACAGGAGTTGTGGGAGTATGTGATAGAATGTAAGAAAGTAAATTCTAGATTAATATGGGTAAAACTGAAAGTTGATGGAGAGAGATGGGTGATTATTGGTGCATATGCACCTGGGCATGAGAAAAAAGATCATGGGAGGCAAGTCTCTTGGGAGCAACTGAACAAGTGTGTTAGTGGTTTTGATGCTCAAGACTGGGTTATAGTGATGGGTAATTTGAATGCAAAGGTGAGTAATGTGGCAGTTGAGGGAATAATTGTATACATAGGGTGTTCAGTGTTGTAAATGGAAATGGTGAGAGCTTGTAGATTTATGTGCTGAAAAAGGACTGGTGATTGGGAATACCTGGTTTAAAAAGCGAGATATACATAAGTATACGTATGTAAGTAGGAGAGATGACCAGAGAGTGTTATTGGATTACATGTTAATTGATAGGCGCACGAAAGAGAGACTTTTGGATGTTAATTTGCTGAGAGGTGCAACTGGAGGGATGTCTGATCATTATCTTGTGGAGGCGAAAGTGAAGAGTTGTATGGGTTTTCAGAAAAGAAGAGAGAATGTTGGGGTGAAGAGGGTGGTGAGAGTAAGTGAGCTTGGGAAGGAGACTTGTGTGAGGAAGTACCAGGAGAGACTGAGTACAGAATGGAAAAGGTTGAGAACAAAGGAGGTAAGGGGAGTGGGGAAGGAATGGGATGTATTTAGGGAAGCAGTGATGGCTTGCGCAAAAGATGCTTGTGACATGAGAAGCGTGGGAGGTGGGTTGATTAGAAAGGGTAGTGAGTGGTGGGATGAAGAAGTAAGATTATTAGTGAAAGAGAAGAGAGAGGCATTTGGACGATTTTTGTAGGGAAAAAAATGCAAATCACTGGGAGATGTATAAAAGAAAGAGACATGAGGTCAAGAGAAAGATGCAAGAGGTGAAAAAGAGGGCAAATGAGAGTTGGGGTGAGAGAGTATCATTAAATTTTAGGGAGAATTAAAAGATGTTCTGGAAGGAGGTAAATAAAGTGCGTAAGACAATGGAGCAAATGGGAACTTCAGTGAAGGGCGCAAATGGGGAGGTGATAACAAGTAGTGGTGATGTGAGAAGGAGATGGAGTGAGTATTTTGAAGGTTTGTTGAATGTGTTTGATGATAGAGTGGCAGATATAGGGTGTTTTGGTCGAGGTGGTGTGCAAAGTGAGAGGGTTAGGGAAAATGATTTGGTAAACAGAGAAGAGGTAGTAAAAGCTTTGCGGAAGATGAAAGCCGGCAAGGCAGCAGGTTTGGATGGTATTGCAGTGGAATATATTAAAAAAGGGGGTGACTGTATTATTGACTGGTTGGTAAGGTTACTTAATGTATGTGTGACTCATGGTGAGGTGCCTGAGGATTGGCGGAATGCGTGCATAGTGCCATTGTACAAAGGCAAAGGGGATAAGAGTGAGTGCTCAAATTACAGAGGTATAAGTTTGTTGAGTATTCCTGGTAAATTATATGGGAGGGTGTTGATTGAGAGGGTGAAGGCATGTACAGAGCATCAGATTGGGGAAGAGCAGTGTGGTTTCAGAAGTGGTAGAGGATGTGTGGATCAGGTGTTTGCTTTGAAGAATGTATGTGAGAAATGCTTAGAAAAGCAAATGGATTTGTATGTAGCATTTATGGATCTGGAGAAGGCATATGATAGAGTTGATAGAGATGCTCTGTGGAAGGTATTAAGAATATATAGTGTGGGAGGCAAGTTGTTAGAAGCAGTGAAAAGTTTTTATCGAGGATGTAAGGCATGTGTACGTGTAGGAAGAGAGGAAAGTGATTGGTTCTCAGTGAATGTAGGTTTGCGGCAGGGGTGTGTGATGTCTCCATGGTTGTTTAATTTGTTTATGGAAGGGGTTGTTAAAGGAGGTGAATGCAAGAGTTTTGGAAAGAGGGGCTAGTATGAAGTGTCTTGGGGATGAGAGAGCTTGGGAAGTGAGTCAGTTGTTGTTCGCTGATGATACAGCGCTGGTGGCTGATTCATGTGAGAAACTGCAGAAGCTGGTGACTGAGTTTGGTAAACTGTGTGAAAGAAGAAAGTTAAGAGTAAATGTGAATAAGAGCAAGGTTATTAGGTACAGTAGGGTTGAGAGTCAAGTCAATTGGGAGGTAAGTTTGAATGGAGAAAAACTGGAGGAAGTAAAGTGTTTTAGATATCTGGGAGTGGATCTGGCAGCGGATGGAAACATGGAAGTGGAAGTGGATCATAGGGTGGGGGAGGGGGCGAAAATCCTGGGAGCCTTGAAGAATGTGTGGAAGTCGAGAACATTATCTCGGAAAGCAAAAATGGGTATGTTTGAAGGAATAGTGGTTCCAACAATGTTGTATGGTTGCGAGGCGTGGGCTATGGATAGAGTTGTGCGCAGGAGGATGGATGTGCTGGAAATGAGATGTTTGAGGACAATGTGTGGTGTGAGGTGGTTTGATCAAGGAAGTAACGTAAGGGTAAGAGAGATGTGTGGAAATAAAAAGAGCGTGGTTGAGAGAGCAGAAGAGGGTGTTTTGAAATGGTTTGGGCACATGGAGAGAATGAGTGAGGAAAGATTGACCAAGAGGATATATGTGTCGGAGGTGGAGGGGACGAGGAGAAGTGGGAGACCAAATTGGAGGTGGAAAGATGGAGTGAAAAAGATTTTGTGTGATCGGGGCCTGAACATGCAGGAGGGTGAAAGGAGGGCAAGGAATAGAGTGATTGGATCGATGTGGTATACCGGGGTTGACGTGCTGTCAGTGGATTGAATCAGGGCATGTGAAGCGTCTAGGGTAAACCATGGAAAGCTGTGTAGGTATGTATATTTGCGTGTGTGGACGTATGTATATACATGTGTATGGGGGTGGGTTGGGCCATTTCTTTCGCCTGTTTCCTTTGCGCTACCTCGCAAACGCGGGAGACAGCGACAGTGGAATTTATTAAAAAAGGGGGTGACTGTATTGTTGACTGGTTGGTAAGGTTATTTAATGTGTGTGTGACTCATGGTGAGGTGCCTGAGGATTGGCGGAATGCGTGCATAGTGCCATTGTACAAAGGCAAAGGGGATAAGAGTGAGTGCTCAAATTACAGAGGTATAAGTTTGTTGAGTATTCCTGGCAAATTATATGGGAGGGTATTGATTGAGAGGGTGAAGGCATGTACAGAGCATCAGATTGGGGAAGAGCAGTGTGGTTTTAGAAGTGGTAGAGAATGTGTGGATCAGGTGTTTGCTTTGAAGAATGTATGTGAGAAATACTTAGAAAAGCAAATGGATTTGTATGTAGCATTTATGGATCTGGAGAAGGTATATGATAGAGTTGATAGAGATGCTCTGTGGAAGGTATTAAGAATATATGGTGTGGGAGGCAAGTTGTTAGAAGCAGTGAAAAGTTTTTATCGAGGACGTAAGGCATGTGTACGTGTAGGAAGAGAGGAAAGTGATTGGTTCTCAGTGAATGTAGGTTTGCGGCAGGGGTGTGTGATGTCTCCATGGTTGTTTAATTTGTTTATGGATGGGGTTGTTAGGGAGGTGAATGCAAGAGTTTTGGAAAGAGGGGCAAGTATGAAGTCTGTTGGGGATGAGAGAGCTTGGGAAGTGAGTCAGTTGTTGTTCGCTGATGATACAGCGCTGGTGGCTGATTCATGTGAGAAACTGCAGAAGCTGGTGACTGAGTTTGGTAAAGTGTGTGAAAGAAGAAAGTTAAGAGTAAATGTGAATAAGAGCAAGGTTATTAGGTACAGTAGGGTTGAGGGTCAAGTCAATTGGGAGGTGAGTTTGAATGGAGAAAAACTGGAGGAAGTGAAGTGTTTTAGATATCTGGGAGTGGATCTGGCAGCGGATGGAACCATGGAAGCGGAAGTGGATCATAGGGTGGGCGAGGGGGCGAAAATTCTGGGAGCCTTGAAGAATGTGTGGAAGTTGAGAACATTATCTCGGAAAGCAAAAATGGGTATGTTTGAAGGAATAGTGGTTCCAACAATGTTGTATGGTTGCGAGGCGTGGACTATGGATAGAGTTGTGCGCAGGAGGATGGATGTGCTGGAAATGAGATGTTTGAGGACAATGTGTGGTGTGAGGTGGTTTGATCGAGTAAGTAATGTAAGGGTAAGAGATTTGTGTGGAAATAAAAAGAGCGTGGTTGAGAGAGCAGAAGAGGGTGTTTTGAAATGGTTTGGTCACATGGAGAGAATGAGTGAGGAAAGATTGACCAAGAGGATATATGTGTCGGAGGTAGAGGGAACGAGGAGAAGAGGGAGACCAAATTGGAGGTGGAAAGATGGAGTGAAAAAGATTTTGTGTGATCGGGGCCTGAACATGCAGGAGGGTGAAAGGAGGGCAAAGAATAGAGTGAATTGGAGCGATGTGGTATACTGGGGTTGACGTGCTGTCAGTGGATTGAATCAAGGCATGTGAAGCATCTGGGGTAGGTATGTATATTTGCGTGTGTGGACGTATGTATATACATGTGTATGGGGGTGGGTTGGGCCATTTCTTTCGTCTGTTTCCTTGCGCTACCTCGCAAACGCGGGAGACAGCAACAAAGCAGAAAAAAAAAAATATATATATATATATATATACTATTTTTTTTTAATCATACTTTGTTGCTGTTTCCCATGTTAGCGAGGTAGCGCAAGGAAACAGACAAAAGAATGGCCCAACCAACCCATATACACATGTATATACATACACGTCCACAAACGCACATATACATACCTATACATCTCAACACATACATATATATATATATACACACAGACATATACATATACATACTGTCTGCCCTTATTCCCGTCACCACCCCGCCACACATGAAATAACAACCCCCTCCCCCCGCATGTGCACAAGGCAGCAGTAGGAAAAGACAACAAAGGCCACATTCGTTCACACTCAGTCTCTAGCTGTCACGTATAATGCACTGAAACCACAGCTCCCTTTCCACATCCAGGCCCACAGAACTTTCCATGGTTTACCCCAGACGCTTCACATGCCCTGGTTCAATCAATTGACAGCACCTCGACCCCAGTATACCACATCGTTCCAATTAACTCTATTCCTTGCACACCTTTCACCCTCCTGCATGTTCAGGCCCCGATCACTCAAAAGCTTTTTCACTCCATCTTTCCACCTCCAGTTTGGTCTCCCACTTCTGACACATATATCCTCTTTGTCAATCTTTCCTCACTCATTCTCTCCATGTGACCAAACCATTTCAAAACACCCTCTTCTGCTCTCTCAACCACACTCTTTTTATTACCACATATCTCAAACCACCTCACACCACATATTGTCCTCAAACATCTCATTTCCAGCACATCTGCCCTCCTCCGCACAACTCTATCTATAGCCCACGCCTCACAACCATATAACATTGTTGGAACTACTATTCCTTCATACATACCCATTTTTGCTTTCCAAGATAATGTTCTCAACTTCCACACATTCTTCAACGCTCCCAGAACTTTCGCCCCCTCCCCCACCCTATGATTCACTTCTGCTTCCATGGTTCTATCCACTGCCAAATCCACTCCCAGATATCTAAAACACTTCACCTTGCTCTTATTCACATTTACTCTCAGCTTTCTTCTTTCACACACTTTACCAAACTCAGTCCCCACTTCTGCAGTTTCTCACCTGAATCAGCCACCAGTGCTGTATCATCAGCGAACAACAACTGACTCACTTCCCAAGCTCTCTCAACCACAACAGACTGCATACTTGCCCCTCTCTCCAAAACTTTTGCATTCAACTCCCTAACAACCCCATCCATAAACCAATCAAACAACCATGGAGACATCACACACCCCTGTCACAAACCAACATTCACTGAGAACCAATCACTTTCCCCTCTTCCTACACGTACACATGCCTTACATCCTTGATAAAAACATTTCACTGCTTCCAAGAACTTGCCTCCCACACCATATATTTTAATACCTTCCAAAGAGCATCTCTATCAGCTCTATCATATGCCTTCTCCAGATCCATAAATGCTACATAAAAATCCATTTGCTTTTCTAAGTATTTCTCACACACATTCTTCAAAGCAAACACCTGATCCACACAACCTTTACCACTTCTAAAACCACACTGCTCTTCCCCAATCTGATGCTCTGTACATGCCTTCACCCTCTCAATCAATACCCTCCCATATAATTTACCAGGAATACTCAACAAACTTATACCTCTGTAATTTGAGCACTCACTTTTGTCCCCTTTGCCTTTGTACAATGGCACTATGCAAGCATTCCACCAATCCTAAGGCACCTCACCATGAGTCATACATACATTAAATAATCTTACCAACCAGTCAACAACACAGTCACCCCCTTTTTCAATAAATTCCATTGCAACACATTCAACAAACCTTCAAAATACTCACTCAATCTTCTCACCTCACCACTACTTGTTATCACCTCCCCGTTAGCCCCCTTCACTGATGTTCCCATTTGTTCCCTTGTCTTAAGCACTTTATTTACCTCCTTCCAAAACATCTTTTTATTCTCCCTAAAATTTAATGATACTCTCTCACCCCAACTCTCATTTGCCCTCTTTTTCACCTCTTGCACCTTTCTCTTGACCTCCTGCCTCTTTCTTTTATACATCTCCCACTCAATTGCATTATTTCCCTTCAAAAATCGTCCAGATGCCTCTCTCTTCTCTTTCACTAATAATCTTACTTCTTCATCCCACCACTCACTACCCTTTCTAATCTGCCCACCTCCCACACTTCTCATGCCACAAGCATCTTTTGCACAAGCCATCACTGCTTCCCTAAATACATCCCATTCCTCCCCCACTCCCCTTGCATCCTTAGTTCTCACCTTTTTCCATTCTGTACTCAGTCTCTCCTGGTACTTCCTCACACAGATCTCCTTCCCCAGCTCACTTACTCTCACCACTCTCTTCACCCCAATATTCTCTCGTTTTCTGAAAACATCTACAAATCTTCACTTTCGCCTCCACAAGATAATGATCAGACATCCCTCCAGTTGCACCTCCCAGCACATTAACATCCAAAAGTCTCTTATCTCTTGCCTTGAACTATACTTAATTCAATTTGAAAGCTGTACCTCTTCCTTTGATGCAACTATTTGTACAAAATCTGGGTCCATATTATGTTTTTCTTTTGGCTTCTGTGTAATAAGTTCCTTTTGTTGCACTGAAGCCTTCTCCTCAGGTGCAAAAGGTTCTTCACACTGGGAGTCAGAGTCATCTTCTCTTTTAATCTTCTTGAGAGCTGGTTCATCATTTATACTTTTACCCTCATCAGTAACAGCTCCTGAAATCAAAATTTTATCCATGAAAATGTTATATGATTAGTTTCACTTTCACTAGTACATAAGGTGTGATAAAAAGAGTTCTTGCTAAATCATTTGATATGGTTGAAAGAGATGGGGTGGTCCTCTGAATATTGCTATCATAATGATATTCAACTTTGAATTGTTTTTATGTAGTAATTCTAATCACATAAAACCCAAAAAGCCCTGTATGGGTTTTACCTAAACATCTCAAAAACAACCCTTTTATTGCTCCATCCACCAAATGACACAGTGCATCATAGTGTTTTTTCCCCTTGATGTGTGATATTTGCATATGGCAATAAGAATTGATTCACAGTAGAAGGGTTATTAAAGCCAAGGAATCAAAACTTTTCAAAGTTCTACTCAAAAGAGATATGTGTCCATTCATAGTCAGGTACATTCATATCATATCAACTTTATAAAATCATTAAATGGAATAATGATCTGTCTTAACTCATTTGGTAATGGTACAGCACAAAAACAAATAAGTTTTGACCCTTATTTATTAGGCAGTCTTCCTAGATCCTCTGCTACAAGAGGTAAGATCTTGTACAGATGGGTGCAGTTTAAGAACCAAAACTGTCAGTGCCTTTGGTCATATTGTGATGGCTTTGAAAAAGATGTAATTTTGTGAAAAATAAATTAGCACATATCTCACATAAAATCTCATATTCATCCCCAGTAAATGTGCTGTAATGAAGTAGAACCCTGATGCTACTTCTGTGAACTTTAAATCTAAGAGAATGGCAGTGCCTGTGAAATTGCTATAGAAATCTTAAGTCCATTTTTTTGTTAATCATAGGCCCATTTGCTAACTCTTCTAATACCAAAAGGAACCACTGAGTAGGAACCAGTGTTATCAACAGTGACTGTGGTGGACATCTCAGCACCTGTTCTAGAACCATTCTGTTGTAAATTCAGTGTAAAGGGCTCTTTACATTTGTGCTGTGGGACCTCAGTGATATGGTAGGAACTTTGCTAAGTATAGTTCTAAAAGATAAAAGAAAGCTTGTTTGTTCTTAACATGAGATTCTGCACCAATAGTGACCTCATCCCTGACTTAAGATCCATTCCCTTATAGAAGCTATAGTTAAGTTTTTAACTAACTGCTCTTGTTCCATTGCAAAGAGATCCATTATCCTGCCTCAAGTAATAGATAATTTTTTTTATTTTTTCTAACGCATACTTCAGTCTTCCTTAGAATGTAACGATGATACTACAAATATATTATTCAATTTTGATTAAGTATCAAGCAATACCACTTTCAGCCATTCACAAAAGACCTTGGGTGCACTGAGGAGTGTGTGGAAAGATAGGTCACTATTTGTGGGGGCTAAGATGGATATGTTTGATGTTATAATAATCCTGATGGTACTCTATGGATGAGAATTATTGGCCCAAAAACCAGTTGTGCAGGAAATGGTGGATGTATTGGGAATGAAATGCCTGAGGGCAATAAGTGATGGAAAGAGGAGTGATTGAGTAAGCAATGACATTTTGAGAAAGAAATGTGCTAAGTAGTGTGTAGAGTATGTTTGAGAGCTGAGCACGGTTTTGCTTAAATGACTGGAACATATGAAGAAGATGAGTGAGTAGACTGACTCAGAGAATAATTCATCAGAAAAGGAGGCAAAAACTGTGGTTAAGATGGAAGGATAAATGAAAGATGCTTTAAGTTACCAAGGCCTGAACATACAGGACGAGGTAAATGATGCACAAAATAAGAACTAGAGTACCTGGTACACAGGGTAGTTGGGTTTCTGTCTCTGGGCTGAACCAAGGGCATTTGAAATTGTTAGGGGAAACCACAGAAAGGTCTGTTGGGGTTGGCTGTGGATGGGAGTTTCTGGTTTTCATGCATTGTACATGACAACTAGAGAGTGATTGTGAGCAAATGAGTCATGTTCCTAGGACTACCTTGCTAACATGAGACACAACAAACAAGAATGAAAAAGTTTGATATGAAGACTGACCTAATCTGGAGAATTACTTTTGTGAAGGAACTACTGTTACAGACTGATCGCATATTATTCAGCAACCCTAAATCTTAATGAACTCAGCTCTGTCATCATTGTTTACTGGATGATGAATTTTAGCCAAAAAGCTTGTTATTGCCACATAATATCTTGTCTTTTACTTGTAATAACTTGTCATTCTTTTTACATATATGGTACTTCCCTTAGCCTTTTACTTTATTGTCTGTGAATTCTTTGCTTTAGCTTTAAGTATTGTCAGAAATCATATTTTTCGCATATCATATCTGAATATACAAGTGTACGGGAACTGAATTCAGCTATTTCTTGTCCTTTGAACTCTGAGGTATTGTGTAGGGTTATGAAATAAAAAATGTGGTGTCATTATGAATTTATTAATTTATAACAAAGCACATCATTCAACATGTTTCAAAGCAAATACATATATCAGTGTTTCTGAAATGCATGATAGCATATCTCATTTACAGTTGTTGGCAATAACAACTTTTAGAGGGATTTTTTTTTACCCGTACTTATTTTATATCCTTCAGTGCTACATTCTATTTTTTTCAAGTTACTGAAAAAAATTTGTTTGCAAAGTTGCTGCATATGAGGGATGATTAAAATACACTTTCTTATTTAAACTTATTCATCATAAAAACAAGAATTCATACAAATATCTTTAAAAAACATGCATTATCACATTATGATAAGATTTTCTATACTTCTGGTTAATATTGTCAGCAAATGACATGTTATGTCTGCATTTTTCAATTATTTTACAAGGAATAATACCAATTCAGATTCTACTATCTGATCAGGCTGTTATGTGTTGGCCAAGGGAGTGTAGCAGCATCTTTCTAGTCATAGATTATTATAGTTAGTCGAGAGATGTAAAGAACCAGCTTTCAGCATTCTATAATGAATGAAAGCCATTTTGTGAATTACTACAACCCTTTGGATGCGCTTGTTGCCTCTGATCAACTCAGGCTTTATAACAATAATGTGACAGTCAAATTCAGACTCTTGCCATCAAAAAATATTTCCCCTTACTCCAACTATCTTCCATATTCTCTAAATCATGAAGCATAAACTAGGACCCAGTTGGTACTGCCTATGAAATCATAATGTGCATCCAATGGGTTATGAACAAACTAATACCCTCAGCTGGACAAGCACACCATATCAAGTGGTCCACCAGTGATTTTTTATGAGGCTGATGACATCAAACTATTTTAAAGGAGTTATGAACGCAAGACTTTCCTTTACTTACATGACAACTATTTGCAGAATATTATTAAATATACCAGTTGTAATAAAAAAAAAAAAGCACCACAGTGCAGTGGTCATGCTACAATATCATTTAAAGACTAATAGATATGGCATTTTCTATAAAATGTGAGAAGGTCCAGTCACTTTCAACATATCACTCACAAAGGGAGGAATAATGCCAAGGATGTTTGATAGTCAGTCTTGCCATTTAAAAAAGAAAGCTTTTTATTGGAATATTGTTGAAAGTGACTATCTTTCAACTAGCAACAGTCAAACTGGGTGCAGGGTATATTCTAAGGTAACCCCTGGCTTATCTAGGTCTACTGTTAAGAGTTTACTCTTTGTACATTCATGAAGCATATTCACCTATATTTTTAGCTTTTGTCTATCAATCTGCCTATCATCATTACCATAAACAATATAATGGAGTGAATCAGGTACACACAGCTTCAACAACATCACTCACACACACATTCTCAACCCATGGGTTTTTGGTGTAGGTATCTGTAAGTAAAATTACTGACATGGGGCCTTCAAAATGCAGTCTACAACCTAGCGCTATTTCTAGCAGTGGATCTCATTAACATGCTTCTTCTGTCAACATTGCTAGCCGGATAGAAAGCTACAATATCGAGGAGAAAAATTTCTGTCACATATTCTGGGAATTTGAGTCACTTATCTCTGTGAGATAAGTGGGAAGTGAGTCAGTTGTTGTTCGCTGATGATACAGCGCTGGTGGCTGATTCATGTGAGAAACTGCAGAAGCTGGTGACTGAGTTTGGTAAAGTGTGTGGAAGAAGAAAGTTAAGAGTAAATGTGAATAAGAGCAAGGTTATTAGGTACAGTAGGGTTGAGGGTCAAGTCAATTGGGAGGTGAGTTTGAATGGAGAAAAACTGGAGGAAGTGAAGTGTTTTAGATATCTGGGAGTGGATCTGTCAGCGGATGGAACCATGGAAGCGGAAGTGGATCATAGGGTGGGGGAGGGGGCGAAAATTTTGGGAGCCTTGAAAAATGTGTGGAAGTCGAGAACATTATCTCGGAAAGCAAAAATGGGTATGTTTGAAGGAATAGTGGTTCCAACAATGTTGTATGGTTGCGAGGCGTGGGCTATGGATAGAGTTGTGCGCAGGAGGATGGATGTGCTGGAAATGAGATGTTTGAGGACAATGTGTGGTGTGAGGTGGTTTGATCGAGTAAGTAACGTAAGGGTAAGAGAGATGTGTGGAAATAAAAAGAGCGTGGTTGAGAGAGCAGAAGAGGGTGTTTTGAAATGGTTTGGGCACATGGAGAGAATGAGTGAGGAAAGATTGACCAAGAGGATATATGTGTCGGAGGTGGAGGGAACGAGGAGAAGAGGGAGACCAAATTGGAGGTGGAAAGATGGAGTGAAAAAGATTTTGTGTGATCGGGGCCTGAACATGCAGGAGGGTGAAAGGAGGGCAAGGAATAGAGTGAATTGGAGCGATGTGGTATACAGGGTTTGACGTGCTGTCAGTGGATTGAATCAAGGCATGTGAAGCGTCTGGGGTAAACCATGGAAAGCTGTGTAGGTATGTATATTTGCGTGTGTGGACGTGTGTATGTACATGTGTATGGGGGGGGGGGTTGGGCCATTTCTTTCGTCTGTTTCCTTGCGCTACCTCGCAAACGCGGGAGACAGCGACAAAGTAAAAAAAAAAAAAAAAAAAAAAAAAAAAAAAATCTCTGTGAGCCTCATTCATCAATCAGATATTATTTTATGCTTTAGTCTGTGGATCAGCATCATCACATGTGAGAAAAATGCTCTATGTTTACTGTTATAAATATATGATAATTTCCATATTTCTATGACAGACTACAATGTTGCAATGGGTCAGTTTATCTAATCAAAAGTAAAGGCTCACTCTTCAAGCATTCACTAGTCAATCATTTCCATTTTCTAAATATATTACCATCATGCTGACTAAGTAAATTTTATGCAAACTGTATTAAATTTTGCCACTTGTAGGATCAAAAACATGCTGTTTAAGATGCAAATGACCAGAAATTCATCTTCAATGAGGAATTACTGTTGCCTAAAGATGGTCAAATAGTGTAGGAAATAAAATTCTGAGGATTATGCATTGTGTCAGGGCAGTTAGATGGGTATAGTAGTCCCTGCCATGTTGTATGAGTGCAAGTCTTGAACTCTGAATGCAAAACAAAAGAGGAGGAGGGACATGCTAGAAATGAAATCCTGAGACTATGTGTTTTGTTAGGAGGGTTGGTTGTGTAATTGAGAGGTGTGTTAGTAAGCAGAGTAAAACTGAAGGAGCTGAACAGGATTTGCCAAAATGGTTTAGATAAGATTAGCTGTGAAAGACTGACTAGGAGAATTTATAAATGAGAAGGAAAGAAACCTTGCTATCCTTTCTATTTCCCCATTGCTCTAACTTCTACCATCTCCAGAGCCTCCTAAACTCTCCATAACTCTCACTTTCTTAAACCCTTAGAATTCTATTCCTTTCTTTCTGATCAACAATATGGATTTTGCAGTTCTAGGTCTACTGGTGATCTCTCAGGGATATAAGTAAAACTTTTTTCTGGACCTTGTCATCCCCACAGCATCTAACAAGGTGAGCATAAAAGTCTTTGCTCTCTAAATTCTTTGGTTTTCTCCTTCCTATTCCCAAATGAACAGTCTTCTCTGGTCATTCCATCACAGTAACAGTTAATGGATTGACTTCCCCCTCCTATTCTATCAACAGTGGTTTTCCTCAGGATTCTGTCCTTTCACCTACTCTCTTTCATTTCTCAGTTAATGACCCTCTCTTTTCTACTTTTGATCCTATTCACTCTTATCTAATGATTTCACTTTACTGCTTCAACTCATTTTCCCTTCCCTCCTTCTTTAAATACTTGTTCTTTTTCCTGTACTATGCATATTATCTCCTCAATACAGACCTGTGCAGCATCTAAAAATGGTAAATAATTAATTTAGTTAAATCTAATATGTGTGGATCAGGTGTTTGCTTTGAAGAATGTATGTGAGAAATACTTAGAAAAACAAATGGATTTGTATGTAGCATTTATGGATCTGGAGAAGGCATATGATAGAGTTGATAGAGATGCTCTGTGGAAGGTATTAAGAATATATGGTGTGGGAGGCAAGTTGTTAGCAGTGAAAAGTTTTTATCGAGGATGTAAGGCATGTGTACGTGTAGGGAGAGAGGAAAGTGATTGGTTCTCAGTGAATGTAGGTTTGCGGCAGGGGTGTGTGATGTCTCCATGGTTGTTTAATTTGTTAATGGATGGGGTTGTTAGGGAGGTGAATGCAAGAGTTTTGGAAAGAGGGGCAAGTATGCAGTCTGTTGTGGATGAGAGAGATTGGGAAGTGAGTCAGTTGTTGTTCGCTGATGATACAGCGCTGGTGGCTGATTCATGTGAGAAACTACAGAAGCTGGTGACTGAGTTTGGTAAAGTGTGTGAAAGAAGAAAGTTAAGAGTAAATGTGAATAAGAGCAAGGTTATTAGGTACAGTAGGGTTGAGGGTCAAGTCAATTGGGAGGTAAGTTTGAATGGAGAAAAACTGGAGGAAGTAAAGTGTTTTAGATAACTGGGAGTGGATCTAGCAGCGGATGGAACCATGGAAGCGGAAGTGAATCATAGGGTGGGGGAGGGGACGAAAATCCTGGGAGACTTGAAGAATGTGTGGAAGTCGAGAACATTATCTCGGAAAGCAAAAATGGGTATGTTTGAAGGAATAGTGGTTCCAACAATGTTGTATGGTTGCGAGGCGTGGGCTATGGATAGAGTTGTGCGCAGGAGGGTGGATGTGCTGGAAATGAGATGTTTGAGGACAATGTGTGGTGTGAGGTGGTTTGATCGAGTAAGTAATGTAAGGATAAGAGAGATGTGTGGAAATAAAAAGAGCGTGGTTGAGAGAGCAGAAGAGGGTGTTTTGAAATGGTTTGGGCACATGGAGAGAATGAGTGAGGAAAGATTGACCAAGAGGATATATGTGTCGGAGGTGGAGGGAACGAGGAGAAGTGGGAGACCAAATTGGAGGTGGAAAGATGGAGTGAAAAAGATTTTGAGTGATCGGGGCCTGAACATGCAGGAGGGTGAAAGGCGGGCAAGGAATAGAGTGAATTGGATCGATGTGGTATACCGGGGTTGACGTGCTGTCAGTGGATTGAATCAGGGCATGTGAAGCATCTGGGGTAAACCATGGAAAGTTCTGTGGGGCCTGGATGTGGAAAGGGAGCTGTGGTTTCTGGCATTATTGCATGACAGCTAGAGACTGAGTGTGAACGAATGGGGCCTTTGTTGTCTTTTCCTAGCGCTACCTCGCACACATGAGGGGGGAGGGGGATGGTATTCCATGTGTGGCGAGGTGGCGATGGGAATGAATAAAGGCAGACAGTGTGAATTGTGTGCATGGGTATATATGTATGTGTCTGTGTGTGTATATATATGTGTACATTGAGATGTATAGGTATGTATATTTGCGTGTGCGGACATGTATGTATATACATGTGTATGGGGGTGGGTTGGGCCATTTCTTTCGTCTGTTTCCTTGCACTACCTCGCAAACGCAGGGAGACAGCGACAAAGCAAAATAGATAAAATATAAATAAATCTAATAATGCTGAAATGCAATTTCTCCTTATATCTCAGTCTCAGTATCATCCATTTCCCTTTATTCATTTACAAAGCACCACAAAACAACCATATGAGAACATAAACATGTTGGGCATAACTACATGACCATACTTCCACTTTATGCCGGAAAGCCACATAATCAACATCACAAAGTCTGCTTCCCAAAACCTAGAATTGCTGTTAATTTGCCCTAATTATTTTTCTTCTGAGCAGCTTTTTCATATCTACTTGGGGTTTCATACGATGTAGGATGGAACTGCTGCTCACATACCTGGGGTGGTTCTCCCTCCACCTCTTTATTAACCAGAGTGGAACTAACTTTTGTCTCATCAGTTCTCCTGACATCACTTCTCTTCAACTATCCCTTTCTCTACACTGTGATATTGATATTTTCACTTTCTTCTAGGGCTCTTCACATCACCTCTCTTCTACTACCCCTTTCTCTTCACTGTGATGTTCTCTTTTTTCAATAGGTATTATTTAGTTCACTTTTTGTGAGCTGTCTGCATGTGTCCCTGTCCCTAAAATTTGAATAAAAGGCATAAGTGTGGCTACTGCTTCCCAAAGTTTCTGTGTAGAGACCAGCAATTCAAGAACTGACCATCATGATACAATAACTCATTCTTCCATCTGACAATTATGCTTTGGAATTTTTTTCCTCATTTTGTTGTTCCTTCTTCACGTAACCTTTCTGCTTTTAAGAGTGAGGTCTACAAACATCTGCAAGGCTCTAATTACGTTATACTCTCTTTACCTCTCATGTTTTTGTTTTCCTTCATCTTATATGGCCTTTGACTGAGGGTGTTTCATCCATGCCATATTGTTGAAAAAAAAAAGACTTGCAGGAAGCAAGTAGGAGTGCTTATCTATAAGTACATAAAACAGGACTTTGCCATGATGGCAAGGCTGGCACATAAAAAACACATCATACATCTTGTTGAATACAGTAATACTATACTTCTCAGCCACTATGCACCTCCCATAACTGTCAATCCAAAGTTTATTAGTGACTGACATCAGCCATGCTTCTCATCTTCTAATAATTGTTTCTGTTGCCACCTGTAGAATGTTTTGAATTTCTCATGGTACTGCATTAAATAATCTTTCAAGCTTTTTAGTAGGAAACTCATTAATTTTTGCCTCAGGAATCACCCCCAACTTGATAATTCTGTATCCTCCTTGCCGAGGTGCTTTCTGGTTTAAGGTGTTACTCTCTGTGTCTTTCATCAGCTGCCATGCATATATAATCTTGTACCTTTAACTTCTTTCTAGACTGCAGAGTTCAAGATTTTTCAATCTCTTGTGAAAATTCATATGCTCCAAACCATCTACTTTTCTTGAAAAGTGTTTCTGTTTCCAATCCAGTTTGTTTATTTCCATCTGCTTAACTGTTGACCATACAACACAAAAGTATTTTACTTCTTATATATGCACTGAAGTGTTACTGGACTTTGCTTGATTGTGTTTACAATGTGAATGAGAAGTCACCTTCAGCAAGGTTGTACCATCAAAGTGCAATCTTGTTGAAGAACCTCTCACTTAAAAGAAGTCCATTCTTTCCCTGCTGATGGTTGCAACACAACATTGAAGCTACAGGAGGCCCTGGAAGGGGGTTCTTGCATTATATAATAATTAATACATATGTGCTGAACATTTTCATCGTTTGCTTTTTGTCTCGTGAAAATCCTTATACCCTCACTATCATACTACTTATTATTTGACTTGAAAACACTGTCTTATCAATATACTTATTGAATTCAATGATTTGTAAGGTGAATATGTGCACATCTTCAGCACATACACAGATATTTCATCAAGACTGTGAGCCTTATATGGGTCAAGATATTTCTAGATATTTCAATGCACTCTAAGACCTCCTTCCCATCTGATCTCTTTTTTGTTAGAACTATTGCATCTTTTACTTGACAACAGTAAATTCTGTCCACAAACATACAATCTCTCGTCACAAATAACACTTGACAGCACTTAACTCACACATCTCATTCTTTACATCTCTACATTTTCCTGAGGTTAGCACTTTGCAGTAGCCTTGCCTTTTTGGCAAAATGGTAGGAACAGTAGACAGAAGTAGCAGGCAGGAGAATTAGCTGGGGGAATCAGGTAGTTTGGAACATTAGTCAGGAAAATCAAATAGAAGTAGTAGGTAGGAAGATTAGGTAGCAGCCTCTGAAACATTGTACTAAAGTTGCTCCCTGCTAGTGGCCTCTTAAGGATGAGGTACTAAAGGCTAAGAGGTGGCACTAGAGCTCAACAATTATGGAGACACTTTTCCCTTGGCCTACCCCTTGAAGAAGTTCCCAAAGGGTACAGGCATCAAAGATATGAATAGATAGATAAAACAGTTTTTAACTTGTCCTTCAGTTTATTGCATATCTTTACACCCTATACAGCACTTTCCTTTTAATTCCTTAGCCATATTAGTTGTTCTTTAACTTACAATTTACTCCTGGTGAATTTGTAAGTTTTGGATTGTCTCCTATCATGTCCACAATAGTCCTCAAAATTTCAGCGTTTCTTATGTATTTATATCTTGCTCAGTATCTTATCTTTCAAATGCTCACTGGATACCTGTGTCTTGTACACAGCATATCACTAAGCTCCTTTGCTTAATGACATTTTCTTATTGAGCAGCCCCCTTTTTTCACCCTTCTTTCTGTACCTGAGGTTAAATGTACCCATTCTCGTAATTCATGCTTTTAAGTTTCACAGAACCTTTCATCACAGTGCCTTGGCTCTTGACAACTGAACTCTATTTCCCAATTCATGTTACTTTAAAAATGACTGAGTTCAGTATAATTTCCATGATTACATTTCCACTTTGGGTCACGTATCAATGCTGCTCTTAAGATCTCATTTACCACATAAACTGCATCATTACATGATTTCTCATATTCTCAACGTCCAAGAAACTGTGTGTGATGATAAGATATAGTAATGATGGTGCACCAGTCCCTTTGATCACTGTGTGCTAGTGACAGGCAAGTTTAGGAATTTTCCTCTATGCACTCTTAGAAACTATGACTCTCTGTCTCCATGAGAATCCAAATTTCCCCATTCCTTCTTTTTATAACTGAAATCCTCCATTTTTAGTTCTATCATCTCAGAGAAGTACTTGATTTACTACTTCATGCACCATCCTGATTCTTCCTTTGTTACTATAATTGTATATTTCCTCTGATTCATTTAAGTTCTCTGAAGGGTTATGTATTATCAACACCATCCTGTACTTCTTTGCAACAGTTACCCTTCTTGCTATGTAAGCATTTCGTGACATCTGAAGCCATCTTACTTCTCATGTCTTCTGCAAAACACCTGACTTTACTCCATCTTAAAGCCTTCTCTAAGTGTGAATTCATGATTAGATATGTTTTTTTTTTTTTTTTTTTTTGCTTTGTCGCTGTCTCCCGCGTTTGCGAGGTAGCGCAAGGAAACAGACGAAAGAAATGGCCCAACCCACCCCCATACACATGTATATACATACGTCCACACACGCAAATATACATACCTACACAGCTTTCCATGGTTTACCCCAGACGCTTCACATGCCTTGATTCAATCCACTGACAGCACGTCAACCCCGGTATACCACATCGCTCCAATTCACTCTATTCCTTGCCCTCCTTTCACCCTCCTGCATGTTCAGGCCCCGATCACACAAAATCTTTTTCACTTCATCTTTCCACCTCCAATTTGGTCTCCCTCTTCTCCTCGTTCCCTCCGACACATATATCCTCTTGGTTAATCTTTCCTCACTCATTCTCTCCATGTGCCCAAACCATTTCAAAACACCCTCTTCTGCTCTCTCAACCACGCTCTTTTTATTTCCACACATCTCTCTTACCCTTACGTTACTTACTTGATCAAACCACCTCACACCACACATAGTCCTCAAACATCTCATTTCCAGCACATCCATCCTCCTGCGCACAACTCTATCCATAGCCCACGTCTCGCAACCATACAACATTGTTGGAACCACTATTCCTTCAAACATACCCATTTTTGCTTTCCGAGATAATGTTCTCGACTTCCACACATTCTTCAAGGCTCCCAGAATTTTCGCCCCCTCCCCCACCCTATGATCCACTTCCGCTTCCATGGTTCCATCCGCTGCCAGATCCACTCCCAGATATCTAAAACACTTCACTTCCTCCAGTTTTTCTCCATTCAAACTCACCTCCCAATTGACTTGACCCTCAACCCTACTGTACCTAATAACCTTGCTCTTATTCACATTTACTCTTAACTTTCTTCTTCACACACTTTACCAAACTCAGTCACCAGCTTCTGCAGTTTCTCACATGAATCAGCCACCAGCGCTGTATCATCAGCGAACAACAACTGACTCACTTCCCAAGCTCTCTCATCCCCAACAGACTTCATACTTGCCCCTCTTTCCAAAACTCTTGCATTCACCTCCCTAACAACCCCATCCATAAACAAATTAAACAACCATGGAGACATCACACACCCCTGCCGCAAACCTACATTCACTGAGAACCAATCACTTTCCTCTCTTCCTACACGTACACATGCCTTACATCCTCGATAAAAACTTTTCACTGCTTCTAACAACTTGCCTCCCACACCATATAATCTTAATACCTTCCACAGAGCATCTCTATCAACTCTATCATATGCCTTCTCCAGATCCATAAATGCTACATACAAATCCATTTGCTTTTCTAAGTATTTCTCACATACATTCTTCAAAGCAAACACCTGATCCACACATCCTCTACCACTTCTGAAACCACACTGCTCTTCCCCAATCTGATGCTCTGTACATGCCTTCACCCTCTCAATCAATACCCTCCCATATAATTTACCAGGAATACTCAACAAACTTATACCTCTGTAATTTGAGCACTCACTCTTATCCCCTTTGCCTTTGTACAATGGCACTATGCACGCATAGATAATGTGTTGCTGTCAAATGCATTTGAAAATTCCAAAGAAATTGTGTCTCATCTCCTTCCTACATTATAGTTTCATATACAGTATATCATTATAATGAACTTGCATTTGCATCTGTGTACTTTTATCAGGTGCAAGTCTATGCTTTCCTTCATCGTTGCTGACAACATTTTCAAGAATGTGTTTCTTTATCACTCTTTTGTATACTCTACTCATAGTACATGTGATGTTAGACTGACTGGAGTGTACTGTTTTCGTATGAATTTGGATCTGCTTTTTGTACTGGTGTTATGTAAGCCTTTTTCTCTATGTCTGCAACTGGACTGGTCTGTAATCTGTCTCTGTAACTTCATGAGAGGTTTTGGCATTATTATCTTTGTCTTTTTTTCGGAATATAGCTGGTTTTCCATCAGGTTATCGGCTCTTGAAGACCAAAAGGGAGATGGAAGGATAAATTGAAACAGACCTTGAGTTATTGGGGCCTGAACATTTAGTAAAGTGAAAGGCATTCATAGGATACAGATAAATGGAGCAATGTAGTATACAGGAGGCAAGTTCTGAACTGAAGTTCTGAGCTGAACCAAGGCATATGAACAGTCTGCAGAACATGGCTGTGAATGGGGGCTCTACTTTTGGTGCATTATACATAACAGCTCAAGTGGAAATGTGGACAAATGAAATTGTTCTTTGTCTTTTCCTGATGCTACACTGCTAAAGCAGTAAATGGTAAACAATTATAAGAAAAATAAAATTTTGCTTTCCATCCAGCAAAATTTAGAAAAAAGTTGAAGTGAGGTAATTCAACTACTAGGAGTAATATATTTTGTTCTCATGTTACTCTGGTGTTTGTTATATGATACTACTATTGTTCTGTATAATGCAGCGCATTTTTTTTCTATTATGACTGACATGGCATGGGCAAAACATACTCCCATCAAATGCACCTCAGGCAAAAAGAATAAAGCAGAAGAATGTAGAAATTAATCAGGGCTCCACAGGTGTCTGTAAATGTTGTATATTGTCTATGTTTCACATTAGGCATTGCATACATACTTTCTTTTCCTAATTTTTGTAGGTACTATTAAACTCTACAATAAGTGATGATCAATAGTGTTAGCTTGGTTAGGCAGCTGTTGCTAATCAAATAAATCTATACATGATTTTGACAAAAAGGAGAGGATAATGGAAGGTAGGCAGACTAAATAGATCCACTTGTCAGAAAAGGAGTGAGGAAAGGGAAGGGAGGGGACAATGAAGGAAATCGAAGGATGGAGTGAAAAGAGTTTTCAGGTCTCAGGGCCTGAGCATTCAGGAGTGTAAACCCATGTATGGTATAAAGTGAATTGGATCAAAGGAATGAACCAAGGCATATGAAGAAGATAAGGTTCGGCTGTTAGGGTTTGGCTGTAGATGAACGGTGCTGTTTTCAGTACACCATACATGACAGTGGATATATGCAAATGAAGCCACAGTCCATCGTTTCCTAACACTATCTTGCTAAGGCAGGAGAAGCAGTTGTATACAGACAATATAAATTAATAAAGAAATGTTTGAACTTTTCATATTTTCAGTAGTAAACAGATATATTCTACTGACTGATACTTTAAAAACTTTTACTATCATTAAAACAACAGTGATTATCAAAATATCACAAAATTGCATACTTTACAATTTCCAAAGACAAAACAAGATGGACAGCACACCCCCTTTCTGTCTATGTCCAGTCATTAGAAAATACCTGGTAAACTTCTGTGTAAAAACAGCCATACAAATATCTTTGCGGAAGATGAAAGCCGGCAAGGCAGCAGGTTTGGATGGTATTGCAGTGGAATTTATTAAAAAAGGGGGTGACTGTATTGTTGACTGGTTGGTAAGGTTATTTAATGTATGTATGACTCATGGTGAGGTGCCTGAGGATTGGCGGAATGCGTGCATAGTGCCATTGTACAAAGGCAAAGGGGATAAGAGTGAGTGCTCAAATTACAGAGGTATAAGTTTGTTGAGTATTCCTGGTAAATTATATGGGAGGGTATTGATTGAAAGGGTGAAGGCATGTACAGAGCATCAGATTGGGGAAGAGCAGTGTGGTTTCAGAAGTGGTAGAGGATGTGTGGATCAGGTGTTTGCTTTGAAGAATGTATGTGAGAAATACTTAGAAAAGCAAATGGATTTGTATGTAGCATTTATGGATCTGGAGAAGGCATATGATAGAGTTGATAGAGATGCTCTGTGGAAGGTATTAAGAATATATGGTGTGGGAGGCAAGTTGTTAGAAGCAGTGAAAAGTTTTTATCGAGGATGTAAGGCATGTGTACGTGTAGGAAGAGAGGAAAGTGATTGGTTCTCAGTGAATGTAGGTTTGCGGCAGGGGTGTGTGATGTCTCCATGGTTGTTTAATTTGTTTATGGATGGGGTTGTTAGGGAGGTAAATGCAAGAGTCTTGGAAAGAGGGGCAAGTATGAAGTCTGTTGGGGATGAGAGAGCTTGGGAAGTGAGTCAGTTGTTGTTCGCTGATGATACAGCGCTGGTGGCTGATTCATGTGAGAAACTGCAGAAGCTGGTGACGGAGTTTGGTAAAGTGTGTGGAAGAAGAAAGTTAAGAGTAAATGTGAATAAGAGCAAGGTTATTAGGTACAGTAGGGTTGAGGGTCAAGTCAATTGGGAGGTGAGTTTGAATGGTGAAAAACTGGAGGAAGTGAAGTGTTTTAGATATCTGGGAGTGGATCTGTCAGCGGATGGAACCATGGAAGCGGAAGTGGATCATAGGGTGGGGGAGGGGGGCGAAAATTTTGGGAGCCTTGAAAAATGTGTGGAAGTCGAGAACATTATCCCGGAAAGCAAAAATGGGTATGTTTGAAGGAATAGTAGTTCCAACAATGTTGTATGGTTGCGAGGCGTGGGCTATGGATAGAGTTGTGCGCAGGAGGATGGATGTGCTGGAAATGAGATGTTTGAGGACAATGTGTGGTGTGAGGTGGTTTGATCGAGTAAGTAACGTAAGGGTAAGAGAGATGTGTGGAAATAAAAAGAGCGTGGTTGAGAGAGCAGAAGAGGGTGTTTTAAAATGGTTTGGGCACATGGAGAGAATGAGTGAGGAAAGATTGACCAAGAGGATATATGTGTCGGAGGTGGAGGGAACGAGGAGAAGAGGGAGACCAAATTGGAGGTGGAAAGATGGAGTGAAAAAGATTTTGTGTGATCGGGGCCTGAACATGCAGGAGGGTGAAAGGAGGGCAAGGAATAGAGTGAATTGGAGCGATGTGGTATACAGGGGTTGACGTGCTGTCAGTGGATTGAATCAAGGCATGTGAAGCGTCCGGGGTAAACCATGGAAAGCTGTGTAGGTATGTATATTTGTGTGTGTGGACGTGTGTATGTACATGTGTATGGGGGGGGTTGGGCCATTTCTTTCGTCTGTTTCCTTGCGCTACCTCGCAAACGCGGGAGACAGCGACAAAGTATAAAAAAAAAAAAAAAAAAAAAAAAAAATATCTTTCACACCAGACATAAATTTACAATAATACATAGGATAAGGTACAATGAACAATTTGAAGCTTGGATTGTAAGTGAAAGAGGGCAACCATCCTTTCACTTCTGATTATAAAAATGACTGCTGGTTATCCATTTTAAGTTTCATCAGGAACTGATTTATGTATGAAAGGAGTTCACTTAACATTAGAACTGAATGCACAGTCTTATAGTCATAAACCAGGGCTGGTCAAGAACTAATTTTATTCATTGAAAATTAACAAGAATGCAATTTAACTAACAACATTATGTGTGACTGCTATTTAACATAAAAATTAATGAAACACTTTAATGTACCTGAGTAGTTCAAATAATCACTAATTGTACCTGTTTAAGGTGTATGCTAATCCAACTTAACCACAACTGACTAGATGCTCTACTGTTCTTCATATTCTCCCATTTTTACAACACTGTAGATCATCTTTGGTATTGAATAACATTTATTTTTTTATTATACTTTGTCGCTGTCTTCCGCGTTAGCGAGGTAGTGCAAGGATACAGAAAAAAGAATGGCCCAACCCACCCACATACACATGTACATACATACACATCCACATATGCACATATACATACCTATACATCTCAACGTATACATATATACACATGTACATAATTCATACTTGCTGCCTTTATTCATTCCCATCACCACCCCGCCACGCATGAAATGAAAACCCCCTTCCCCCGCATGTGTGCGAGGTAGCGCTAGGAAAAGACAACAAAGGCCACATTCGTTCACACTCAGTTTCTAGCTGTCATGTGTAATGAACCAAAACCACAGCTCCCTTTCTACATCCAGGCCCCACAAAACTTTCCATGGATTACCCCAGATGCTTCACATGCTCTGGTTCAATCCATTGACATCATTTTACTTTTTGACTAAACATTTTGGCCAGAAAGGCAAGATGTGTTTTGTCTGATTTCTTTAGAATCATAATGCCCTTCATGACTTTGTTTCTTCAAAAACTGAATTTTACATACTCATTAATATTATGTATCATGACTTTCTAGTCTTTTCTGCAACATTTCCAATTTAAATGGAGATGATACAAAGCTATCATATGTTATTTCATTCCCTCATGCAAAATGCTATACACATTTTCTTGGTTTTTCCTAAACTATTCTGATCTTTTTTCTAACGTTTTCTAACGTTATGCAATCTCTGTATTTCAAACATTTTTTTCTTTCATCGTTTTCTGCAATTTTCTACTTTAGCAAGATAGTGCCAGGAACAGCAGAAAGAAGATAGCATTCGCTCACATCCGTTCTCTAGCTCTCATGTGCAGTGCATCAAAACCACATCCCCCTAACCACAACGAGGCCCCACAGACATTTCCATGGTTTTCCCATACCACTTCACATGCCTTAGTTCAGTATATGGACAGCATATTGCACTCTATATACCACATCTTTCCAATTCACTTCATCCCATTCATGCCTCTCACCTTCCTGCACATTCAAAGATTTTTTAGTCTTCAATTTCTTTTCCCCTTAACATCTGTCACTTATATTCTCTTTGTCAACCTCCCCTCACTCATTCTATTCACATCAAAACCATTTCAGCATGCCCTCTTTGTCTCTCCTGACCACAATCTTCTTATTACCACACCTCTCTCTTACACTTTTATTACTTTCTCAATCAAACCACTTCACACCACAAATGGTCCTCAAATATTTCATTTCCAACACATCCACCCTCCTTTGCACATCCATATCTATAGCCCATGCCTTGCATCCATACAACATTGCTGGGACTACTATACCCTCAAACATTCCCATTTTTGCCCTCCTAGATAATGACCTTTCTTTCTACAATTTCCTTGATTCTCCCAGAACCCTTACCCCCTCATGCATCCCATGCTTCACTTCTGCTTCTATGGTTCCATTCTCTCCCATGTCAACTCCCAGGTATCAAAAACACTTAAGCACTTCCAAATTTTCTCCATTCAAACTCACATCCCAAATAATCTGTTCCCCTGCCCTGCCAAACTTAATAGCCTTGCTTTTATTCACATTTACCCACAACTTTCTTTTTTCTCACCTTCTCCCAAACCAGTCACCAACTTTTGCAGTTTCTCACTCAAATCTGCCACCAATGCTGTGTCGTCAGCAAACAAATGACTCGCTTTCCATAGTGCCTCACCCCCTACAAAGAGCATACTTTCCTCTCACCAAGATCCTTGCATTTACCTCCTTCACTACCCCATCCATAAACAAATTAAACAACCATGGTGACATTACACACCCCTGCCCAAGATCTAACCAGCTGGAACCTCTCACTCTCCTCTCTTGCTACTTGTACATATATACCTTATTTTTTTTTTTTTTATTATACTTTGTCGCTGTTTCCCGCGTTTGCGAGGTAGCGCAAGGAAACAGACGAAAGAAATGGCCCAACCCCCCCCATACACATGTATATACATACGTCCACACACGCAAATATACATACCTACACAGCTTTCCATGGTTTACCCCAGACGCTTCACATGCCTTGATTCAATCCACTGACAGCACGTCAACCCCGGTATACCACATCGCTCCAATTCACTCTATTCCTTGCCCTCCTTTCACCCTCCTGCATGTTCAGGCCCCGATCACACAAAATCTTTTTCACTCCATCTTTCCACCTCCAATTTGGTCTCCCTCTTCTCCTCGTTCCCTCCACCTCCGACACATATATCCTCTTGGTCAATCTTTCCTCACTCATTCTCTCCATCTGCCCAAACCACTTCAAAACACCCTCTTCTGCTCTCTCAACCACGCTCTTTTTATTTCCACACATCTCTCTTATCCTTACGTTACTCACTCGGTCAAACCACCTCACACCACACATTGTCCTCAAACATCTCATTTCCAGCACATCCATCCTCCTGCACACAACTCTATCCATAGCCCACGCCTCGCAACCATACAACATTGTTGGAACCACTATTCCTTCAAACATACCCATTTTTGCTTTCCGAGATAATGTTCTCGACTTCCACACATTCTTCAAGGCCCCCAGAATTTTCGCCCCCTCCCCCACCCTATGATCCACTTCCGCTTCCATGGTTCCATCCGCTGCCAGATCCACTCCCAGATATCTAAAACACTTCACTTCCTCCAGTTTTTCTCCATTCAAACTCACCTCCCAATTGACTTGACCCTCAATCCTACTGTACCTAATAACCTTGCTCTTATTCACATTTACTCTTAACTTTCTTCTTCCACACACTTTACCAAACTCAGTCACCAGCTTCTGCAGTTTCTCACATGAATCAGCCACCAGCGCTGTATCATCAGCGAACAACAACTGACTCACTTCCCAAGCTCTCTCATCCCCAACAGACTTCATACTTGCCCCTCTTTCCAAAACTCTTGCATTTACCTCCCTAACAACCCCATCCATAAACAAATTAAACAACCATGGAGACATCACACACCCCTGCCGCAAACCTACATTCACTGAGAACCAATCACTTTCCTCTCTTCCTACACGTACACATGCCTTACATCCTCGATAAAAACTTTTCACTGCTTCTAACAACTTTCCTCCCACACCATATATTCTTAACACCTTCCACAGAGCATCTCTATCAACTCTATCATATGCCTTCTCCAGATCCATAAATGCTACATACAAATCCATTTGCTTTTCTAAGTATTTCTCACATACATTCTTCAAAGCAAACACCTGATCCACACATCCTCTACCACTTCTGAAACCACACTGCTCTTCCCCAATCTGATGCTCTGTACATGCCTTCACCCTCTCAATCAATACCCTCCCATATAATTTACCAGGAATACTCAACAAACTTATACCTTTGTAATTTGAGCACTCACTCTTATCCCCTTTGCCTTTGTACAATGGCACTATGCACGCATTCCGCCAATCCTCAGGCACCTCACCATGAGTCATACATACATTAAATAACCTTACCAACCAGTCAATAATACAGTCACCCCCTTTTTTAATAAATTCCACTGCAATACCATCCAAACCTGCTGCCTTGCCGGCTTTCATCTTCCGCAAAGCTTTCGCTACCTCTTCTCTGTTTACCAAATCATTTTCCCTAACCCTCTCACTTTGCACACCACCTCGACCAAAACACCCTATATCTGCCACTCTATCATCAAACACATTCAACAAACCTTCAAAATACTCACTCCATCTCCTTCTCACATCACCACTACTTGTTATCACCTCCCCATTTGCGCCCTTCACTGAAGTTCCCATTTGCTCCCTTGTCTTACGCACCTTATTTACCTCCTTCCAGAACATCTTTTTATTCTCCCTAAAATTTAATGATACTCTCTCACCCCAACTCTCATTTGCCCTTTTTTTCACCTCTTGCACCTTTCTCTTGACCTCCTGTCTCTTTCTTTTATACATCTCCCACTCAATTGCATTTTTTCCCTGCAAAAATCGTCCAAATGCCTCTCTCTTCTCTTTCACTAATACTCTTACTTCTTCATCCCACCACTCACTACCCTTTCTAATCAACCCACCTCCCACTCTTCTCATGCCACAAGCATCTTTTGCGCAATCCATCACTGATTCCCTAAATACATCCCATTCCTCCCCCACTCCCCTTACTTCCATTGTTCTCACCTTTTTCCATTCTGTACTCAGTCTCTCCTGGTACTTCCTCACACAGGTCTCCTTCCCAAGCTCACTTACTCTCACCACCCTCTTCACCCCAACATTCACTCTTCTTTTCTGAAAACCCATACAAATCTTCACCTTAGCCTCCACAAG
This sequence comes from Panulirus ornatus, assembly GCF_036320965.1. NCBI lineage: Eukaryota > Metazoa > Arthropoda > Malacostraca > Decapoda > Palinuridae > Panulirus > Panulirus ornatus. The sequence goes on from NC_092264.1 coordinate 13,720,090, forward strand.
ATAATGATCAGACATCCCTCCAGTTGCACCTCTCAGCACATTAACATCCAAAAGTCTCTCTTTCGCACGCCTGTCAATTAACACGTAATCCAATAATGCTCTCTGGCCATCTCTCCTACTTACATAAGTATACTTATGTATATCTCGCTTTTTAAACCAGGTATTCCCAATCATCAGTCCTTTTCCAGCACATAAATCTACAAGCTCTTCACCATTTCCATTTACAACACTGAACACCCCATGTATACCAATTATTCCCTCAACTGCCACATTACTCACCTTTGCATTCAAATCACCCATCACTATAACCCGGTCTCGTGCATCAAAACCACTAACACACTCATTCAGCTGCTCCCAAAACACTTGCCTCTCATGATCTTTCTTCTCATGCCCGGGTGCATATGCACCAATAATCACCCACCTCTCACCATCAACTTTCAGTTTTACCCATATTAATCGAGAATTTACTTTCTTACATTCTATCACATACTCCCACAACTCCTGTTTCAGGAGTATTGCTACTCCTTCCCTTGCTCTTGTCCTCTCACTAACCCCTGACTTTACTCCCCAGACATTCCCAAACCACTCTTCCCCTTTACCCTTGAGCTTCGTTTCACTCAGAGCCAAAACATCCAGGTTCCTTTCCTCAAACATACTACCTATCTCTCCTTTTTTCACATCTTGCCTCAAGGAGGATGGTACCTCCTTTCATATAACAACCACGGACAGATCAGCTTTGAGCGCCTCTTCGCAAACGGAACTACCTTGGCCCACCAGTGATGCTACTACGTTTGTAAATCGGGAACCATTGCAACACAAACCTCGCCAGGTGGTAGAGTTTCCCGCAGTGTATCGAGACAGACTTCCCCAGAACTTTTTTTTAAAGGGGAAGTAAATGTTTATAGTTGTGTTACTGGAGTGATAGTTTTCATACATGGTGTTTTGACAAGAAAATAGTGAAATTGGAGAAAAATGTAGCTTAGACATTGAAGCTTATTGATACAGTGGTTAATTTGATGAGAACTGCTATTGACGTTTGTGTAAATAAATTATACATTTCCTTTTTCCACAGCCAGAGGTTGAACCATTATGTGACATTCATTTTTTCATTCATTTCAAGCTAGAAGTTTCAGTTTTCTAAATTGTTCTTACATTTTTCATATGTATATATATGTATGTGTGTGTGTGTGTGTGTATATGTGCGTATGTATGTGTATGTGTGTGTGTGTGTATATGTATATATATATATATATGTATATTATCCCTGGGGATAGGGGTGAAAGAATACTTCCCACGTATTCCTCGCGTGTCGTAGAAAGCGACTAGAGGGGACGGGAGCGGGGGGCCAGAAATCCTCCCCTCCTTGTATTAACTTTCTAAAATGGGAAACAGAAGAAGGAGTCACGCGGGGAGTGCTCATCCTCCTCGAAGGCTCAGAGTGGGGTGCCTAAATATACCTTATACTATTGGTAAAAACTCATTTCTTCCACAAGGCATCTCTATCAGACTTATCACATGCTTTCTCCAGATCCATAAATGCCAAAAACAAATCTTTCTATTTATCTGAGTAATTCTCTCACACATTCTTGAGAGTAAATGCCTGATTTATACATCCTTTACCATTTCTGAAAGCACACTGCTCCTCCCTAATTTGATGCTCTGTAAATGCTTATGCTTTCACCCTCTCAACTGCCACTCTCCCATACAACTTACCAGGTATATTCAACAAACTTATACCTCTGTAGTTAAACACTTTCTGCAATTACTTGTAACTGAATGTAAATATATATATTCAAGTCTACAATGTTCTCTGAGTTTGCTAAAATTATTCTTGCCTTAAACATGTTCTAATGTTAAGCAATGTCCTTGATATGTTTTATTTAAGACTGCCAATATTTTTTCTTATGCTGTTGTTAAATTCCTTCCATGAAAGTGATAATATAAAAGAGATTTTTGGCCACTAACCTCTCAGTAACCCAACTAAAATATATACATGTATGTAACTTCTTAATCTTGAGTGCATCATATATAAAGACAGAACTTGCTAAGGAAGGAAGCTTCATAATTTCTGTTAGATACTGATATATTGAGTTGAATGAAAATAAAATGAATAGTTTCGAGCATTGTGATCTGTGGACCCCAGATAACTATAGTTTTTCCTTTCCAGTCACAGCAACCTCTCCTTATGCTGGTGCTCTTATCATTCATTCTTTAATGTTTCTAAAAAGTAATTTGCCTCAAGTAAGGAAAACACAAAACTCCTATCAACTATGTAATTATTTTGATATTCACAAGTGACCAAGGCTGTAGGCACTGATTAAGCTTATAGAAAAAAGAAAAAATCATAATCAAAATTAGTGTCTGATACTAATTTTCATTTCATCACAGAATATCTTGTTTTTAATTAGAAACAGTAGCAGCTTCTGGCCAGACAGTGATTATCTGCTGTCTACCTTTAACTATTTCATGGTACATTCTATCCTGAACAAATGTAGCCAACACTTAAGATAGAATAATAATATTAATCTTCAAACTGTACATGCAGGTTGATAACCAAAAGACCACAGAGGAAAAATTCACCATACAGTATATGTTTAAAAGTGAGCACTACTCAGGAAAAATAATTCAACATTCTACAAAAAAAAAAAAAAATTACAGCATTCATGTGATTAATCCATATAAATACCTTTTATTGCTAACTAGCTGCTATCATTACTTTATTACTAGACTAAGAGTGTAATAAATCAAACGTTACGTGCTTTTCCTGATACTGATGGTTCCATCTACTTTATAGTCACTGCTTCCACCATTCTTCACCCACACACATTCTTTGTTTTTCTTCCACTCACCACTGCCATCACTGTAAACTTCTTTCTTCCATATAGGTACACTGGCTTTCAGGCTATCGATAAGGAAAGATACGGCATCTAGAGATTCTCGACGATGCTCAGAGCTAACTGCCACAATTACACTTGACTCGGTCACAGGCACCAGGCCCAATCTGAAATAACAAACATTAAAGTTCTATGTTTCAGTGTTCAAGTCATCTATACCTTGCATGGATTTTCCACCCATAAAACATGGCATTTGTGAAACTATGTTCAATACTTAGATTATCATAAGTTTAAGTCATGGAATCCATAGTTATGCCTGATATGTATGAAAATACTATTATACAATATTTTCTAATTCATGACACTTCCCCACCTTAGCAAGGTAGCACAGTGTCTTAGATTATTCTTAGTTTGCTCCTTATATTCCTGGACTGAGAGAGTGAAAATAAAGGTGGAAAGAATTTCCAGTTCCTGCTCCCACTCTGCTACAAAATGTAGGAGATATCTGGGCAGTTTTCTAACTACCCTCTCCCTACGGCTAAATGGTAAACTTAGAGGTTTATGATCAGACTAGAAGAAGCATGCTTTTTGAAGGGCAATGGCATTGGCATGAAAACAAGCCCAATACCATGCCTTATTAAAAAAAAGTCATGTAATAAAAAAACAATTATTATATCAGACTGAACTCACTTTGGAGGACTGATGTATGAAATGGAAGATAAACAAAAGCAGACTTCTGCTACACTAATTTTCCATATATTATTTCGCATTTTGACAAGATGGTAATGTCTTTGGAGAGAAGTCAATGACCTGTGAACTATGAGGACAACCTGTCCCATAGACATCACAGTGCTTAACTCATATCAAAACATTCCCTGTTGGAGGTTCAAACCCAAAACTTGCTAGCAAGTGATGAACAATACCACCATACACTATAAACAGTATGTCTCATATATTTCTCATCTGTTACTTTAGTTTAGAAAAGGACTGGATGGGAGCTTATACAAGTTTTCCCAACTCACACTTGGCAACACCACAATTGAATTTTTAAACTTATTTTCTGTTTCCCGCATTAGTGAGGTAGTGCCATGAATAGACAAATACATGGCTTCATTTGCTTGTGTCCATTCTCTAGATGATGTGTGTAATGCACTAAAACCACAGCCCCCTATACCAAGCCTAAAAGACCTTTCTACGGATTCCCCCACCCACTTCATATGCCCTGGTTTAGTCTACTGACAGCACAAAGCCCTGTATACTATATCACTCCTTCCAAATACCTGCAATTACATGACTTTACAAAGACTTGAAGTGCCATTCTCCAGGAAGCATCTGTCTAAACCTTCAAAGAAGTTGTTGGAGCCCTCCAAAGAGTAGGTCTTAAGAGGTTCTTCATATCTGTCTACCATATCAGTGAATCTAAAAGTTCTTGGGGTAAGGCTTTCTGCCAGTCTTTATATAAGGCCAAAAAGGCATGGTCTACCCAGATCACTTCTACAGACACTTGCCATTTTCTTGTACTAGGTACAGTACAAACTTCCCCAACCAGTGCTTTAGCTGATGATGCAACACCATAACATAATTTCATACTGATGAAGCAAGACTGCCATTGTCCAAGGTCTCTAGTTTCAGGAAACCAAAAGAATCTGTCTGAGTGCACCAATTTACCCCAAGCTTTCCAAAGAACACAGTATCCACACAGCCCTGCCTCACACTTACATGTATCCTAAAACATTTGCTCAGCTCTCCATCCACTCTTACACATACCCACAACGTTAGGAAGCATCAGACGATATCTGTGTTGGGTCAGCCTAGTTGCAGAGGTGACCTGCTCCCGTCCCTCCCCGTCCACACCGGGATATAAGGCACAGGTATTTTGCTCTGAGGTGCGTTGATGGCCAGGTTGTCCAGGATCATTGCCCAAAGCACCATTGCTCCTCTATAGAAGGCTTTTAGACCACCTAACAGTTTCCCCCTATACCATATCCTTAACACATCCCACAAAGCATTCCATTTGACTCTGTCATACATTTTCTCCAGATCTTAAAAAGCTGCATACAACTTTTTACCTCTCACTAAATACTTTTCCACGGTCATCTTTACTACAAAAATCTGGTCCACACATACGCTACCTTTCATAAAACCACCTTGCTCTTCACTTAATCTGCATTCAGTCACTTCCATCACTCTGTCAATTAATATTCTTGCATACACTCTTCCTGGTATACAGAAGCAGTGAAAAGTTTTTATCGAGGATGTAAGGCATGTGTACGTGTAGGAAGAGAGGAAAGTGATTGGTTCTCAGTGAATGTAGGTTTGCGGCAGGGGTGTGTGATGTCTCCATGGTTGTTTAATTTGTTTATGGATGGGGTTGTTAGGGAGGTAAATGCAAGAGTTTTCGAAAGAGGGGCAAGTATGAAGTCTGTTGGGGATGAGAGAGCTTGGGAAGTGAGTCAGTTGTTGTTCACTGATGATACAGCGCTGGTGGCTGATTCATGTGAGAAACTGCAGAAGCTGGTGACTGAGTTTGGTAAAGTGTGTGGAAGAAGAAAGTTAAGAGTAAATGTGAATAGAGCAAGGTTATTAGGTACAGTAGGGTTGAGGGTCAAGTCAATTGGGAGGTGAGTTTGAATGGAGAAAAACTGGAGGAAGTGAAGTGTTTTAGATATCTGGGAGTGGATCTGGCAGCGGATGGAACCATGGAAGCGGAAGTGGATCATAGGGTGGGGGAGGGGGCGAAAATTCTGGGGGCCTTGAAGAATGTGTGGAAGTCAAGAACATTATCTCGGAAAGCAAAAATGGGTATGTTTGAAGGAATAGTGGTTCCAACAATGTTGTATGGTTGCGAGGCGTGGGCTATGGATAGAGTTGTGCGCAGGAGGATGGATGTGCTGGAAATGAGATGTTTGAGGACAATGTGTGGTGTGAGGTGGTTTGATCGAGTGAGTAACGTAAGGGTAAGAGAGATGTGTGGAAATAAAATGAGCGTGGTTGAGAGAGCAGAAGAGGGTGTTTTGAAGTGGTTTGGGCACATGGAGAGAATGAGTGAGGAAAGATTGACCAAGAGGATATATGTGTCGGAGGTGGAGGGAACGAGGAGAAGAGGGAGACCAAATTGGCGGTGGAAAGATGGAGTGAAAAAGATTTTGTGTGATCGGGTCCTGAACATGCAGGAGGGTGAAAGGAGGGCAAGGAATAGAGTGAATTGGAGCGATGTGGTATACCGGGGTTGACGTGCTGTCAGTGGATTGAATCAAGGCATGTGAAGCGTCTGGGGTAAACCATGGAAAGCTGTGTAGGTATGTATATTTGCGTGTGTGGACGTATGTATATACATGTGTATGGGGGGGGGGTTGGGCCATTTCTTTCGTCTGTTTCCTTGCGCTACCTCGCAAACGCGGGAGACAGCGACAAAGTATAATAAAAAAAAAAATACATCCTTAACACCTTTTCCTTTGAGTAAAGGAACAATAATAGCTTTCACCCAATCCTCAGGTACAACCTTCTGTTCCCATGCTAAAGTGCATATAAGATGCATCCACTCTGTCACACTTTCTCCATACTTCAGCATTTCAGCTGGAATCCCATCTACTCCAGGAGCTTTTCATACCTTTAGCCTCATTATTGCCCTTCTTACCTCCCTCTTTGCTATAGGCCACTGCACTTAATTGGGCAATAATTGGTCTCCAGTTATGAGCAGCAAGGAATGACCATCAAAACTCACAGAATGGAGAGGCCTTACTTTTTTCATAGAGTGCTGGTATTAACATCAACATTTGCTAATGAAAACTGCAGAAATAAAGCATCAGAAACAAATAGAGGGTGAAGAATACACTCTTGATTTGATGAACTAGGCCCAGTTAAATGCTTTTGAATCTTGGAAGGAAAATCTCACTTTATTCTTTTCATTGAAAAGGAAGACAATACAGGACTTTGAAAATTTTTGGTTTGAAGGAGACTCCTTTTTCATTTGATGAACTTATACGTTCATCAAATGATCAGATTACCAGACCAGGGTCTACTCTACAAGGACAGACAATGAATCTGGAAATCCTGAAACTTAAACAGGAGAAGAACTAGATCTGTATTCTCTCTGTGGAAGACCTGTGGTTCTAAATCCAGCATTATAAATATGCCAATCCAAAAGGAAAAGATGGTATTCTGCCCATCTTTGACTCATACTAAACATGGTGGAAACCAACCATACCCATACTTTTCTTTAACAAGGCATGCTATGGTGAAAGACTTTGTTAAACAGGTATTCAAGAAGTTTTTATTGCCTAACTTAAATCGGTCACAGCAAACACCTCTCAGGAACGAAAAGATTTTTAAAAAGAAGGGTAACTTTTGTGCTGAATAGCTTTTACATAGGGGCCGTCGAGTTCAGTGTGCTCCTAACAGGTGGCAATAATACACACTTTAGTTCCAACCGAAGACGAAGCCTGACCTATACGAGTGTCAAGCTCCTCTGGTGAAATGGGATGGAGACCTGGAGGTTAATGTTAAGGCTTAAAACACAGCAGAACCTCAAAATTAAACAAAACAGTTCATACTATTGAAAAAAGATGTACTTCATTATCATTAGGTATTAAGTATTCTTATGACTGTTTGACTTACGATTTTTCAACTTTACAATGGTGCAATAGCAATATGCATTCAGTAGAGCCTTACTCCGAAATTTGATCTATTCCCGGGCTAACAATATGAGGAATGATACTATCTCATGATGCTGTGCAGTGGCACTGAGCTGCAGCTTCCAGTCAGCCATGAGATCACGTGTAAACAACCGTTACTCTACAGTGTACTGTGTTGCCAGAGTTTTTTGGATTTTGTGTTCTGTTTTTTCAATCCCATCATGTTTACAAACCGTCACACCCATCTATGTTTCCTGCCTCTGGTGAGAAGAGGAAGGCAATTGCTCTTGAGATGAAATTAAAGATAACTGTCCAGCATGAAGTTATACCCAAGGCACCTAGGAAGTTCACATCAAAAAAACACTTTATTATAAAATAGGCTTTGTGTTAGATAATTTTGTCCAACTGTAGGCTAATGAAAGTTTTCTGAGGACGTTTATGGTTGGCTAGGCTAAGCTATGATGTTCGGTAGGGTAAATGTAGAGCATTAAATGCATTTTTTGACATGATATTTTCAACATATGATGGGTTTATCGGAACGTAACCCCATCGTAAGGTGAGAAGTATCTGTACTAGAAAACTCCTTCCCAAAAATGTGAGAGCTTACAAAGAATGCCATGGTTCAAGCTATATAAAGGCACTATTTTTATAACTTTTTTCATACTTCTCCCCTACGTTACTGAGGTAGTTGGAAAGGAATAGGGAAAGAAATGGACTCATTCACTCACAACCACTCTCTACAGTCACATATAATGCACCAAAACCAGAGCCCCATATCCACAACCAGGTCTAACAGACCTTTCCATGGTTTTTCCTAACCTCTTCATATGCCCTGGTTCAGCCCACTGTCAGCACATTTCCCTCTTGTGTACTACATCACCCCAGTTCACTCTATCTCCTACATACCTTACACTCTCTACTCATACACAATGAGAAAGACAGAAGAAACAAAGCAACACCAGTCTCTCTCAAGTAGAGGCTCAAAAAAAAAAGAAGCTCTTCTCCAGTGGAGGCTCAAAGAAAAAAAACAAGAAACTCTATTCCAGTGGAGGATCAAAGAAAAAACTGAAGTTCTCAAAGAAGAACTAGCAGTTCTTCTCAGGCAGAGGCTCAACCTCCTCCCACGTGCATCTGCGAAGCATGTTATGCATGAACATGGGACGCAAACTGGGATCAAAAACCATTTGATAAACCCTTTCCATTTGTACCTTCGCATATCATCAACAGGATTAGTCAGGACATGGACACAGTAACATAGAAATACTGGTTTATCTCTATACCCTTACGATGATATGGATGCGAACTGATCTCATCCTGTGTCTATATCCATGATATCATAACCGAGCGCTATCTTATACAAGTAGTGCTGATGCCTACCACTTTACTGGTATGGCAGTAGAGTCCTCTTGGAAGCTCTCAAGTATGTGTACTGTGCACCAAAAGGTAAGGCGTAAGACGGCCATTGACTTAACGTATTGTGGAAATCATTTCATGTCTTTTAGAGAGACCTAGGTAATTGTAATATGTTAACTCATGCATTAACTGCACTATTTGTACATTTGTCAACAATGTGATAGTGCATCATAACCATCAGTTTGTTGAGCAACCATAAGGCTCATAGTTTACTTTGTTTGTCTACTTGGGTGTTTACTTTCGATATTTGTCCACAATTATCAAGCTCTTGTGATATCCCATTATGCCTAGGAGTTACAACAAAGGAGGACATTGCAGTAGTGACAGTTTTATATAAAGCATAGCATAATTTGAAATATATCACTGAGCATATAGAAGTGTGCTAGCAAAGTGTCCAAAGGTTAATGAAGCAGTTTCTGAAATTGCGAGGAGTCAGTTTTGCCAACTCCTCTTCCCCAGTCTGGAAGGCCAAGATTAATATCTAAGACATGCAAAGAGATTGCAGGAAAAGCTCAGGCCTGGCCATCTCTAACGGTGCATAGAATCAAGCAAAAGAACCCTAACTTGCTTGAACATATCTTATTAAAGAGTGTTCAAAAGTTATTCATAATGACTTGGGATTTTGTAGTTTTCGTGCCAAACATAAACGTCTAGTGACTGCCACTCAGAAAGATAAACAAGAAATTTTGCAAGAAATACAGAATTTGGGACCTAGAAACATGGAGAACCATGTTTAGGAGTGATGAGTTAATATTTGCTGTGACTAGAAACACCAGAAAGAGGATTTACAGGCCACCCCACTCAGACCTGCACTTGCCTCAGGACACAGAACAGACTGAAAACATCCTTCTTCTCTTATGGTCTGGGGCTTTTTCATTTGCTGTGTCATTGATGATTTCATATTCTTACCCAAAAATGTAGGAGGTCAAGAGAAAGGTGCAAGAAGTGAAAAAGAGGGCAAATGAGAGTTGGGGTGAGAGAGTATCATTAAATTCTAGGGAGAATAAACAGATGTTTTAGGGGGTAAATAAAGTGCGTAAGACAAGGGAGCAAATGGGAACTTCAGTGAAGGGGGCTAATGGGGAGGTGATAACAAGTAGTGGTGATGTGAGAAGGAGATGGAGCGAGTATTTTGAAGGTTTGTTGAATGTGTTTGATAATAGAGTGGCAGATATAGGGTGTTTTGGTCAAGGTGGTCTGCAAAGTGAGAGGGTTAGGGAAAATGATTTGGCAAACAGAGAAGAGGTAGTAAAGACTTTGCGGAAGATGAAAGCCGGCAAGGCAGCAGGTTTGGATGGTATTGCAGTGGAATTTATTAAAAAAGGAGGTGACTGTATTGTTGACTGGTTGGTAAGGTTATTTAATGTATGTATAATTCATGGTGAGGTGCCTGAGGATTGGCGGAATACTTGCATAGTGCCATTGTACAAAGGCAAAGGGGATAAGAGTGAGTGCTCAAATTACAGAGGTATAAGTTTGTTATGAGAGAGCTTGGGAAGTGAGTCAGTTGTTGTTCGCTGATGATACAGCGCTGGTGGCTGATTCATGTGAGAAACTGCAGAAGCTGGTGACTGAGTTTGGTAAAGTGTGTGGAAGAGGAAAGTTAAGAGTAAATGTGAATAAGAGCAAGGTTATTAGGTACAGTAGGGTTGAGGGTCAAGTCAATTGGGAGGTGAGTTTGAATGGAGAAAAACTGGAGGAAGTGAAGTGTTTTAGATATCTGGGAGTGGATCTGGCAGCGGATGGAACCATGGAAGCGGAAGTGGATCATAGGGTGGGGGAGGAGGCGAAAATTCTGGGGGCCTTGAAGAATGTGTGGAAGTCGAGAACATTATCTCGGAAAGCAAAAATGGGTATGTTTGAAGGAATAGTGGTTCCAACAATGTTGTATGGTTGCGAGGCGTGGGACTATGGATAGAGTTGTGCGCAGGAGGATGGATGTGCTGGAAATGAGATGTTTGAGGACAATGTGTGGTGTGAGGTGGTTTGATCGAGTGAGTAACGTAAGGGTAAGAGAGATGTGTGGAAATAAAATGAGCGTGGTTGAGAGAGCAGAAGAGGGTGTTTTGAAGTGGTTTGGGCACATGGAGAGAATGAGTGAGGAAAGATTGACCAAGAGGATATATGTGTCGGAGGTGGAGGGAACGAGGAGATGAGGGAGACCAAATTGGAGGTGGAAAGATGGAGTGAAAAAGATTTTGTGTGATCGGGGCCTGAACATGCAGGAGGGTGAAAGGAGGGCAAGGAATAGAGTGAATTGGAGCGATGTGGTATACCGGGGTTGACGTGCTGTCAGTGGATTGAATCAAGGCATGTGAAGCGTCTGGGGTAAACCATGGAAAGCTGTGTAGGTATGTATATTTGCGTGTGTGGACGTATGTATATACATGTGTATGGGGGGAGGTTGGGCCATTTCTTTCGTCTGCTTTGAAGAATGTATGTGAGAAATACTTAGAAAAGCAAATGGATTTGTATGTAGCATTTATGGATCTGGAGAAGGCATATGATAGAGTTGATAGAGATGCTCTGTGGAAGGTATTAAGAATATATGGTGTGGGAGGCAAGTTGTTAGAAGCAGTGAAAAGTTTTTATCGAGGATGTAAGGCATGTGTACGTGTAGGAAGAGAGGAAAGTGATTGGTTCTCAGTGAATGTAGGTTTGCGGCAGGGGTGTGTGTTATCTCCATGGTTGTTGAATTTGTTTATGGATGGGGTTGTTAGGGAGGTGAATGCAAGAGTTTTGGAAAGAGGGGCAAGTATGCAGTCTGTTGTGGATGAGAGAGCTTGGGAAGTGAGTCAGTTGTTGTTCGCTGATGATACAGCGCTGGTGGCTGATTCATGTGAGAAACTGCAGAAGCTGGTGACTGAGTTTGGTAAAGTGTGTGAAAGAAGAAAGTTAAGAGTAAATGTGAATAAGAGCAAGGTTATTAGGTACAGTAGGGCTGAGGGTCAAGTCAATTGGAAGGTAACTTTGAATGGAGAAAAACTGGAGGAAGTAAAGTGTTTTAGATATCTGGGAGTGGATCTGGCAGTGGATGGAACCATGGAAGCGGAAGTGAATCATAGGGTGGGGGAGGGGGCGAAAATTCTGGGAGCCTTGAAGAATGTTTGGAAGTCGAGAACATTATCTTGGAAAGCAAAAATGAGTATGGTTCCAACAATGTTGTATGGCTGCAAGGCGTGGGCTATGGATAGAGTTGTGCGCAGGAGGGTGGATGTGCTGGAAATGAGATGTTTGAGGACAATATGTGGTGTGAGGTGGTTTGATCGAGTAAGTAATAATAGGGTAAGAGAGATGTGTGGTAATAAAAAGAGTGTGGTTGAGAGAGCAGAAGAGGGTGTTTTGAAATGGTTTGATCACATGGAGAGAATGAGTGATGAGGAAAGATTGACCAAGAGGATATATGTGTCAGAGGTGGAGGGAACGAGGAGAAGTGGGAGACCAAATTGGAGGTGGAAAGATGGAGTGAAAAAGATTTTGAGTGATCGGGGCCTGAACATGCAGGAGGGTGAAAGGCATGCAAGGAATAGAGTGAATTGGAACGATGTGGTATACCGGGGTGGACGTGCTGTCAATGGACTGAACCAGGGCATGTGAAGCATCTGGGGTAAACCATGGAAAGTTCTGTGGGGCCTGGATGTGGAAAGGGAGCTGTGGTTTTGGTGCATTATACATGACAGCTAGAGACTTAGTGTGAACGAATGGGGCCTTTGTTGTCTTCTCCTAGCGCTACCTCGCACACATGAGGGGGGAGGGGGTTGTTATTCCATGTGTAGCGAGGTGGCGGTGGGAATAAATAAGGGCAGAGAGTATGAATTATGTACATGTGTATATATGTATATGTCTGTGTGTATATATATGTGTACATTGAGATGTATAGGTATGTATATTTGCGTGTGTGGACGTGTATGTATACACATGTGTATGTGGGTGGGTTGGGCCATTCTTTCGTCTGTTTCCTTGCACTACCTCGCTAATGCGGGAGACAGCGACAAAGCAAAATAAATAAATACATAAACCCAAAAATGTAACACAGAACTGGGAAAAGCACTTAAATGTACTTAAATGTACTTGATTCATTTAGAAATGCAAAGGCCTGACCTGACCTAAACTCATCCGATAACCTGAGGCCCACTGACTACCTGATATGGATACATCTTTAGTATCAAAGCTTGAGGTGGCACTCAAGCAGCTATGGGGTAGTTATTCCATGGAACTACTCAAGAATATTCATGATAGTATTCCCAAATGCTACAGGAGTGCATCAAGAGGAAAAGGAAAGTTAAAAAGTATCAAAAATGTTAGTTTAAATCATGGTTTTTTAGGCCACCTAACCATAAATAATTTCTTATGTTCAGCTCACACCCTAACTTTTTGTGCATATTAAATGTATTGAAACCTTTAAAGGCACAAAATATTTCTAAGGTGAACCCAACATTTTATAAAAGTCAACTAGTATTTAATCATATATACAAGCAGGGACTTAAATATTTTGTCTCATTTTCTGTCCCAAAAATCTCATGCTCATATTTCAAAAGAAACTGAGAACTCTGAAAAATGCTCATACTGGAAGGTAGAGAAACCCAACTGAAAAATTGCCTCGAAAAACCTTTTTTCTGTATATGTACTTACTTTTCTTTGTATGAGAGCTTGGCCCTGCCAAAGGTATAATGTCCAACATTATCTGGTTCACTGTTCATGGAACACCTAGAGTGTGGACCAGTAGGGATCCATCCCTCCCATCATAACTTGGAAGGTGATCTTCACCCGCAAGAAGGTCCCATCGCAACTAATTCAGAGAAAGTAGTATCTATGCATTTGAAAAAAATTCCCCCAGGATTGAACTGAGGGTTCTAATTGCCTGTCATACCATCGTTCAAAGTCGGTTGAACCAGCAGCAGATGCAGGCTTCTGATGACCATTTCTGATATGACAATATGTGGGAATGAACGAGTACCAGAACTATTCTAGTCCCTACCTCTGCGTATTTACCTTGTAAGAAGCCTAAACACTAAAAACCTACGAAAAAGAAAATGAGGAAAGTAACTTGATTGCATGTGTGGGAGAAGTGGAGGAAGTGTACCATTCCCCAGGAGAGACACTTAATTCCTGTACCATATTCACAACAACCTCGCTAGTGCAGGAAATGGCTAACAAATATGAAAAAACAATCCATAATGGAGAAAAACTGGAGGAAGTAAAGTGTTTTAGATATCTGGGAGTGGATCTGGCAGCGGATGGAACCATGGAAGCGGAAGTGAATCATGGGGTGGGGGAGGGGGCGAAAATCCTTGGAGCCTTGAAGAATGTTTGGAAGTCGAGAACATTATCTCGGAAAGCAAAAACGGGTATGTTTGAAGGAATAGTGGTTCCAATAATGTTGTATGGTTGCGAGGCGTGGGCTATGGATAGAGTTGTGCGCAGAAGGGTGGATGTGCTGGAAATGAGATGTTTGAGGACAATGTGTGGTGTGAGGTGGTTTGATCGAGTAAGTAATGTAAGGGTAAGAGAGATGTGTGGAAATAAAAAGAGCGTGGTTGAGAGAGCAGAAGAGGGTGTTTTGAAATGGTTTGGGCACATGGAGAGAATGAGTGAGGAAAATTGACCAAGAGGATATATGTGTCGGAGGTGAAGGGAACGAGGAGAAGTGGGAGACCAAATTGGAGGTGGAAAGATGGAGTGAAAAAGATTTTGTGTGATCGGGGCCTGAACATGCAGGAGGGTGAAAGGCGGGTGAGGAATAGAGTGAATTGGATCGATGTGGGATACCGGGGTTGACGTGCTGTCAGTGGATTGAATCAGGGCATGTGAAGCGTCTGGGGTAAACCATGGAAAGTTGTGTGGGGCCTGGATGTGGAAAGGGAGCTGTGGTTTCGGGCATTGTTGTATGACAGCTAGAGACTGAATGTGAACGAATGGGGCCTTTGTTGTCTTTTCCTAGCGCTACCTCGCACACATGAGGGGGGAGGGGGATGGTATTCCATGTGTGGTGAGTTGGCGATGGGAATGAATAAAGACAGACTGTGTGAATTGTGTCCATGGGTATATATGTATGTGTCTGTGTGTGTATATATATGTGTACATTGAGATGTATAGGTATGTATATTTGCGTGTGTGGACGTGTATGTATATACATGTGTATGGAGGTGGGTTGGGCCATTTCTTTCGTCTGTTTCCTTGCGCTACCTCGCAAACGCGGGAGACATTGACAAAGCAAAATAAATAAATAAATTTAAAAAGTTCAAAATCAATACTCTGTGGCTAAATACACAACCTCATACAAAAATTAATGAGTTTAAAGATTCTATTAAAAACTAATACTTCACTACAGTATGCATATTATGGTGAATAAAAAACATTCAGTAAACTCGATACAATTAAATACACATACATTAATATGAAAAGTATGGTTGAGAGAGCTAAGGAGGGTGTGTTGAAATGGTTTCGACATACAGAATGAGTAAGGAAGTTGAAAAAGGGGATATATGTCAGAAGTCAAGGGGACAAGGTGAAGGGGCAACAAAAAAGGAGATGAAAGGATGAAATGAATTAGATTTTGAGTACTTATGACCTGAACAGGCAGGCAGGTGAAAGGCATGCTCTGGATAGAGTGAACTGGAGTGATGTGGTATAGAGTGGGTGACAAGCTGGCAGTGGACTAAAGTAGGGCATGTGAAACAGCTGGTGGAAACCACAGAAACGTCTATGAGGCCTGGTTGTGGATAGGAGACTGTGGTTTTAGTGCATTACATATGACAGCCAGAGAATGGATGTGAGTAATGAGGCCTGTTTTTCATCTGTTCCTAGCATTAACTCACTGATATGGGAAACTGCAAACAGGTACGAAAAAAAAATTGTTATACACAAAATAATATGTAAGCCACATGCTAAGCATTTTAGAAAGACACTTATCCAGAAAATGTAGGAAATAAAGAATGCCACTAAAGCCAAAGAATGCCACTAAAGGAATATTTTACACATTCTGGAGATATGAGAATAATGAGGTGGCCAGATTATAAGTAGTCAGCAAAGCACAGGTTGCTGACTGACAGATGGCAGACCCAAGTGAGCTATGCCACTATCGTTGATTGGGTTATTAACAAAGGGTGGAAGTTATCAACCCCACCAGAAGGATTGGGGTTGGAGGATTCTGACCCCTGGAGATCAAAAGATCTTTCAGCTAGCAAGACAGATAGATCCTGGGGAGAAATAAAAATGCCTTGTATGTTTCAACTAAGTTCACTTTCTTTTAACAAATACTGAACAACTTGCCTGTGATACAATGCTATGTGCTTCAAGGACCATTTTTCTCTGGCTTGTTTACAAAGCTTATGCATCTCTTTCTCTGCCATCTCATTATATGCCTCATATTCAAGCCTCTCAACAATTTTCCCCTGAAAAATAATGAATAAGAAAAACTGTTATCTGCCTAATCAAACTCTATAGTACAAAGTGCCTAGCTGCTTGCAACATTATACAACGAAAATATATAAAAGTTATGAAAATCTGAAGCACTGTCATTAGGGAAGTGGGATAAAATATGTTTGAAAAATGGTAGTCTCCTCTCTCCAAAGCCACCATAACTCACTTTGTCCGCAAGGAAGCAAGCTGAATTTGAAATCTCATTTAGACAGATATTTCATAAGATTTCTGTTCCCATCTTAGCAGGGTAGCATTAGGAATAGATAAACAACCATCTCATTTGAATACATCCACTTTCTAGCTACCATGTATAATCAGTCACACCCATGATCTATCATCAATACATCACTCCATGGCTTACCCTCAATGCTTGATATGCACTGATTTCAGCCTATTCACAGCGAACTGACCCTCACATACACATCAATCCAACCCTTTCTATATTTATATATTTATTTATTCATTATACTTTGTCAATCCAACCCTTTCTATATTTATATATTCATTTATTCAAGAGGTGAAAAAGAGGGCAAATGAGAGTTGGGGTGAGAGAGTATCATTAAATTTTAGGGAGAATAAAAAGATGTTTTGGAAGGAGGTAAATAAAGTGCTTAAGACAAGGGAACAAATGGGAACTTCAGTGAAGGGGGCTAATGGGGAGGTGATAACAAGTAGTGGTGATGTGAGAAGGAGATGAAGTGAGTATTTTGAAGGTCTGTTAAATGTGTTTGATGATAGAGTGGCAGATATAGGGTGTTTTGGTCGAGGTGATGTGCAAAGTGAGAGGGTTAGGGAAAATGATTTGGTAAACAGGGAAGAGGTACTAAAAGCTTTGCGGAAGATGAAAGACAGCAAGGCAGTGGGTTTGGATGGTATTGCAGTGGAATTTATTAAAAAAGGGGGTGACTGTATTGTTGACTGGTTGGTAAGGTTATTTAATGTATGTATGACTCATGGTGAGGTGCCTGAGGATTGACGGAATGCTTGCATAGTGCCATTGTACAAAGGCAAAGGGGATAAAAGTGAGTGCTCAAATTACAGAGGTATAAGTTTGTTGAGTATTCCTGGGAAATTATATGGGAGGGTATTGATTGAGAGGGTGAAGGCATGTACATAGCATCAGATTGGGGAAGAGCAGAGTGGTTTCAGAAGTGGTAGAGGATGTGTGGATCAGGTGTTTGCTTTGAAGAATGTATGTGAGAAATACTTAGAAAAGCAAATGGATTTGTATGTAGCATTTATGGATCTGGAGAAGGCATATGATAGAGTTGATAGAGATGCTCTGTGGAAGGTATTAAGAATATATGGTGTGGGAGGCAAGTTGTTAGAAGCATTGAAAAGTTTTTATCGAGGATGTAAGGCATGTGTATGTGTAGGAAGAGAGGAAAGTGATTGGTTCTCATTGAATGTAGGTTTGCGGCAGGGGTGCATGATGTCTCCATGGTTGTTTAATTTGTTCATGGATGGGGTTGTTAGGGAGGTAAATGCAAGAGTTTTGGAAAGAGGGGCAAGTATGCAGTCTGTTATGGATGAGAGAGCTTGGGAAGTGAGTCAGTTGTTGTTCGCTGATGATACAGCGCTGGTGGCTGATTCGTGTGAGAAACTGCAGAAGCTGGTGACTGAGTTTGGTAAAGTGTGTGAAAGAAGAAAGCTGAGAGTAAATGTGAATAAGAGCAAGGTTTTTAGGTACAGTAGGGTTGAGGGACAAGTCAATTGGGAGGTAAGTTTGAATGGAGAAAAACTGGAGGAAGTGAAGTGTTTTAAATATCTGGGAGTGGATTTGGCAGTGGATGGAACCAATGGTGCGGAAGTGAATCATAGGGTGGGGGAGGGGGCAAAAGTTCTGGGAGCGCTGAAGACTGTGTGGAAGTCGAGAACATTATCTCGGAAAGCAAAAATGGGTATGTTTGAAGGAATAGTGGTTCCAACAATGTTATATGGTTGCGAGGCGTGGGCTATGGATAGAATTGTGCGGAGGAGGGTGGATGTGATGGAAATGAGATGTTTGAGGACAATATGTGGTGTGAGGTGGTTTGATCGAGTAAGTAATAATAGGGTAAGAGAGATGTGTGGTAATAAAAAGAGTGTGGCAGAGACAGCAGAAGAGGGTGTTTTAAAATGGTTTGGTCACATGGAAAGAATGAGTGAGGAAAGATTGACCAAGAGGATATATGTGTCAGAGGTGGAGAGAACGAGAAGTGGGAGACCAAATAGGAGGTGGAAAGATTGAGTGAAAAAGATTTTTAGTGATCAGGGCCTGAACATGCAGGAGGGTGAAAGATGTGCAAAGAATAGAGTGAATTGGAACGATGTGGTACACCAGGGTTGACGTGCTGTCAATGGATTGAACCAGGGCATGTGAAGCATCTGGTGTAAACCATGGAAAGTTCTGTGGGGCCTGGTTGTGGAAAGGGAGCTGTGGTTTCGGTGCATTATTACATGACAGCTAGAGACTGAGTGTGAACGAAAGTGGCCTTTGTTGTCTTTTCCTAGCGCTACCTCGTGCACATTTGGGGGAGGGGGTGGTTATTTCATGTGTGGCGTGGTGGCGATGGGAATTAATAAAGGCAGACAGTATGAATTATGTACATGTGTATATAAGTATATGTCTGTGTGTGTATATATATGTATACGTTGAGATGTATAGGTATGTATATTTGCGTGTGTGGACGTGTATGTATATACCTGTGTATGTGGGTGGTTGGGCCATTCTTTCGTCTGTTTCCTTGCACTACCTCGCTAATGTGGGAGACAGTGACAAAGCAAGCAAAATAAATAAATAAATAAATATTATTCATTATACTTTGTCGCTGTCTCCCGCGTTCGCGAGGTAGCGCAAGGAAACAGACGAAAGAATGGCCCAACCCACCTACATACCCATGTATATACATACACATCCACACACGCACATATACATATCTATACATCTCAACGTATACATATATATACACACACAGACATATACATATATACACATGTACATAATTCATAGCCTGCCCTTATTCATTCCCGTAGCCTCCCCCCACACATGAAATGACAACCCCCTCCCCCTGCATGTGCACAAGGTAGCAGCTAGGAAAAGACAACAAGGGCCACATTTGTTCACACACAGTCTCTAGCTGTCATGTATAATGCACCAAAACCACAGCTCCCTTTCCACATCCAGGCCCCCACAAAACTTTCCATTGTTTACCCCAGACGCTTCACATGCCCTGGTTCAATCCATTGACAGCACGTCCACCCCAGTATACCACATCATTCAAATTCACTCTATTCCTTGCACGCTTTTCACCCTCCTGCATGTTAAGGCCCTGATCCCTCAGAATCTTTTTCACTCCATCTTTCCACCTCCAATTTGGTGTGCCCTCCTTAATGTTCATGTCCCATACCTCAAAGTCTCCTTTGTCCTCCTTAACGTTCATGTCCCATACCTCAAAGTCTCCTTTGCTCTATCCTCGCGTATCCTCCTTGGTCTACCAATCCTCAGACCATTTCATCACACCCTGGCAAGACCCCTCGGTCAGCCTACAGTTTATTATTTTCATGCCTTTTTCTGTTACCGTCATTTCTTAGATGACACATCCCCACCCCTTATGCCTTATACTGTCCTCAACTATTCACTTTCCCGCACTATTCATATCCCCTGTATTTAAAGCCCATGACTTGCATCCATGCAACGCCATCAGGACTCCTGTATCTTCAAATATGCCCATCCATGACCTCTAGAGTATCTGAATTCTACCACCTGAGTAGGGTAACATAAAAACAGCAATTGATTTGTCTCCTATAACTGCCCTCCTCCCCACCACTTCCAGCATAGTGCAGAAAACAGACAATAAACAGCACACTAGTATTTGGTGATCAGTGACAATCACAGAAGTTGCTACATCCCCCATTCACTACACCTAATACATGGTCATGCACCAATACCACCTTTTCAAAACTTATCATAAGAAAACTCATCCATGATAAAGAGTAACAAGAAAATGGAGAGCCCACTAATTTATAAAGTGATTCAGCAGATAGCAAATAAGAATTACTTGACAACCTGAGTTTGCAGTTCTATTTTTTGCTATTCTATTGCACACCTCACTACCTCCATTACACTAATACCACTATATCTCATACAATAATATTTCAAACCTTTTCCGTTATTTATATGTCTTATCATTCCATCCACCTATTCCTAATGAACTGTACCTCCATTCACATTATCACGCTTTAGTGCATAATACAACAAACCTCTGCACCTTATTAAGCTAATACCACAAAATCTTGCACAATAATATTCTAAACCTTT
The DNA here is from genome assembly GCF_036320965.1 of Panulirus ornatus. NCBI lineage: Eukaryota > Metazoa > Arthropoda > Malacostraca > Decapoda > Palinuridae > Panulirus > Panulirus ornatus. The sequence goes on from NC_092264.1 coordinate 13,740,693, forward strand.
TCCTTTATTTATAGGTCTTATCACTTCATCCATCTCTTCCTACAGGACTGTACCTCTAGTCATATTATTACATTTTAGTGCATAATACAACAATCCTCTGCACCACCTACACCAATTTCAGCATCTCCTTGGTTACATGATCCAATTCATTAGCCTTCACAAATTCTACTTTTTTGCACTTTCCAAATACATCACTCATTTCTGTATGCAATTTTTATCTTTCCTTTCCAAATAATATGTAAAAATTTTCACTTCAGTTCCTTGCAATGTTCATCAAACTGCCTAATAATCCACTTCTCTACTGGTGTTGCTTGGTTCTCACATAATATTGTACTCTTCAGATATCTTATGTTTTACACGGTGAGAAGACTGGATGTCCCTAGCAATAAGTATGGATATATCTCTTTTTCTCCTTCCCAAGCTCACTTACTCTCACCACCCTCTTCACCCCAACATTCACTCTTCTTTTCTGAAAACCCATACAAATCTTCACCTTAGCCTCCACAAGATAATGATCAGACATCCCTCCAGTTGCATCTCTCAGCACATTAACATCCAAAAGTCTCTCTTTCGCACGCCTGTCAATTAACACGTAATCCAATAACGCTCTCTGGCCATCTCTCCTACTTACATACGTATACTTACGTATATCTCGCTTTTTAAACCAGGTATTCCCAATCACCAGTCCTTTTTCAGCACATAGGTACAGTAGGATTGAGGGTCAAGTCAACTGGGAGGTAAGTTTGAATGGAGAAAAACTGGAGGAAGTAAAGTGTTTTAGATATCTGGGAGTGGATCTGGCAGCGGATGGAACCATGGAAGCAGAAGCAGATCATAGGGTGGGGGGAGGGGGCGAAAATCCTGGGAGCCTTGAAGAATGTGTGGGAGTCGAGAACATTATCTCAGAAAGCAAAAATGGGTATGTTTGAAGGAATAGTGGTTCCAACAATGTTGTATGGTTGCGAGGCGTGGGCTATGGATAGAGTTGTGCACAGGAGGGTGGATGTGCTGGAAATGAGATGTTTGAGGACAATGTGTGGTGTGAGGTGGTTTGATCGAGTAAGTAACGTAAGGGTAAGAGAGATGTGTGGAAATAAAAAGAGCGTGGTTGAGAGAGCAGAAGAGGGTGTTTTGAAATGGTTTGGGCACATGAGAGAATGAGTGAGGAAAGATTGACCAAGAGGATATATGTGTCGGAGGTGGAGGGAACGAGGAGAAGTGGGAGACCAAATTGGAGGTGGAAAGATGGAGTGAAAAAGATTTTGTGTGATCGGGGCCTGAACATGCAGGAGGGTGAAAGGAGGGCAAAGAATAGAGTGAATTGGATCGATGTGGTATACCGGGGTTGACGTGCTGTCAGTGGATTGAATCAGGGCATGTGAAGCGTCTGGGGTAAACCATGGAAAGCTGTGTAGGTATGTATATTTGCGTGTGTGGACGTGTATGTATATACATGTGTATGGGGGTGGGTTGGGCCATTTCTTTCGTCTGTTTCCTTGCGCTACCTCACAAACGCGGGAGACAGCGACAAAGCAAAAAAAAAAAAAAAATCTTTTTTAATTAAAGACAGGTTGCGGTGTAGAAGCCATCAAATGTTATGCCTGATTCAGATGTACTCTATCTAAAACAGCATCTTCCTTTTCTGTATTAATTCATATGCCTGCACACTAATGAAAAAGTACCTTACAAAAAAATTGCTGTACCTGGAAGTTGTCACGTGTAGTTCCAACAAAGAGACTTATAGCACCACAGGAGGGGTCAGTGATAAGTGATGTAACTTCCTCCACTGACAAAGCATCCTGGGTTAACTTAAAGTAGTCCATGGTATTTAACCTGCAGAAAACAATTAGGATAGACATTTTTGCAAGGACTTTTTATTACTATTTGTCTTACACCTCTGACCTGACTTTTTATTACTATTTGTCTTACATCTCTGACCAATACTACTTGGTATCCTATATGACAACTTTTAAAGAAGTATAGAAATATAAGATGCAAATCATCAGATAAAATTCCCTTAGACATTCAAATGATTTAAAAAAAAAAAGTACAAAGAAAGGTTTTACTAAGAGCATCCACATGGCAACTCAGTTCAATAATTCTATCATGCATGCTAGCAGTATCAGCTAAACTTCAAAAAATTTCTTCTCACATCTATGCTTATTACTCCTAAGGTCTCAAAATGCTTCTGAAGTATATCTTTAACCATGAAACTGGCATACATCTGAGATGACAATCACCCAGTGTGAAAAAACTTGTAAAATATCCCTAAATCATATGTTATAGAAGAAAATACATAAAAAAGTAGTATACTTTCCTCAATATTAGTATAGGAGTGTATTGAGTTGATAGGGGAGGGCTTTAGCTAGCAGCATGGATGCTCTGTTTGTGCAAGTATATCATGATGAAGGGTATGTGAAGTGATTTATATCTTCATACACTTAAACACATTTCACACTTCATAGTTTTCTCTCCATCATTGATTTTACACATTCTTTTTTTTTTTTCAAACTATTCACCACTTCCCGCATCAGCAAGGTAGCGTTAAGAACAGAGGACTGGGCCTCTGAGGGAACATCCTCACCTGGCCCCCTTCTCTGTTCCTTCTTTTGGAAAATTAAAAAAAAAAAAAAAAGAGGTGAGGATTTCCATCCCCCCGCTCCCTCCCCTTTTAGTCGCCTTCTACGACACATCTAATGCATATAATTCTTATATATGTACATATTTCTTTTACACTATACTCATTATTTACATATTTAAGTGTAGAGATAACTTTATTTCCATCAAAGTTTAAACACAAATACAAGGAAAACTAGTTATTTTATTATACAACTGTCTACAATACAGCAGTTGCCATATAAATCTGGCTTCCTGCACTCATGGTGTAATTTATGGGTAACTTTAATGTGTGAAATTTTTTTCCAGCTGTGTTGTTATGTTATATATAACATTCATGAATAAGATATGGAGTCTTACATTAGCTGGAAATGTGAAACTGCCACCAAAATCTTTGACAGTCTACTGGCACATCAAAGGCTGCACAGCAGACCAGCAATTTGGCATCCCACAGGGCAAGGGTTAAATTTTACTTGCATTTCATGCACTTCAATACAATACATATGTGACTGATATACAGCAGGAACATATGTTGATAAAGGGCATGAAAGTGCAACAAAATATCTTCCAAGGAGGGTCACTGATATCAAATTTGTGAATTCTTCTGAGTTCTGAATTATGGACCAGGGGGAAAAAGAATGCACAACTGTGTGTTAAATGCAAACTAATACACTGGGGAATGTCATACTCATATTGCTCTTAACAAAGATCAAGGTTGAATGAACACAAAGCCACATTAGAATGATTACATAGAAAAATTATCACACAAGGTAATAAAATAACATGAAATGTTAAGGCATACTTAACTATCTTGTAATGATGCAATGAAACAAAACTAAAATTCACAACAGAAGATATATTAAATACACGAAGAAAACATTTGTAACTCCATGGGACAAGACATTGAAAGATCAAATGAGAGATCAAGAAGTCTTGTAATGTTGAGCTGAGTGCAGCAGGTGAAGCATGGAATGAGAACCATAAGAATAAAAAGGAGAAAGTGTAGTCAAATGAGAAGTGTACAGCCCTTCAGATGATGAAAGCAAGAGAGTTAGAATGCAGATAAAAAGAGAATATAAAAGAAAATACAATGCTGTAGGCATATGCCAAAAGATATTGAGAAAGAAAATGCATGAAGAGCTTCTATAGAGATATATCTGTTTTGGTATAACATACAGAAGCAAAGAGTAGGAAATCAGAAACTAAAGAAAATATAAATCGTCAGCAAAGTGCATCGATGTAAGAACTCAGCATTGGAGGTGAACAAAAATGGAGGACATAGTTTGAGAATTTGACGAATGCTTTGAAAATGTTCATTTCACTAATCAACTTGATGGAAGATCTTGATAATATTAACCCTAACCTGGGACAAACTTATTCAGGAACACTGAAAGTCAGACAGTCTAACTTGATCCCGAGAAACCACTTGTCCTTTGTCTAAATCAGCCTAGTTTGGAATCATGTGATAACATTCACTGACAGAAGTTAAGTACACAACATACCATTACAAGTCCTTCAGTTTTCAAACATAATGTAAAACATTATACGTATGCTGTATCACCATCACTTGTGTGGCATAACAAACAGCCAAATCTAAGTAAACTGCTTTTCTACTGTAATTCAATACTGAAAACATTTATCTGCAGTAATTATTTCTAGCAATTCTAAAAGATTTCATTGTCTTTAATACACTTTGTGCTACAAACAGTTCATATGGTATACAAAGATTATGGTGCTGTTAGCAAGAGCAATAAAAATGTAAGCTTGCAGAGCAATATGCATGCACAATATATGGCTGATTTACAACTTTGTTTTCATGGAATGGCTTCAATTTCATATTGTTACCTTTAGTCTGCAAACAGGGACTTGTTAAGAGGGGTTTTTGAACCTTACCCCCAACAAAATTACTTTGTAAGTGTTGGAATTAAATTTCACAGGGGGGGGAAAACATCAACTGATTATTTCTTAGGAAACTTTTCCCTTCTTTGTGTCAATATCCAGCTGCCTTATCATATCATTAGTAGCCTATAGAGGTCTCTTCCATTGCTAAATGCATGCCATCGACCTGCAGGTCATGAATTCACAGAGATTCCATGGAAAATACATAGACTGTTGGATGCCTTATGTCAGTTGAGATGATGCTTATTATCTGTGTCAGTCTGCAAGGAAAGTTAAGAGGAAAAAACAGATATTTACAGAAATAAGTGACTAAGAGAGTAATTTTCGGGAGACTGAGCAAGAAGGAGGGCTGCCTGCATTGGAGATATTCTCGCTAACTTCTTGGTAGTGGAAGAAATTATGCAACATGTGACATTTTCTATATATGTAATCCTTGGATGATGGGAGGGCTTTGGTAACAACTGATAGATAGAGAGCAAGATTACTTCCAAAGAATCAGTATCTCCAATATCCTTCCCACACATACCAACACTTGCTGTCCTCACACCTACTTGTAGTATAGTGTGATGTGTAATATTTCTAGAGAGATTCATGTTATTCACTACTAATAATATGCCTGTAGATGACATGGGTAGAGTGTGAAATTAATTTCATGATAAAGAAAAAATCAAATCCTTCAATGTCCTCCCTACACTTACCAACACTGATTGGTATAATATTACTATATGATATTATATGGAAGGTATAATATTATTATATATATATTCGTGTTATTTACCATCAACCCCGGCCAACCACTTGATATGCGAGTACAGTGAGAAAACACACTCAACAGAAGGAAAGAAAAATCGTGTCTTCAACACCCTTCTCCGCCACTGCTTCAGCAGTGGACCAAGTCAACACATGATACACTCTTTTAACTAAAGATAAAATACAGACATAACACATGTTCACATGTATGTATACAACAAAAATCCGGTATCTTCATAGTATTCATACAATATATGTAGAACCTGTGTTATGTTTGTATTTTTTAAGACATAACACTGCTTATGTATACAAAAAAAAATCTTTGTTGTATGCATACAATGTATGTGAACTTTTGTTATTTCTATGATACTGGGGGTCAACATGCTGTCAATGGATGAACTAGAGTATGTGAAGCATCTGGAGTAAACCATGGAAATTTCTGAGGGGCATGGTTGTGGACAGGAAGCTGTGGTTTCATTCCATTACATATGACAGCTAGAGAATGAATTTGAGTAGATATGGCCTTTCTTCATATGTTCCTGGCATTACCTTGCTAACACAGAAAACGGCAATCAAATAGGGAATTTTTTTTCAAAATAACTAAGATACTGCCATACTTGTACGAGATGTTATCAGAAAGTTATAAGACTACAACCTTTCGGGTAATGTTCAATATGAATTTGTACAGAGTGGTGAGATAGTAAACTAGGCCTTTTATAAAGAGCGTCTGATTCAAGTGAGGAATAAAGTCAAAGATATCACCACCAGCTGTCTGAAAATGGTCAATAGTTTCTGTATTTGTGACAATGCTCCACACACTGCCATCTCCATTCAAGAAATTTTGGCTAAAACATACTTTTCTGTTAAGCCACATCCTCCATATTACCTGACCTCACCCCATGTGATTTTTTTCTGTTCCCAAAAGTCAAAATGAAGCCAAAAGATAGAAAATTGGATGACAATCCAACCATCCATATTAATGTGAAAGCAGAACTTGATCAGTTCACAGCTGAGGACTTACAGCATTGCTTCCAAAACTGGCAAAAACACTGGGACACTTACAGAATATCAGAGGGAGATTATTCTGAAAAATACTATTTATAAAGATACTGAACATGCTATTCTGTAAAATATCAGCTAAGTCTTACAGCTTCTTGATCATATCTATTACTAACTGCCTTGCTGAGTAACTGGAAATATACACAGTTAATAACTGTACAGAAGCACTACAACATACCTCCACTGATGGGTGGGATGATAGCTACCTCGTCTCCAGGAGAGAGCACCAACCCTTGGCCTGGCTCACAATATTCTTGGTTGAGAGAAATAATTACGTTGTCTCTGATCTTGGCAATCTCTCCAAAGGAACGCACAACCTGAGCTAACAGCTGTTCTGGTGTTGTAATTGCAGTCAGTGTTAAGGCTGAGCAATCCACACCTGCAAGATCACGAGCTCCAGCGAAGAATAACACATTGACTGAAACCTCCCTCTCCGTCATCACACCTGTTAAATTCCAAACAACAAGTAGGTGCACTAAGTATCATTGCTGAATATGAATTTTTTTTTTTTTTTTTTGCTTTGTCGCTGTCTCCTGCGTTTGCGAGGTAGTGCAAGGAAACAGACGAAAGAAATGGCCCAACCCACCCCCATACACATGCCTTGATTCAATCCACTGACAGCACGTCAACCCCGGTATACCACATCGCTCCAATTCACTCTATTCTTTGCCCTCCTTTCACCCGTCCTGCATGTTCAGGCCCCGATCACACAAAATCTTTTTCACTCCATCTTTCCACCTCCAATTTGGTCTCCCTCTTCTCCTCGTTCCCTCCACCTCCGACACATATATCCTCTTGGTCAATCTTTCCTCACTCATTCTCTCCATGTGACCAAACCATTTCAAAACACCCTCTTCTGCTCTCTCAACCACGCTCTTTTTATTTCCACACATCTCTCTTACCCTTACGTTACTTACTCGATCAAACCACCTCACACCACACATTGTCCTCAGACATCTCATTTCCAGCACATCCATCCTCCTGCGCACAACTCTATCCATAGTCCACGCCTCGCAACCATACAACATTGTTGGAACCACTATTCCTTCAAACATACCCATTTTGGCTTTCCGAGATAATGTTCTCGACTTCCACACATTCTTCAAGGCTCCCAGAATTTTCGCCCCCTCCCCCACCCTATGATCCACTTCCGCTTCCATGGTTCCATCCGCTGCCAGATCCACTCCCAGATATCTAAAACACTTTACTTCCTCCAGTTTTTCTCCATTCAAACTCACCTCCCAATTGAATTGACCCTCAACCCTACTGTACCTAATAACCTTGCTCTTATTCACATTTACTCTTAACTTTCTTCTTTCACACACTTTACCAAACTCAGTCACCAGCTTCTGCAGTTTCTCACATGAATCAGCCACCAGTGCTGTATCATCAGCGAACAACAACTGACTCACTTCCCAAGCTCTCTCATCCCCAACAGACTTCATACTTGCCCCTCTTTCCAAAACTCTTGCATTCACCTCCCTAACAACCCCATCCATAAACAAATTAAACAACCATGGAGACATCACACACCCCTGCCGCAAACCTACATTCACTGAGAACCAATCACTTTCCTCTCTTCCTACACGTACACATGCCTTACATCCTCGATAAAAACTTTTCACTGCTTCTAACAACTTGCCTCCCACACCATATATTCTTAATACCTTCCACAGAGCATCTCTATCAACTCTATCATATGCCTTCTCCAGATCCATAAATGCTACATACAAATCCATTTGCTTTTCTAAGTATTTCTCACATACATTCTTCAAAGCAAACACCTGATCCACACATCCTCTACCACTTCTGAAACCACACTGCTCTTCCCCAATCTGATGCTCTGTACATGCCTTCACCCTCTCAATCAATACCCTCCCATATAATTTGCCAGGAATACTCAACAAACTTATACCTCTGTAATTTGAGCACTCACTCTTATCCCCTTTGCCTTTGTACAATGGCACTATGCATGCATTCCGCCAATCCTCAGGCACCTCACCATGAGTCATACATACATTAAATAACCTTACCAACCAGTCAACAATACAGTCACCCCCTTTTTTAATAAATTCCACTGCAATACCATCCAAACCTGCTGCCTTGCCGGCTTTCATCTTCCGCAAAGCTTTTACTACCTCTTCTCTGTTTACCAACTCATTTTCCCTAACCCTCGCACTTTGCACACCACCTCGACCAAAACACCCTATATCTGCCACTCTATCATCAAACACATTCAACAAACCTTCAAAATACTCACTCCATCTCCTTCTCACATCACCACTACTTGTTATCACGTCCCCATTTGCGCCCTTCACTGAAGTTCCCATTTGCTCCCTTGTCTTACGCACTTTATTTACCTCCTTCCAGAATCCAGAACATCTTTTTATATATATATATATATATATATATATATATATATATATATATATATATTTTCTTTTTCATACTATTTGCCATTTCCCGCGATAGCGAGGTAGCGTTAAGAACAGAGGACTGGGCCTTTTTTGGAATATCCTCACCTGGCCCCCTCTGTTCCTTCTTTTGGAAAATTAAAAAAAATAAAGAGAGAGGGGAGGATTTCCAGCCCCCCCGCTCCCTCCCCTTTTAGTCGCCTTCTACGACACGCAGGGAATACGTGGGATGTATTCTTAATCCCCTATCCCCAGGGATAATATATATATATATATTTTTTTTTTTTTTTTTTTTTTTTTATACTTTGTCGCTGTCTCCCGCGTTTGCGAGGTAGCGCAAGGAAACAGACGAAAGAAATGGCCCAACCCCCCCCCATACACATGTACATACACACGTCCACACACGCAAATATACATACCTACACAGCTTTCCATGGTTTACCCCAGACGCTTCACATGCCTTGATTCAATCCACTGACAGCACGTCAACCCCTGTATACCACATCGCTCCAATTCACTCTATTCCTTGCCCTCCTTTCACCCTCCTGCATGTTCAGGCCCCGATCACACAAAATCTTTTTCACTCCATCTTTCCACCTCCAATTTGGTCTCCCTCTTCTCCTCGTTCCCTCCACCTCCGACACATATATCCTCTTGGTCAATCTTTCCTCACTCATTCTCTCCATGTGCCCAAACCATTTCAAAACACCCTCTTCTGCTCTCTCAACCACGCTCTTTTTATTTCCACACATCTCTCTTACCCTTACGTTACTTACTCGATCAATATATATATATATATATATATATATATATATATATATATATATATATATATATATATATATATAGTCAGTGGATTGAATCAGGGCATGTGAAGCGTCTGGGGTAAACCATGGAAAGCTGTGTAGGTATGTATATTTGCGTGTGTGGACGTATGTATATACATGTGTATGGGGGGTGGGTTGGGCCATTTCTTTCGTCTGTTTCCTTGCGCTACCTCGCAAACGCGGGAGACAGCGACAAAGCAAAAATATATATATATATATATATATATATATATATATATATATATATATATATATATATTTTTTTTTTTCCAAAAGAAGGAACAGAGAAGGGGGCCGGGTGAGGATATTCCCTCAAAGGCCCAGTCCTCTGTTCTTAACGCTACCTCGCTATCGCGGGAAATAGCAAATAGTGTGAAAATATATATATATATATATATATATATATATATATATATATATATATATATATATATATATCATAGGGTGGGGGAGGGGGCGAAAATTCTGGGAGCCTTAAAGAATGTGTGGAAGTCGAGAACATTATCTCGGAAAGCAAAAATGGGTATGTTTGAAGGAATAGAGGTTCCAACAATGTTGTATGGTTGCGAGGCATGGTCTATGGATAGAGTTGTGCGCAGGAGGGTGGATGTGCTGGAAATGAGATGTTTGAGGACAATATGTGGTGTGAGGTGGTTAGATCGAGTAAGTAATAATAGGGTAAGAGAGATGTGTGGTAATAAAAAGAGTGTGGTTGAGAGAGCAGAGGAGGGTGTTTTGAAATGGTTTGGTCACATGGAGAGAATGAGTGAGGAAAGATTGACAAAGAGGATATATGTGTCAGAGGTGGAGGGAACGAGGAGAAGCGGGAGACCAAACTGGAGGTGGAAAGATGGAGTGAAAAAGATTTTGAGTGATCAGGGCCTGAACATGCAGGAGGGTGAAAGGCGTGCAAGGAATAGAGTGAACTGGAACAATGTGGTATACCGGGGTCGACGTGCTGTCAATGGATTGAACCAGAGCATGTGAAGCGTCTGGGGTAAACCATGGAAAGTTCTGTGGGGCCTGGGTGTGGAAAGGGAGCTGTGGTTTCGGTGCATTATCACATGACAGCTAGAGGCTGAGTGTGAACGAATGTGGCCTTTGTTGTCTTTTCCTAGCACTAACTCGCTCACATGAGGGGGAGGGGGTGGTTATTTCATGTGTGGCGAGGTGGCGATGGGAATGAATAAAGGCAGACACCGAGATGTATAGGTATGTATACTTGCGTGTGTGGACGTGTATGTATATACATGTGTATGTGGGTGGGTTGGGCCATTCTTTCGTCTGTTTCCTTGCGCTACCTCGCTAACGCGGGAGACAGCGACAAAGCAAAATAAATAAAAATAAATAAATATGTATATATACATATATATCTTTTTCTTTCATACTATTCGCCATTTACCGCGTTAGCAAGGTAGCGTTAAGAACAGAGGACTGGACCTTAGAGGGAATATCCTTACATGGCCCCCTTTTCTGTTCCTTGTTTTGGATATGGGAAAAAGAATACTTTCCACATATTCCTAATGTGTTGTAGAAGGTGACTAAAAGGGGTGGGAGCAGGGAGCTGGAAATCCTCCCTTCCTCTTCTAAGCCCTGCACATTTAACGAAAACTTGCAGATGATGGAGTTAGAGGTGCGACAACTAGAATTCCAAACTTTATGTCAACTCATCACATTATAAGGAAACCATTGGTACCACTTTCGTTCCATTCGTTAAATTATATGATCTAGAAAATGCCTCAAATTACCACTAAAACGTATGCAACCATTTCTTTTAGTTAATTATGATGAGCTAAAACAGACTTTACTCAGATTGAAAAACATAAGAAGTAAAGGACAGAGTTATCTATGGGATAAATAAAGAGATTTATGCAAGTGAGGAAGGTGATTATATCTCAGGAAAGGATGGTAAAAATGACGTTACAGAGAATATAAAAATTGAACTGCAAGATAGCAAAGTTCTACTTGAAACATGAACATGAAAAACATGTGACATTATTACGATTAATAATGGTGACTTGTCTAAAACCATGAGCAACTAACTACACCAAGTGTTTAAAATACAGGCTTATCTATATATAACAGGAAACAGACTCGTGGTGCTTAACTAATACTTTACTTCAGTTATTATCACCAATACCTTCTATACGTTTACAAAATCAGATTTCCTTCTTTTTCAGTTTGCTTCCGCAGGTTGCTTAAATATATTCAGCCTCGGATGCTGGGCATGTCTGAAAAGATGTTTTGTTTATGCTTAAACAGCTGTTCGCTCTCAGCATACTACCTAAAGTAATTTTTCTTACAACCTTTTATTTCTCGCGAAAAAATGATTAATACAAGTTTTCCAAACTATGATGAAATAAATTACAGGGAAATATATATTACATTAATTGGAAACACTGTTATTGTTTGTATTGTTAATAAGAACCATCGGATCCGTCAATTTATAGCTGCCAGATCTTCCTTTTGAGCGTTTCTCTGTACCGGGACACCGTGTGAGTATGCGATGTTGTTGAAGAAAAGTGATTATTTGTCCGCAAATATCTCTGTCATCGTCAGACGCTCTTGTGTGTGATTTCGTTATCCGACCGTTTATGAATTGGGTATGATTTAAGAGAGATAGTGAGGATAACAAAGTGAAACTTCCATAAGATAAACACTACAAACGTGTGTGTGCCCATCGGGTGTTGAATGTAAACAAATGAGTTTGAACATCCAAGTGAAAACTATGATGATTACTCTTATCTGAATAAAAATGAATTAAACCGATTACTGTTCTGAGTATATGTTATCCAGCTGGTTAAGGACTCCAAATGGCTTTAAGGCAGAAATTATGGACGAGATTGATATGAAACGAAGCAATGTAAATAGATAGTAAACATTACTTGTCATCGCCTTAATAAGATAATACTGGAAAATTTACTGTTATCACCTTTGATTTTAAGGAACGGCATTGTTTAGAAATATCACGTAGTAGGCAAGTTTACGGAGTCGTTACGTGTCGAGGCAGTCTCTCTCGTGAGGCTGGGCTTAATACCATTTGGCATTACCCAGTTGATGGACGCACGTGATATACTTGGTAGGTCTTGACCAAAAGCTGAACCATTGGACTCCATACACTCTCGTAAGAGTTTGTATCTGTAGGATTTTTGAAGTAGCACCTCTCACTGTCTAGCAGTGTCATATTTTTTCTGGAGGGGAGTGTACTTTTTGAAGTTGATAGCAGTTGTAGATGTTGAGGTGCTTGGAAGTAAAGGAAAATTGTGGGGTAAAAGGAAAAGTATATGCTATTAATTGAGATAAAAAAAAAAAGATTGTTGGTATCATTTTCGTCAAAGTCAGTGAAGTAGAGTATTAATAGGAGAGACACTAATGGCTCCTCGACGTTTTATCATACTTTATTACCTATAAAACATGTAACTGATTGGAAAAGAAAGGTTTATATGAGGCTTTCAAGAAGAGGTAGTTGAATCGTCAGAACCAGTACCTGAAAGTAGTTTGAAATATTACATAGCAAATGGTCCGTTGGAATACCTAATGAAGACATGTGGAATTTTGGTATTTATAGATGATACATCTAACTTACCGAACATCATAGCTTATCCTAGCCTACCTTGAATGTTCTCAGGACACTTCAAGTAGCCTACACTTGGGCAAATTCATTTAACATAAAGTGTTATCTCACTAGCATAGTCAAAAAATTGTAAGTCGAACCATCATGTCGGGTTATGTGTATACTTATGGCTGGGGAGCATTGGTGGTATGCCTAACCTTTACACTTCCACCACTTTTTAATTTGTGGTGATCTTATTATAATGTGATTTTTCTCATTTTGTAGTAGTAAATTTTTTTCACGTTATTTCTTCATTTACAGTATATTTCATTGATTGGCATCAAATTGTTCAATTTGAATCATAGTTCTGCTCGCTCAGTTTTACAAATTAGGCAATTTAGATAGTATACATTGTTAATTTTCCACTATTTCCAGGGATTTGCCCAACCATGGAAATGGAGTACTACTAACACCCACCCGCCATTACTTCAAATTTATAGTCAATAATGTGATACAATAATGTGATACAGAAAATTGTATTTCATTTAATTTAACAAAGTTTTGTGCTGTAGGTTTACACCGACCGCATGAATTGACAAATTATTTACATAATCAGAAAATTTAGGAGAAAACAGGTATGAAAAATGGAATTCTTTTCAAGCATTAGTTGATAATCTTTGGTTGAAAGCTTATCAAATCATAAAAATTACATAAGTTTTCTGTTCATTTCTCCTCACTAGGGTCTTGCCTAATGTTTGAAATAGTAATCGAAATTAAAAAAAGAATTGAGTGAAATAATTGGGAGCCTTACTAAGCACTAGACATCATCTTTGGTTCGAAACATGCAACATATGATAGTTAAAATTTGACAAAGTGTATTTTGATATGTTTTTTGTGCACAGCACAGTCCAATAGTTTCATAACTAGTGTTAGAATTGCTAAGCATCTGCACGTCTTGAGAAGTAATAGAGAAAATAGATGAAATAAATGGAAGTCTTATCTGGCATTAATGATTATTTAGTTCTGACTGTCGGACCGTATGAAATTGATTTGTGTATTCAGAATGGAGATGATGATTATTCTCAAAATGGGAAATCAAAATTTGAAAAAAATTAAAAATGACACCAGCGTATAGTAAATGAGGTTTCGCTAATGATTGATACAGAAATGAAACTAAAACACCATTCTTTTATTTTCTCTGTGTTTATTTGTGAAAATTTTTTTCCTTGTATTGTTTTCTTTTGTGTGTGTACTGCTACCCTTCTGATGGATTGCTTCAGCCTGCCAGAGAATGTGTTCAATAGACGGAAAAGTAGCAGAAACAATCTAGAAACACAGAGTACAGAAAAACTTCTAACTTCCCCCAGCAGTCAACATTTTACTGTGTTTTCTGTGTTAGTTTTTGCATATTATGGAGATATTATACTGTAGCAGTGTGACAGTGTAGTTGTTGATAGGCTTGATTTTTAAGTAGGAGTATTTTCAAATGTAAACCCAGATGCATTGCATTCTTATGAAACAGGAAAGAACTAATGAAAATAACTTATGTTTATTTCAGTTTAAGAACTTAAAAAGGAAGGTAATTGCGATTCCTCCCACCCCCCATACATATTCACCATTTCCCGCAATGATGTGGTAGCGCCATGAACAGATGACTGAGCCTTAGAGGGACAAACTCTCGCTTAGCCCCCATATTCCTGTAGGTTTTCTTACAGTGCTGCTGCATTCCCAGACACATGCCTCAGGGGACACAAAAAAATTATCTTTTAGTGGCTCTGACCCAGTAATAACTTTACAAGTGAAAGAAAATAATTTCAGTGAAGCATATACGTACGAATATGATCGTAGTAGTGAGGAGGATATGGATGATCAACGTTGGCACTGATTTTTACTCCTGGTGGGAGGCTTGGTAAACCAGCCTAATCTGCTGAATCTACCAGAAGCTTGAACACTGCCAAGCTTTAACGAATGATATTAGATAGTATCAAGGAAGATTGATATTCAGCAGTGTTCAAGCACAGGTACTGGGACTCATGTAGTGAAGGAAAACCAGTGGAGAACAGAATTGATTTGAGGAAACCACGCAGCTGCCACTTGATGCCACGCTATATCTCTTTCTTTCTCTTGTATTGGGAGACTTAAACACATCCATCCCACAACCTCTTGGCCTACCTCACCTTCCTGCTGTTGCCCACCAACTAAACAAGCTGGATCTACCTGAAGTTTGACCACTGCTATGCTTTTACCAATGACTAGTGTTTTAGTAAGGATGATTCATACACAACAATACTTAAGACCAGGGAGGGATTGGGACTCCTGTAGTGGAGGAGTTAGTGGTGGTGGCAAAGGGAATTGAGATGGGTGAAAACATGGAGATTGAGGAAACCACATTGCTACCATTTGGTTTCATGTTTCTTCCTTTGTCTGGTTCAGTGGTACAGACTATAATGATATGGAACAAGAGAATGTGTTGTTACTGATGACTGACACCACATGATGTTATAGAAACAGTTTACTGCCATACCTTCTTTGATTAGTATATGTCATTTCAGTCTTCTGTTATTGGTGCCACTTACCAAGAAATATTCTCGGTAATTACTTGAAGAATTATACTTTCATTGGCACGCAAAAATGATTGCAATGTAATTTGTAGGGACCATTTTTCCTCTTATTATATATCATATATACATTGCAGATAACAGTCATCCCATTAAAAGAGGTTTTTTGTGCTAACAAGAAGAGGCAGCAAATTCTTTTGCCCAGTCTGTAAAGAGATTGATGAGTCCTTAGTTATCTTCAAAGGCAGACTTTTCTTCAGATGATGTATACCATATACACAGCAGTAAGATATACTATAAAATGAAAGATGCTAGTATGAAGCCTGCTGAGGTCTTAGACTATGGTAAACATATGCAACATATCTATATGTGATTTGCAAATTGACACCTTTGATTGTGAACAGAAAACTGTATTGGTTCCACAGATGGTGTTTGTACCTTATGAATGTGACCTTTCTCAATGCCTACAACATACTTATTTGTGAAAACTTAAAACAATAAGACCAAGATGGTTTAGATGGAACATAAAACAAAGGATTCTGGTATGAAGCCTGTCGAGATCCTAGGCTGTAAAGAAAATATCCACCATATCGATGAGTGATTTGCAATTTGGCATCTTGTGTATGGAAGATGATATTGGTTCCATAAATGGTTTTTGCACCATATGGGTGTGACACCTCTCGATGACTGCAATATAATATTTGTGAAAACTTGAAGTGAGATTAAGAAAGTTAGAATATGGTGTTCTGAATACTGGAAAAGTTCAAAAGACGTACCTCCACAAACCAAGGACTATGCTATTATACACGTACCCCTAGCAGAAAACTTAGTAGCCCAACATGTATACAAGAACCTTTTGCTGTGCCACATTTGCCTGTACACTACCTAATGTGCACCAAATAGGAGGAAAGAAACTATCTGGTGCAGTAAATGTGGTGTAGTATAGAGTTAAAGGGATTACCAATCTTAGAAAAAAAAAATCTGAAATGAATTGAAGTGCAAGTTAGTAAATGTGTAAATAACAACAATTTACAGTGGTAAAATATTGCTCTCATAATGGTTTATTCATAGTTGCACAAATAGTATGATTAACCCTGAAAAAATATTGGTGTAAAAGGTAAACTAAATTGAAATTCATGAAGAGCAAGTGCATGTAATTGAAGTGAAGAAATTTTATTAAGAATACTTATGCTGCCTTTTACAGTGTTTTCACTCCCACCACTTCCCCTTCAATGGCCCCTTCTCCCACTGTGCTTTTTTTTTTTTTTTTTTTTTTTTTTTTTTTTTTTTTCCCCCCACCATCAGGGCACACTACCTACACCTTTTCACCACTCCATATCTGAAATAGGTAAACAAGTAATTCTTTAATTTCCATTTTGCCTCACCAATGCCTATATTTATTTTTGTTAGGGACCCCCACCCCCCAATGTATGATGTACAAAATACTAATTAGAAAAATCTTAAGGGTTCTTCACTAAATGGGATGGGCTCTGAAGCAGAGGGATGTTATTGTGAAAATATGTAAATCAGTGAACAGAAAATTTAATACCTTGAATTGCAGTTACACACCAGTTGCTGTGAATGGATTAATGTGTGTTTTGAATCTCCCCCTCCCCCAGATGAAATAGCACCAGTACCTAAAGAAAAACTCTCTTAAGTCTGACAACCACACAACACACTCAGGGCTACTATACTATTAAACATGCCCATTTGTTCCCAGGTGGACACCATTGTGAGTAGACCTTCGGGACCTCTCGGATATTCCCGGCTGATGTTTGATTCAAAGTTTAATCCATAGATGTCTTAAGAGGACTGACAACACAGCTGGAAAAAAATATCATACATCATAGATACCTTGAGATCGTCAAGGAAAGTGTAACTGCACCGTCATTTTAGAAAGTGCGGGGTACAGTTTTTCCCCTGTAAGATTAATTTATTTTGTGTAGACAATGTCCTGTGGGTGTGAATGATATGTGAACATGTATAGAACATACAAATGCATAAAATTAGTAGACATGTATGGGATTTTTAAAATCAAGCCTTGTTAAAAAGGAAAATAGTTTTATGGGCTTATGTAGAACAAAATCACATCATTAAAAAAAAGTTATTGCGTAAGTACATGAAATCTTTGCTGCCATTTATTCATCTTCCTTCCTCGCCAATAAAAAGAAGTGTACGGTACTTTTTTGTATACAATATCTAATTTAAGATGCACTCAAGTGGATTTTTTTTTTTTTTTTTTTTTTTTTTTTTTTTTTTTTTTTTAAGAATTCATAATGAAAGGCTTAATGCACCCAGGACCTTAACCCTCCGCACCCACTCAATTTCATGAAGCACTCCACTTCATTCAGGTCCTCTAGCATAGGGCTAGAACTCCTTTCCTACTGATATATTATTCCCATCCAAGAAAAGGAATAGAGGAAGGGACTAACAGGATTTTTCCTATTAGGATTAGGTCTTTGTTCCTACCAAGTTGGAAAATGAAATACAGGTTTGTAAAAGGTGTGAATGTATGTACTTAGTTACCTTGTTGCCAAGGATTCTCCTCTTTAGGGCTCCTGCAGCACTTGGAAAGCTAGCCAATTTCACTGGGCAGGACTTCAGGTCAAGAAGGATGAGATGTGTATTTTTGGGTAGAGTATAGAAGAGTTGAGGAGGAGGTGTTCAGTGTGCATCTCATGAATTATGCTGAAAAATCAGTAGATTTTTGTTATGTTTACTTGATGATTGTAGTATTAGAGCAATGGGTGGCACTGTACCCAGAATGCAGACAAGAAAATGTATATGTATTGGGAGTGTAATTTCAAAATGTCTTGTTGGGGGGTTATTTAGTACTTGTATAGTCATTACAGTGTGAAACTATCAGTTTTGCTTGGGGAGGGGGTTTTGTGAGTACTGTTGTAGTTTACAGAAGTGGAAGATAGGTTTAACTTTTTATTTCTATGCATGTATAATACTTTTAAGTTTTTGAATTTTTCCCTGTTCCTCTATTAACTGTATGTATATTGGCTATTTACAGCACAATGGTGAAGGTGTACAAACCAGGTCGTGTTGTCATCCTCCTTGCTGGAAAACAAGCTGGCAAAAAGGCCATTGTCATTAAGAGTAATGATGATGGTACGCAAGATCGTCCTTACGAGCATGCCCTGGTTGCTGGTATTGAATGTTATCCTCGCAAAGTAACAAAGTCTATGAGCAAGATAAAGATAGCCAAAAGGTCAAAGATCAAGCCTTTTGTCAGGGTTAGTAATACTGTATTTATGTTATGTAAACTGCCACATACCATTCTTTTGTCTGCTGTAAGATTAGGAATTGAAAAAATGATATTGATTACAGATCCCCCCCAACATATGTCAGTTTTCCATTCTAACTGACCAGTCATATCTCAGAATGGATGTAAGTTGGATGTATGTCAGCATGGCATGTATAATTCATGTACCTGTACAGCATTCTTTTATCCCACTCAATTTCTATCATGATTATCTCATTTTTTATTCACCAGCTTTCTTATATGATTCTGTTGCTTTTTCTTACCTTTTATTAAAAATTTTTTAGTTCTTGGATTGATTCTTTCAAACTTTCAATGAACTTTTTGGCAGCTCCTTTGTCAGCACTTGCTGCTTCACCTGTGACTCGAATGTTGTGAAAGCTATATCTACTTTTAAATCTGTTGAACCAACCATGACTTGCTGTGAAATTTTGGTGTAATCCTCTCCCACTCCCTCATTCAAAGTCTCAAAATGACCTCTAGCCTTCGGCTGGATTGTTAGTAAACATAGTGATACATGTTTTGGAATTTGATCTTCCATCCACAGCATCAACAACTTTAACATTTCATGGATGGGCCATTGTCATTGTTTTATTATTGTAGACTTCATACTTGCCGAATTTTTCATTGCTTCGTGTATTTTTTATTTGTCCTGTAGAATTGTGGAGATCATTGAATGGGACAACTGCAGATCACATGCAATCTCATTACCCCATTTTTTTCCCAGTCAAGCTTCTTCCTTGGTTTGCCAGATCTATCAACATGTGATGGGTTTTTCCTCTTGCTTGTCATCTTCTTTGGGGTTTGCTACAAAAATGGTTTAATCCAGCATGAAAATTTGTTAGATTCACTTGAATAATGCACTTAATGGTAACAGAACAAGAACTGAGAGAGATGCTGTGATATATACAGTGCTGCAATCATCTGACATTTTTTTGTATACACACAGCCATTACCAGTGGCAGACATATGACCAAACGTGATTTTTATTTTATTTATTATACATTGTCGCTGTCTCCCCCGTCAGCGAGGGAGCACAAGGAAACAGACAAAAGAATGGCCCAACCCACCCACATACACATATATATACATACATGTCCACACACGCACATACGTACCTATACATTTCAACGCATACACATATATACACATATGTACACATAATTTTTATATTTGCATATGTTTTTTATTTTATTTTGGTCGTATGGATGGATATTTCAAAGTTTGGGAGCATCAGTAATACCTGATCTTTAAGAAGGCTACTGATTCAAAATGCTATTTTAGTTGGCATTATGCCAACTCTTTGGGTGTGGAAGGCAACAGATCAAGCTGTTGGATAGTGCTGATATTATTGGAAAATTTGTAACATATATGTTGATTAGAAGATTTTTTTTTTTTTTTTTTTTTTTTTTTTTTTTTCATACTTTGTCGCTGTCTCCCGCGTTTGCGAGGTAGCGCAAGGAAACAGACGAAAGAAATGGCCCAACCCCCCCCATACACATGTACATACACACGTCCACACACGCAAATATACATACCTACACAGCTTTCCATGGTTTACCCCGGACGCTTCACATGCCTTGATTCAATCCACTGACAGCACGTCAACCCCTGTATACCACATCACTCCAATTCGCTCTATTTCTTGCCCTCCTTTCACCCTCCTGCATGTTCAGGCCCCGATCACACAAAATCCTTTTCACTCCATCTTTCCACCTCCAATTTGGTCTCCCTCTTCTCCTCGTTCCCTCCACCTCCGACACATATATCCTCTTGGTCAATCTTTCCTCACTCATTCTCTCCATGTGCCCAAACCATTTCAAAACACCCTCTTCTGCTCTCTCAACCACGCTCTTTTTATTTCCACACATCTCTCTTACCCTTACGTTACTTACTCGATCAAACCACCTCACACCACACATTGTCCTCAAACATCTCATTTCCAGCACATCCATCCTCCTGCGCACAACTCTATCCATAGCCCACGCCTCGCAACCATACAACATTGTTGGAACCACTATTCCTTCAAACATACCCATTTTTGCTTTCCGGGATAATGTTCTCGACTTCCACACATTTTTCAAGGCTCCCAAAATTTTCGCCCCCTCCCCCACCCTATGATCCACTTCCGCTTCCATGGTTCCATCCGCTGACAGATCCACTCCCAGATATCTAAAACACTTCACTTCCTCCAGTTTTTCTCCATTCAAACTCACCTCCCAATTGACTTGACCCTCAACCCTACTGTACCTAATAACCTTGCTCTTATTCACATTTACTCTTAACTTTCTTCTTCCACACACTTTACCAAACTCCGTCACCAGCTTCTGCAGTTTCTCACATGAATCCGCCACCAGCGCTGTATCATCAGCGAACAACAACTGACTCACTTCCCAAGCTCTCTCATCCCCAACAGACTTCATACTTGCCCCTCTTTCCAAAACTCTTGCATTTACCTCCCTAACACCCCCATCCATAAACAAATTAAACAACCATGGAGACATCACACACCCCTGCCGCAAACCTACATTCACTGAGAACCAATCACTTTCCTCTCTTCCTACACGTACACATGCCTTACATCCTCGATAAAAACTTTTCACTGCTTCTAACAACTTGCCTCCCACACCATATATTCTTAATACCTTCCACAGAGCATCTCTATCAACTCTATCATATGCCTTCTCCAGATCCATAAATGCTACATACAAATCCATTTGCTTTTCTAAGTATTTCTCACATACATTCTTCAAAGCAAACACCTGATCCACACATCCTCTACCACTTCTGAAACCACACTGCTCTTCCCCAATCTGATGCTCTGTACATGCCTTCACCCTCTCAATCAGTACCCTCCCATATAATTTACCAGGAATACTCAACAAACTTATACCTCTGTAATTTGAGCACTCACTCTTATCCCCTTTGCCTTTGTACAATGGCACTATGCACGCATTCCACCAATCCTCAGGCACCTCACCATGAGTCATACATACATTAAATAACCTTACCAACCAGTCAACAATACAGTCACCCCCTTTTTTAATAAATTCCACTGCAATACCATCCAAACCTGCTGCCTTGCTGGCTTTCATCTTCCGCAAAGCTTTTACTACCTCTTCTCTGTTTACCAAATCATTTTCCCTAACCCTCTCACTTTGCACACCACCTCGACCCAAACACCCTATATCTGCCACTCTGTCATCAGACACATTCAACAAACCTATATTAACCCCTAAAGGACAGTGCCACAAAACTCAGTTGGGTCTCCTAGATGGAAGTTTATCAAAATATTCAACAAAATACTCTGATGTTACTATTATGAAATGTCATGAAAAGTTAGAAAAAAGGATAATCTGATACATTAACAATATTTTTTTGCTCAGACGTTTAAATCAAGTATGCTATCCTCATGCTGCTTATCATGTGTATGTTGATACTTGCTGACTCATCTGTCTTCAACTCTTTACCACCACCACCATCAACCAAATCATTATCACTGATTAGTGGCCTGAAGATCATCAGATCATCATCATTTAGCCTCTAAGTAGTGTAGGGTGTATTGAACAAGCGCACCAGGGCAGAACCTTGCTGTAATTGTTATTTTTATAAGTATCTGATGCACCAGGATTTTTTTCTGTCACTAGTTATAGTTGCTGGGGATGCAATTTCATATCAATGAAGCATGCCGTGCAATTTAAAGGAACAGAGAGGGGGGCCAGGTGAGCCCTCAAAGGTCCAGTCCTCTGTTCTTAACGCTACCTCGTTAACGCGGGAAATGGCGAATAGTTTAGAAAAAATATATAATATACATTCTTCTTTCTTTTGAACTATTCGCCATTTCCCGCGTTAGTGAGGTAGCGTTAAGAACAGAGGACTGGACCTTTAAGGGAATATCCTCACCTGGCCCCCTTCTCTGTTCTTTCTTTTGGAAAATTTAAAATATATATATATATATATATATATTTTTTTTTTTTTTTGCCGCTGTCTCCCGCGTTTGCGAGGTAGCGCAAGGAAACAGATGAAAGAAATGGCCCAACCCACCCTCATACACATGTATATACATACGTCCACACACGCAAATATACATACCTACACAGCTTTCCATGTTTTACCCCAGACGCTTCACATGCCTTGATTCAATCCACTGACAGCACGTCAACCCCGGTATACCACATCGCTCCAATTCACTCTATTCCTTGCCCTCCTTTCACCCTCCTGCATGTTCAGGCCCTGATCACACAAAATCTTTTTCACTCCATCTTTCCACCTCCAATTTGGTCTCCCTCTTCTCGTTCCCTCCACCTCCGACACATATATTCTCTTGGTCAATCTTTCCTCACTCATTCTCTCCATGTGCCCAAACCATTTCAAAACACCCTCTTCTGCTCTCTCAACCACGCTCTTTTTATTTCCACACATCTCTCTTACCCTTACGTTACTTACTCAATCAAACCACCTCACACCACATATTGTCCTCAAACATCTCATTTCCAGCACATCCATCCTCCTGCGCACAACTCTATCCATAGCCCACGTCTCGCAACCATACAACATTGTTGGAACCACTATTCCTTCAAACATACCCATTTTTGCTTTCCGAGATAATGTTCTCGACTTCCACACATTCTTCAAGGCTCCCAGAATTTTCGCCCCCTCCCCCACCATATGATCCACTTGGGCCATTTCTTTCATCTGTTTCCTTGCGCTACCTCGCAAACGCGGGAGACAGCGACAAAGCAAAAAATATATATATATATTTTATTTTATATTTATTTATTATACTTTGTCGCTGTCTCCCGCGTTTGTGAGGTAGTGCAAGGAAACAGACGAAAGAAATGAACCAACCCCCCCATACACATGTATATACATACGTCCACACACGCAAATATACATACCTACACAGCTTTCCATGGTTTACCCCAGACGCTTCACATGCCCTGATTCAATCCACTGACAGCACGTCAACCCCGGTATACCACATCGCTCCAATTCACTCTATTCCTTGCCCTCCTTTCACCCTCCTGCATGTTCAGGCCCCGATCACACAAAATCTTTTTCACTCCATCTTTCCACCTCCAATTTGGTCTCCCTCTTCTCCTTGCTCCCTCCACCTCCGACACATATATCCTCTTGGTCAATCTTTCCTCACTCATCCTCTCCATGTGCCCAAACCACTTCAAAACACCCTCTTCTGCTCTCTCAACCACGCTCTTTTTATTTCCACACATCTCTCTTACCCTTACGTTACTCACTCGATCAAACCACCTCACACCACACATTGTCCTCAAACATCTCATTTCCAGCACATCCATCCTCCTGCGCACAACTCTATCCATAGCCCACGCCTCGCAACCATGCAACATTGTTGGAACCACTATTCCTTCAAACATACCCATTTTTGCTTTCTGAGATAATGTTCTCGACTTCCACACATTCTTCAAGGCCCCCAGAATTTTCGCCCCCTCCCCCACCCTATGATCCACTTCCGCTCCATGGTTCCATCCGCTGCCAGATCCACTCCCAGATATCTAAAACACTTCACTTCCTCCAGTTTTTCTCCATTCAAACTCACCTCCCAATTGACTTGACCCTCAACCCTACTGTACCTAATAACCTTGCTCTTATTCACATTTACTCTTAACTTTCTTCTTCCACACACTTTACCAAACTCAGTCACCAGCTTCTGCAGTTTCACACATGAATCAGCCACCAGCGCTGTGTCATCAGCGAACAACAACTGACTCACTTCCCAAGCTCTCTCATCCCCAACAGACTTCATACTTGCCCCTCTTTCCAAAACTCTTGCATTTACCTCCCTAACAACCCCATCCATAAACAAATTAAACAACCATGGAGACATCACACACCCCTGCCGAAAACCTACATTCACTGGGAACCAAATATGTTCTCAAAATAGGATTCATTGCCTCAGTTGTATGGGCTGGTACAGGACAGAAATGATGGTTCACTGGCAGACTATATATATATATATATATATATATATATATATATATATATATATATATATATTATCCCTGGGGATAGGGGAGAAAGAATACTTCCCACGTATTCCCTGCGTGTCGTAGAAGGCGACTAAAAGGGGAGGGAGTGGGTGGCTGGAAATCCATATATATATATATATATATATATATATATATATATATATATATATATATATATATATGGTGTGGGAGGCGAGGCAAGTTGTTAGAAGCAGTGAAATTTTTTTCGAGGGTGTAAGGCATGTGTATGTGTAGGAAGAGAGGGAAGTGATTGGTTCTCACTGAATGTTGGTTTGCGGCAGGGGTGTGTGATGTCTCCATGGTTGTTTAATTTGTTTATGGATGGGGTTTTTAGGGAGGTGAATGCAAGAGTTTTGGAAAGAGGGGCAAGTATGCAGTCTGTTGGGGATGAGAGAGCTTGGGAAGTGAGTCAGTTGTTGTTTGCTGTGAGAAACTGCAGAAGCTGGTGACTGAGTTTGGTAAAGTTTGTGAAAGAAGAAATTTAAGAGTAAATGTGAATAAGAGCAAGGTTATTAGGTACAGTAGGGTTGAGGGTCAAGTCAATTGGGAGGTAAGTTTGAATGGAGAAAAACTGGAGGAAGTAAAGTGTTTTAGAGATCGGAGTGGATCTGGCAGCAGATGGAACCATGGAAGCGGAAGTGAATCATAGGGTGGGGGAGGGGTTGAAAATCCTGGGAGCCTTGAAGAATGTGTGGAAGTCGAGAACATTATCTTGGAAAGCAAAAATGGGTATGTTTCTAGG
This sequence comes from Panulirus ornatus, assembly GCF_036320965.1. NCBI lineage: Eukaryota > Metazoa > Arthropoda > Malacostraca > Decapoda > Palinuridae > Panulirus > Panulirus ornatus. Next base: position 13,766,405 of record NC_092264.1, read on the forward strand.
AATAGTGGTATGGTTTGAAGGTAATGTTGTATGGTTGCGAGGCGTGGGCTATGGATAGAGTAGTGCGCAGGAGGGTGGATGTGCTGGAAATGAGGTGTTTGAGGACAATATGTGGTGTGAGGTGGTTTGATCGAGTAAGTAATGTAAGGGTAAGAGAGATGTGTGGAAATAAGAAGAGCGTGGTTGAGAGAGCAGAAGAGGGTGTTTTGAAATGGTTTGGGCACATGGAGAGAATGAGTGAGGAAAGATTGACCAAGAGGATGTATGTGTCGGAGGTGGAGGGAACGAGGAGAAGTGGGAGACCAAATTGGAGGTGGAAAGATGGAATGAAAAAGATTTTGAGTGATCGGGGCCTGAACATGCAGGAGGGTGAAAGGAGGGCAAGGAATAGAGAGAATTGGATCGATGTGGTATACTGGGGTCGATGTGCTGTCAGTGGATTGAATCAGGGCATGTGAAGCTTCTGGGATAAACCATGGAAAGTTGTATGGGGCCTGGATGTGGAAAGGGAGCTGTGGTTTAGGGCATTATTGCCTGACAGCTAGAGACTGAGTGTGAACGGATGGGGCCTTTGTTGTCTTTTCCTAGTGCTTCCTCGCACACATGAGGGGAAGGGGGATGTTATTCCATGTGTGGCGAGGTGGTGATGGGAATGAATAAAGGCAGACAGTGTGAATTGTGTGCATGTGTATATATGTATATGTGTGTGTGTGTGTATATATATGTGTACATTGAGATGTATGGGTATGTATATTTGCGTGTGGGGACGTGTATGTATATGCATGTGTATGGGGGTGGGTTGGGCCAATTCTTTCGTCTGTTTCCTTGTGCTACCTCGCAAACGCGGGAGACCAACATAAAAATATAAGAATATATATATATATATATATATATATATATATATATATATATATAAATATATATTTTTTTCATACTATTCGCTATTTCCCGCGATAGCGAGGCAGCGTTAAGAACAGAGGACTGGGCCTTTGAGGGAATATCCTCACCTGGACCTCTTCTCTGTTCCTTCTTTTGGGGGGGGGGGAAAAAAACGAGAGGGGAGGATTTCCAGCCCCCGCTCCCTTCCCTTTTAGTCGCCTTCTACGACACGCAGGGAATACGTGGGAAGTATTCTTTCTCCCCATATGCCATATGCATGTATGGCTTGCGTTTGTTAGGTTCAACAATTCCCATTGATTTCTAGAATAAACTGAAGTTGTTTGATGTAGCTGTGCAAACCACATTCAGAGACTGAGCTTGCATTACCTCCCTCCACTCTCCCTCCCTGAAAATAGGAAAAAGAATTTATTTGTCACATCATGCTTTTTGACAAAGTGTGAGTTTTTAGACTTTTGATGCCATGTTTATTATTTTGTATGCCCAAATAGATAATATTGTCATATGTGTGTTTTAATTTTTCAAGTCTTGCATCTCTGAAATTCAAAGTAGACTTTTAAATTATGGTTATTAAGCTAGCGTAAGTGATGAATACTTGTCACGGTGTTTTCGATGTTATGGACAGAAGATTGATTTTGATGTATTATACAAATGTTCACATAAAGACAGCTGAGGAATGTTTTTATTGATATGGTTGTTTTCTACTCCCACTATGCCAGATAATAAATTTAAAGCATGTGATGCCAACTCGTTATACTGCCTCTGACATCATTTTTGATAAAGTGAAGATCAATAAGGAAATCTTGAAGGACCCTGGCCGAAGAAGGAAAGCGCGCAGATTGGTAAAGGCCAAGCTGGAAGAAAGGTTGGTTTATATACTTAATTTTTTTATAAGAATTGATTTTGATTTACTGCTGATGAAAAACATGAAACATTTCTTTTTATCTATATCTTTTATTGTTTTTTTATCCATTTCCCCTTCCTTGGATATCATGTCATGGCAGGAAAACAAGTAAAATGTTAATATGAGTTAGACACTTTTCTAAAGCATTCGATAAATGGTGTCATAGCACATCAAATGTTTAAGATAGAAATAAACGGGGGATAGGGGATTAAGAATACTTCCCACGTATTCCCTGCGTGTCGTAGAAGGCGACTAAAAGGGGAGGGAGCGGGGGGCTGGAAATCCTCCCCTCTCGTTTTTTTTTTTAATTTTCCAAAAGAAGGAACAGAGGGGGCCAGGTGAGGATATTCCAAAAAAGGCCCAGTCCTCTGTTCTTAACGCTACCTCGCCAACGCGGGAAATGGCAAATAGTTTAAAAAAAAAAAAAGAAAAAGAAATAAACGGAAAAATTGGGTGATAAACTCCTTTTTGAATTAGCTGATCACATTCTCAGTGTGTGTGAAACTGGAACATTTCCAATGCCTCCATGGTATAAAGCTCAGTCCCTAAGAGAATTCAAAATGTGGAAGACTGAGGAAAACTGAAGTGATACCAGGATAATATTTACAGATGGACAGATAAGAACTTAGGTAATTTAATGAAGAGAAATTTAATTCAGATTTCTTGGAACTGCTAACGCTATGGCACATCCTACATAGACTTCTCCCTCAACAAGCAGAGATTGAAGCAAATGTCAAAGAATTAGGAGCAGTTATCATTGAAAAAACATGAAATCAAGATTTATATTGAAAAGATAGGTCTTTCAAGTCAAGGATAGATAGAATATTTGCAACATGAGACAAATTGTTATGAAAATGATTGAACATGAATTCAAGATTCATATTGAAAAGATGGTTCTTTCAAGCCAAGGATAGTTAGAATATTTGCAACGAGACAAAATGTTATGGAAATGATTGTTTATACAAGAAGTAAACTTAAGTACTACAGTCTTGTATGATAACCAATAAAACAAGGTAAAGAGAAAACAGAAACATTTCACAGGTAAATATCTGTCTCAGATACCTGTTCCCTTTGGGAACTCCCTCAAGGGGTTGGCCACGGCAAAAGAGTTTCACTGGTGAACTACATTGCCACTCAGTCTTTGGTGCCTCACCCTTAACAGGACTGTGGCAAAGGGTAACACTAGTGCAATTTTTTTAGAGATCCTACAGAATTTTCCCTCTGGCTACTTTTTTTTTTTTTTTCCCCCACATCTGCGAGGTAGCGCAAGGAAACAGATGAAGAAATGGCCCAACCCACCCCCATACACATGTATATACGTACGTCCACACACGCAAAATATACATACCTACACAGCTTTCCATGGTTTACCCCAGACGCTTCACATGCCCTGATTCAATCCACTGACAGCACGTCAACCCCGGTATACCACATCGATCCAATTCACTCTATTCCTTGCCCTCCTTTTACCCTCCTGCATGTTCAGGCCCCGATCACACAAAATCTTTTTCACTCCATCTTTCCACCTCCAATTTGGTCTCCCACTTCTCCCCGTTCCCTCCACCTCCGACACATATATCCTCTTGGTCAACCTTTCCTCACTCATTCTCTCCATGTGCCCAAACCATTTCAAAACACCCTCTTCTGCTCTCTCAACCACGCTCTTTTTATTTCCACACATCTCTCTTACCCTTACGTTACTTACTCGATCAAACCACCTCACACCACACATTGTCCTCAAACATCTCATTTCCAGCACATCCATCCTCCTGCGCACAACTCTATCCATAGCCAACGCCTCGCAACCATACAGCATTGTTGGAACCACTATTCCTTCAAACATACCCATTTTTGCTTTCTGAGATAATGTTCTCGACTTCCACACATTCTTCAAGGCTTCCAGAATTTTCCACCCCTCCCCAACCCTATGATCCACTTCCGCTTCCATGGTTCCATCCGCTGCCAGATCCACTCCCAGATATCTAAAACACTTTACTTCCTCCAGTTTTTCTCCATTCAAACTTACCTCCCAATTGACTTGACCCCCAACCCTACTGTACCTAATAACCTTGCTCTTATTCACATTTACTCTTAACTTTCTTCTTTCATACACTTTACCAAACTCAGTCACCAGCTTCTGCAGTTTCTCACATGAATCAGCCACCAGCGCTGTGTCATCAGCGAACAACAACTGACTCACTGCCCAAGCTCTCTCATCCCCAACAGACTTCATACTTGCCCCTCTTTCCAAAACTCTTGCATTCACCTCCCTAACAACCCCATCCATAAACAAATTAAACAACCATGGAGACATCATACACCCCTGCCGCAAACCTACATTCACTGAGAACCAATCACTTTCCTCTCTTCCTACACGTACACATGCCTTACATCCTCGATAAAAACTTTTCACTGCTTCTAACAACTTGCCTCCCACACCATATATTCTTAATACCTTCCACAGAGCATCTCTATCAACTCTTATCATATGCCTTCTCCAGATCCATAAATGCTACATACAAATCCATTTGCTTTTCTAAGTATTTCTCACATACATTCTTCAAAGCAAACACCTGATCCACACTTCTTCTACCACTTCTGAAACCACACTGCTCTTCCCCAATCTGATGCTCTGTACATGCCTTCACCCTCTAAATCAATACCCTCCCATATAATTTACCAGGAATACTCAACAAACTTATACCTCTGTAATTTGAGCACTCACTCTTATCCCCTTTGCCTTTGTACAATGGCACTATGCACGCATTCCGTCAATCCTCAGGCACCTCACCATTAGTCTTTTTTTTTTTTTTTTTTTTTCGCTGTCTCCCGCGTTTGCAAGGTAGCGCAAGGAAACAGACGAAAGAAATGGCCCAACCCACCCCCATACACATGTATATACATACGTCCACACACGCAAATATACATACCTACACAGCTTTCCATGGTTTACCCCAGATGCTTCACATGCCTTGATTCAATCCACTGACAGCACGTCAACCCCGGTATACCACATCGCTCCAATTCACTCTATTCCTTGCCCTCCTTTCACCCTCCTGCATGTTCAGGCCCCGATCACACAAAATCTTTTTCACTCCATCTTTCCACCTCCAATTTGGTCTCCCTCATCTCCTCGTTCCATCCACCTCCGACACATGTATCCTCTTGGTCAATCTTTCCTCACTCATTCTCTCCATGTGACCAAACCATTTCAAAACACCCTCTTCTGCTCTCTCAACCACGCTCTTTTTATTTCCACACATCTCTCTTACCCTTACGTTACTTACTCGATCAAACCACCTCACACCACACATTGTCCTCAAACATCTCATTTCCAGCACATCCATCCTCCTGCGCACAACTCTATCCATAGTCCACGCCTCGCAACCATACAACATTGTTGGAACCACTAATCCTTCAAACATACCCTTTTTTGCTTTCCGAGATAATGTTCTCAACTTCCACACATTCAATAATACAGTCACCCCCTTTTTTAATAAATTCCACTGCAATACCATCCAAACCTGCTGCCTTGCCGCTACTTGTACCATATTATAAATAGAAAATGTACTCACAAGTTTACTGACCTAAGGGACACTTAAGGTTTTGGCATGGCTTCAGTTCCAGAGGTATAAAACAGTTCAGTAAGCTTTACTGATCAAGCATTACTCAACATTTCCTGATACTATGCTGTTCCAAATACTGTGCTTTATTCTGCTTTAGTTTATGAAATTTGAAAATCTTTAAAAATTACAAAATTTGTGAAGACTGTGCCCTTTGAATTCTTGATTAGTTTGCAAAATGTGCATATTGTCTAGAATTAAAAGGTTCAGCAGTTTGCAAAATTACAACCTTTTACAGTTAATGCAACAAAAATTATGAAGCCTGAGCAGTGTCTAAAACCGGTGAAGATCCAAATTCACTAATGGCTCATTCTACTTAAATTAACTGAAGTTGGTCAGTTTCCTGTTTTATAAATTTTTAAGACATTCCTAAGTTATAATAGTCAGAACATAAAAATTATTGAGGCCAACAAAATAATAAGAACTTTGACTCCTTACAAAGATACAAGCAAGCTCCTTCCAAGCTAACCTATCGAGGTGGCTGGCCTCTGCATTTTTGGTGTGACCTTCAAAGACAGAGTTGAAGAGCTGGCTCATCCCATACACACATCAGGGTAACAGTCACCTGAAGACTCTGGTTTCCATGAAACCAAATTGAGACAGTAAACCTCCTACTTGGCAAATTAGATGCACATAGTCCTATGATTTATGCACAATAGATTAAACAGCTATTGCACAGTGCCTAATGCTTTAAACTTCCCTGACAACAAATCTGATGTAACTTTTACCTCCTTGCATAATATGAGTACTTAAAAACATTCTTTATTTGAAGCTGGATCTTTATTTGGCCCTTTTCTGTATTCTAGGACTGCTCTGAATCATAACAGACTTACAGTAGCACCTTCCTTTATTGTCAGGTATTCATGTTGCACAATATCATGACTACCAACAAAGTCCCATCATCTTCATACAAAGAAGACCCGTTACCATGTAGAGTTGAGTGTAAACATATCTGTAAACTCCTCAGTTTTCTGATTGCTTCTTAAAATCTTCTGAATATTTTTGAGGCCATTACAGAAATATTTTCAATATTTACTGACATTGAGTCTTCATAACAATTTTGAGGGACCACCAGTCACATGTGTGTCATCAGCATGTCTGGGATTTTGAAGCTATATGGATTACCATGCACACCTTAAAGAACTAGAACTTTATGGATTTGAACATTTGCTAGCAAATAGAGGGAATGGAGACCAATGTTATGAACCTGAAAGCAACCTAAAATGGACAATACAGAATCATTAAGTCAAGGGTAATTCCTGGAAACATGACAACAATGCAGGGAATTTGGAAGTTATTCAGTGCAATACCGGATGATCCAAGAAATTTAAATGGTACAAATACAGAAATTTTCAAGAAATTTATACTCATGGTTTGAAAGCAATACTTAGATTAGGTAACCAAGACAGAGGATTAGCTGCTGACAAGATCATAATAGTTAAAGCAGGGCAAGTGAGGGGACAAGGCAAGTCAGTCAGGAGAAACGTCACTTGCCAACATTTGAATTGATTGGTTATAACAACAGCTGGTGGCTGATTCATGTGAGAAACTGCAGAAGCTGGTGACTGAGTTTGGAAAAGTGTATGAAAGAAGAAAGTTAAGAGTAAATGTGAATAAGAGCAAGGTTATTAGGTACAGTAGGGTTGAGGGTCAAGTCAATTGGGAGGTGAGTTTGAATGGAGAAAAACTGGAGGAAGTGAAGTGTTTTAGATATCTGGGAGTGGATCTGGCAGCGTATGGAACCATGGAAGCGGAAGTGGATCATAGGGTGGGGGAGGGGGCAAAAATCCTGGGGGCCTTGAAGAATGTGTGGAAGTCGAGAACATTATCTCGGAAAGCAAAAATGGGTATGTTTGAAGGAATAGTGGTTCCAACAATGTTGTATGGTTGCGAGGCGTTGGCTATGGATAGAGTTGTGCGCAGGAGGATGGATGTGCTGGAAATGAGATGTTTGAGGACAATGTTTGGTGTGAGGTGGTTTGATCGAGTGAGTAACGTAAGGGTAAGAGAGATGTGTGGAAATAAAAAGAGCGTGGTTGAGAGAGCAGAAGAGGGTGTTTTGAAGTGGTTTGGGCACATGGAGAGGATGAGTGAGGAAAGATTGACCAAGAGGATATATGTGTCGGAGGTGGAGGGAACAAGGAGAAGAGGGAGACCAAATTGGAGGTGGAAAGATGGAGTGAAAAAGATTTTGTGTGATCGGGGCCTGAACATGCAGGAGGGTGAAAGGAGGGCAAGGAATAGAGTGAATTGGAGCGATGTGGTATACCGGGGTTGACGTGCTGTCAGTGGATTGAAGCAGGGCATGTGAAGTGTCTGGGGTAAACCATGGAAAGCTGTGTAGGTATGTATATTTGCGTGTGTGGACGTATGTATATACATGTGTATTGGGGGGGGGTTGGGCCATTTCTTTCGTCTGTTTCCTTGCGCTACCTCGCAAACGCGGGAGACAGCGACAAAGTATAATAAAAAAAAAAATATAACAACACACTATTCCTGCCACCATAACAAAGTTTTGTTTTAGGTACTCTTAGGTAGAAAACTTCCTGGCTGTACCCTGCACCAATCACCCACTCACTCTTCTCCCCTTTTGTGTTAGTGTTGATTTCAGGAAGCATATGAAAGGAAAGTGTCCCTTTAAGAAAGGGTTCATAAACAAAGTTGTTTGTAAGTCTGGAAGAATGTCCACTGCATCTTTCCTTGACTGTTGATTTTGTTTAAGATTGTGTAATCTTGTGCTTTTTTTCCCAGCTTTATATAAGCGTGTTTGTAGATGTAAGATCATGAGTGGTGTTGTGGTTTTTAGCAGGCAGTCACAGTTATAAAAGTGATGGTGTATATGAAAGCAAAGTGTCCTTTTTAAGAAAGGGTTCTTAAACAAAGTTGTTTGTAACTCAGGAAGAATGTCCAATGCATCTTTCCTTGTCTGTTGATTTTGTTTAAGATTGTGTAATCTTGTGCTTATTCCCCAGCTTTATATAAGCATGTTTGTAGATGTAAGATTGTGAGACTGGTATTATGGTTTTTAGCAGGCAGTCACAATCATAAAAGTGATGGTGTATTGTCCGAAATTCATTAATGGGTTTGGATCATTTTATTTCTCTTATGCACTGGAACATGATAGTGCAAGAACTTCCCATGAGTGAAATTAGGTGCATGTATTTAATTAAACAACAGTAAAAGTTCATTTCAGACCAGCAGGTAGAGTTACTGTTTTACAGTACTTGAATATATAATGTGAAACAGTACGTAAATAATATGTATTGTTCTTTTCTGCAATTCACCTTTGTTAACCATTATTTTTCATTTTCAGATACAAGAGTGGCAAGAATCTCTGGCTGTTCCAGAAGCTTCGGTTCTAAATAAATTCCCTCATGTATGTTGACTTTTATTGTACCGTTGGTTATGAAAGTTTGAACTAAAATACAGCCTTTAAGATTATATGTGTATTAGTTTTTTTTTTTTTTTTTTTTTTTTTTTTTTTTTTTTTTTTTGCCGGTCTCCCGCGTTTGCGAGGTAGCACAAGGAAACAGACGAAAGAAATGGCTCAACCCACCCCCATACACATGTATATACACACGTCCACACACGCAAATATACATACCTACACAGCTTTCCATGGTTTACCCCAGACGCTTCACATGCCTTGATTCAATCCACTGACAGCACGTCAACCCCGGTATACCACATCGCTCCAATTCACTCTATTCCTTGCCCTCCTTTCACCCTCCTGCATGTTCAGGCCCCGATCACACAAAATCTTTTTCACTCCATCTTTCCACCTCCAATTTGGTCTCCCTCTTCTCCTCGTTCTCTCCACCTCCGACACATATATTCTCTTGGTCAATCTTCCTCACACATTCTCTCCATGTGCCCGAACCATTTCAAAACACCCTCTTCTGCTCTCTCAACCACGCTCTTTTTATTTCCACACATCTCTCTTACCCTTACGTTACTTACTCGATCAAACCACCTCACACCACATATTGTCCTCAAACATCTCATTTCCAGCACATCCATCCTCCTGCGCACAACTCTATCCATAGCCCACGTCTCGCAACCATACAACATTGTTGGAACCACTATTCCTTCAAACATACCCATTTTTGCTTTCCGAGATAATGTTCTCGACTTCCACACATTCTTCAAGGCTCCCAGAATTTTCGCCCCCTCCCCCACCCTATGATCAACTTCCGCTTCCATGGTTCCATCCGCTGCCAGATCCACTCCCAGATATCTAAAACACTTCACTTCCTCCAGTTTTTCTCCATTCAAACTCCCCTCCCAATTGACTTGACCCTCAACCCTACTGTACCTAATAACCTTGCTCTTATTCACATTTACTCTTAACTTTCTTCTTTCACACACTTTACCAAACTCAGTCACCAGCTTCTGCAGTTTCTCACATGAATCAGCCACCAGCGCTGTATCATCAGCGAACAACAACTGACTCACTTCCCAAGCTCTCTCATCCCCAACAGACTTCATACTTGCCCCTCTTTCCAAAACTCTTGCATTCACCTCCCTAACAACCCCATCCATAAACAAATTAAACAACCATGGAGACATCACACACCACTGCCGCAAACCTACATTCACTGAGAACCAATCACTTTCCTCTCTTCCTACACGTACACATGCCTTACATCCTCGATAAAAACTTTTCACTGCTTCTAACAACTTGCCTCCCTCACCATATATTCTTAATACCTTCCACAGAGCATCTCTATCAACTCTATCATATGCCTTCTCCAGATCCATAAATGCTACATACAAATCCATTTGCTTTTCTAAGTATTTCTCACATACATTCTTCAAAGCAAACACCTGATCCACACATCCTCTACCACTTCTGAAACCACACTGCTCTTCCCCAATCTGATGCTCTGTACATGCCTTCACCCTCTCAATCAATATCCTCCCATATAATTTACCAGGAATACTTAACAAACTTATACCTCTGTAATTTGAGCACTCACACTTATCCCCTTTGCCTTTGTACAATGGCACTATGCACGCATTCCGCCAATCCTCAGGCACCTCACCATGAGTCATACATACATTAAATAACCTTACCAACCAGTCAACAATACAGTCACCCCCTTTTTTAATAAATTCCACTGCAATACCATCCAAACCTGCTGCCTTGCCGGCTTTCATCTTCCGCAAAGCTTTTACTACCTCTTCTCTGTTTACCAAATCATCTTCCCTAACCCTCTCACTTTGCACACCACCTCGACCAAAACACCCTATATCTGCCACTCTATCATCAAACACATTCAACAAACGTTCAAAATACTCACTCCATCTCCTTCTCACATCACCACTACTTGTTATCACCTCCCCATTTGCGCCCTTCACTGAAGTTCCCATTTGCTCCCTTGTCTTACGCACTTTATTTACCTCCTTCCAGAACATCTTTTTATTCTCCCTAAAATTTAATGATACTCTCTCACCCCAACTCTCATTTGCCCTTTTTTTTTCACCTCTTGCACCTTTCTCTTGACCTCCTGTCTCTTTCTTTTATACATCTCCCACTCAATTTCAATTAGTTTTTATATTCTTATTTCTGCCTACTCCAGAAGTCACCTCTGTCTTTAAGACTCCTGCAGCACTCAGGAAGCCAACCACATCCACCAGTGGGAACCATAAGTCATAAATTGTTGTGATATTTAAGTGCGATTATTATAGAGTCCAGGGTAATTAATAAGTAAGTGCTCCATGTTTTCCTCAATGGTAGTTGCTTATAGAGCATGTAAGGTTTTTAGTTATGTTAAAATGGTGCTTGTAATGTTGTAGGAAAGAGTGATCAAGAGAGCATAGATGGGAAATTATGGCTTTTGATGGATGTGTGGAGGGTAGGAATACAAGACTTCGAGTTAGGAGGGCAGGTGTTTAGTGCTTTTTGGATTATTTCAGTGTGTGTGTGTTTTGTCAGATGATGTGTGGAGGGTCGTGTTCAATATGATTGAGTTGGGTAGGCAGGTATATAGTGTTTTTTTGGGGGGGTTATTTCAATGTTTACGTGTTTTGTCGGTTAGATATGTTAGGGGTAGGGGGTTGTATAAGTATATGTTACAGAAGTTTGAGGCAGGAGTAGGCTTTCTTTTTCTTCTTTAGGGTTTGATGGGTTGTTATGGAGTAGTTTTGGTGGGAGGGGTTGCCTGGAATCGAGTGCCACGTTCGTTGAGGAGGTATAATATTGGGAGCATCTTTGGTTCACTGTCTAAATGTTGTGTTAGTAGTTCCTAGGCTGTCAGTGATTGTTGTAGGTGCCATTTTGTGTGTAGTATGCAGCATTTATTATATCTGCATTTTAAAAGACCAGCAGGTGAACAATAGTTGAAAGTAGCTGTTTTTATTATTATTGTTGTTATGTTGTACCTGACAGTATTTTGAGGGCATTTCATTGATGTTTCTTGTGATGCCTAGAACAGCTGGTGTTTTGTTCAGTGTGAGTGGTTTTCCATTCAAGTTCCATGGAGGACGAAAAATTCATGTTAATTTGTGTTCACAAGAGTGAGAAGACTTCTGTAGATATGTAGACATTCAGTTTTGGGTGAGTTAATGTTCCAACTGTGTGATTAGTGCGAGAAGATTGTTGCTATTTTGTTAGATTTTGGGGTCATCCGCATGGGATGTGTAAAGGGAATCACTGCTTATATTTTTGAAAAGTTTATGCCATACTGAATGTGAGAGCTGGACTGGTTGAGGAAGGGTAGTGGGTATAGGGATAAAGTTACATGTGAAGCGGAAATTATGTAGAGCATTCTTTGGAGGGAGAAAGTGCAAGACATTGGATTTACAAGAGAAAGTGGCAGAAGGTCAAAAGGAAGGTGAAAAGGAATGCAAGTATAAATTGAGGTGAGGAAATGTTGCTAAATTTGAGGGAGAATACATTATGGAAGGTTAATAGTGAGAACTAACAGGAATATGAATGAAGGACAAATGAAGAAGAGTTAGCATGTGGAAATGAGAAAAGATTGAGTGTTTTGATAGATTGAAAGTGATTTGGTGACAAGATATGTTAAAAGGATTGCTGAAAATGTTGTGTTGCAGAGCTGTTGGAATGAATGGAGTTGCAGTTGATTATTTTGAGAAATTGGATAATTGTTATTGACTGGTTCGGGTTAGGATTTTCATTGTATGGCTCATGGTAAAGTGCCTGAGCATTTGCAGAGTGTTTGCATGATGCGATTGTCAAGTATTATGATTACAACGTTTGTTACACAAAGAACAAATAGCTAATCCTACCTATCAGTGACCCTTTAATGTCCTACCTAAACAGTAATGCGCAATTGACAACACTGGGCGAGGAAACATCCCCAAACTGGGAAACTGCAAAGTACAATTTATGGATAACATTGGGCGAGGAGACATCCTCTAACAAAAACGTTTGAGATACTATCATGCACAGGAAAGTACAACTATGGTCTGTTTGCTCACTACATGCGACTGATGCTGATCACTGCACTGTTCTCAATCAGTATTATATGTACATGTGCATACTTGCCTTCATCCATTCTTTGCGCTACCCCTTCCCATAGGAAACAGCATCGCTCCCCACTTCTTCAGCGAGGCAGCACCAAAAAACAGAAAAGGACACGTTAATTCAAACTCAGTGTTGCTGTCATGTGTGATTCACCGTAACCGCAGCTTCCTATACACATCCAGGCCCCACAGACCTTTCCATGGTTTACCCCAGGTGTTTCACATCCCCTGCTTCAGTCCATTGACAGCACATTGACCCCGGTATACCACATCGTTCCAATTTACTCTATTCCTTTTGCACACCTCTCACCCTCCTCTATGTTCAGGCCAGGCCGCTCAAAACCTCTTTCACTCCATCCTTCCACCTTCAATTTGGTTTCCTGCTTCTCCTTGTTCCCTCCACCTCTGGCATGTATATCCTTTTTATCAACCTTTCCTTGCTCATTCTGTCCATATGTCTAAACTATTTCAACACGCCCTTTTATGCTCTCTTAACTACATTTTATATACTTACATATGTCTTACCCTTTCATTAATTACTCGATCACACCATCTCACCCTATATTGTCCTTAAACATTTCCAACACATCCACACTCCTCTGCACAACACTATCTGTAGCCCGTGCCTCGGAGCCAAGTAATATAGTTGGAATATATGTACTTATTCATTTTGCTTTGTCACTGTCTCCCGTGTTAGCGAGGTAGCGCAAGGAAACAGACGAAAGAGTGGCCCAACCCACCCACATACACATGTATATACATACACGTCCACACACGCAAATATACATACCTATGCATCTCAATGTATACATAAATATACACACACAGACATATACATACATACACATGTACATAATTCATACTGTCTGCCTTTATTCATTCCCATCGCCACCTCGCCACACATGGAATAACAACCTCATCCCCCCTTATGTGTGCGAGGTAGTGCCAGGAAAAGACAACAAAGGCCACATTCATTCACACTCAGTCTGTAGCTGTCATGTAATAATGCACCGAAACCACAGCTCCCTTTACACATCCAGGCCGCACAGAACTTTCCATGGTTTACCCCAGACACTTCACATGCCCTGGTTCAATCCATTGACAGCACGTCGACCCTGGTATACCGCATCGTTCCAATATATGTGTGTATATATATTCTTAAGAGTCCACAAGGAAAATGAAACACGATAAGGTCCCAAGTGCACTCTCGTGTAATAATCACATCATCAGGGGAGACACGAGAGAAATATGTCAGTTGATATACAACCAAGAGACGTAATTAGCATGCCATTTGGTAAAAAAGACAATGATATGCATATTACTAAAGCAGATAAGGCTAACAGTGTTGTGATTATGGACAGAAGTAACTATCTAAAACGAATGATCTTTTAAATGATGACACAACATACTCTAAACTCAGTAAGAATCCCTTAGAAGCAGTTAATTCCCATTTCAAGAAAGAATTGAAGTTGTTGAAAGGTAATGGTTTTCTTATCAAGAGTCTGTCATCTTTGCCCCCTTCACTGCCATATATGTATTGACTTATCAAAACACACAAAGTTTTCCAGCAATACCTGTAGTGAGTTCAGTAGGCTCCATCACATATAAATTGTGAAAATGGTTAGTATCTTTATTAAGCCCTTAGTGGGTAAGATATCAAATTCTAATATCATGATCAGTTTAGATTTAGTTAACAAGCTTGACAATATCAATGTTAATTTTTATTTCAAACTTGTTAGCTTTGATGTTTCCTCACTTTTCATAAAAGTTCAAGTTGATGACATTTTAGAATATTCATTTGATGTCTTGGATATTCATATACCTGTTTCAACATATGTTTTCATTCAACTGATGGAATTGTGTATAAAAGACTGTGTATTTCAATTCAATGGAGATAATTATGCTCAAAAATTTGGTATAGCAATGGGTAACCCTGTTTCATCTTTATAAGGAATTTTTGAGACAAAATTACAAAAGGATATCTTTCCTTCTAATGCAATTTGGTTTAGGAATGTAGATGTTCTTTGTGTCTGCCCAACAAATGGAAATTTACAAATATTTCTCCCCTTAACAATTTAGTACCTTCCATCAAATTTACCGTAGAAAATGAAAATAATGGTGTTACCATTTTTAGACTGTATGATCCATAGGCAAGGAAACAAGTTTGTCAGCATATACAGAAAACCTACCTATGTATGTTCATATATCCATTATTACTCATCATGACAAGAGGTGAATTATCATTTCAATCTATGTTCCGTAGGGCATTATGTATTTGCTGTCCAGAGTATATGGATGATGAATTTCAGAAGATATTATCTATTGGATCTAAGTTAAAGTACCCTAGATCTTTCATTGATAAATCCCTAATTTAGCAAAGAAATCATTTTATAGAGTTGAGCCCAAACCTCCCATTGACACCAGGAATTTTTTAGTTCTCCCTTTTAATAAAAATTTTACTTTACTTCCCGTGTTGCTGAAGTCCTCTAACGTAAATGTTGCCTTCAGCAACAATAATACTATAAAGAATATCTTAATCAGGAATTCACCAGAAAATTCTTCTGGGTGCATCTATAAAGTGCCATGTAAAAATTGTGATAAGTTTTATATTGGGCAGACTGGTAAGGATCATTCTGTTAGACTTGACACTAGCAACATAAATATAGTAGAACGGGACAAGAATCAAATGCCTTGTATAATCACGTTAAAAACTATGATCATTGTATTAGATGGAGTAATGCCATCTGTTATTAGCTAACTCTATTACGAGAAGTATCATTGAATTTTCTATTATTAAGTAACAAAGACTTTTTTTTTTTTTTTTTTTTCGCTGTCTCCCGCGTTTGCGAGGTAGCACAAGAAAACAGACGAAAGAAATGGCCCAACCCCCCCCCATACACATGTATATACATACGTCCACACACGCAAATATACATACCTACACAGCTTTCCATGGTTTACCCCAGACGCTTCACATGCCTTGATTCAATCCACTGACAGCACGTCAACCCCGGTATACCACATCGCTCCAATTCACTCTATTCCTTGCCCTCCTTTCACCCTCCTGCATGTTCAGGCCCCGATCACACAAAATCTTTTTCACTCCATCTTTCCACCTCCAATTTGGTCTCCCTCTTCTCCTCGTTCCCTCCACCTCTGACACATATATCCTCTTGGTCAATCTTTTCTCACTCATTCTCTCCATGTGACCAAACCATTTCAAAACACCCTCTTCTGCTCTCTCAACCACGCTCTTTTTATTTCCACACCTCTCTTACCCTTACGTTACTTACTTGATCAAACCACCTCACACCACACATTGTCCTCAAACATCTCATTTCCAGCACATCCATCCTCCTGCTCACAACTCTATCCATAGTCCACGCCTCGCAACCATACAACATTGTTGGAACCACTATTCCTTCAAACATACCCATTTTTGCTTTCCGAGATAATGTTCTCGACTTCCACACATTCTTCAAGGCTCCCAGAATTTTCGCCCCCTCCCCCACCCTATGATCCACTTCCGCTTCCATGGTTCCATCCGCTGCCAGATCCACTCCCAGATATCTAAAACACTTCACTTCCTCCAGTTTTTCTCCATTCAAACTCACCTCCCAGTTGACTTGACCCTCAACCCTACTGTACCTAATAACCTTGCTCTTATTCACATTTACTCTTAACTTTCTTCTTTCACACACTTTACCAAACTCAGTCACCAGCTTCTGCAGTTTCTCACATGAATCAGCCACCAGCGCTGTATCATCAGCGAACAACAACTGACTCACTTCCCAAGCTCTCTCATCCCCAACAGACTTCATACTTGCCCCTCTTCCAAAACTCTTGCATTCACCTCCCTAACAACCCCATCCATAAACAAATTAAACAACCATGGAGACATCACACACCCCTGCCGCAAACCTACATTCACTGAGAACCAATCACTTTCCTCTCTTCCTACACGTACACATGCCTTACATCCTCGATAAAAACTTTTCACTGCTTCTAACAACTTTCCTCCCACACCATATATTCTTAATACCTTCCACAGAGCATCTCTATCAACTCTATCATATGCCTTCTCCAGATCCATAAATGCTACATACAAATCCATTTGCTTTTCTAAGTATTTCTCACATACATTCTTCAAAGCAAACACCTGATCCACACATCCTCTACCACTTCTGAAACCACACTGCTCTTCCCCAATCTGATGCTCTGTACATGCCTTCACCCTCTCAATCAATACCCTCCCATATAATTTACCAGGAATACTCAACAAACTTATACCTCTGTAATTTGAGCACTCACTCTTATCCCCTTTGCCTTTGTACAATGGCACTATGCACGCATTCCGCCAATCCTCAGGCACCTCACCATGAGTCATACATACATTAAATAACCTTACCAACCAGTCAACAATACAGTCACCCCCTTTTTTAATGAATTCCACTGCAATACCATCCAAACCTGCTGCCTTGCCGGCTTTCATCTTCCGCAAAGCTTTCACTACCTCTTCTCTGTTTACCAAATCATTTTCCCTAACCCTCTCACTTTGCACACCACCTCGACCAAAACACCCTATATCTGCCACTCTATCATCAAACACATTCAACAAACGTTCAAAATACTCACTCCATCTCCTTCTCACATCACCACTACTTGTTATCACCTCCCCATTTGCGCCCTTCACTGAAGTTCCCATTTGCTCCCTTGTCTTACGCACTTTATTTACCTCCTTCCAGAACATCTTTTTATTCTCCCTAAAATTTAATGATACTCTCTCACCCCAACTCTCATTTGCCCTTTTTTTTTCACCTCTTGCACCTTTCTCTTGACCTCCTGTCTCTTTCTTTTATACATATCCCACTCAATTGCATTTTTTCTCTGCAAAAATCGTCCAAATGCCTCTCTCTTCTCTTTCACTAATACTCTTACTTCTTCATCCCACCACTCACTACCCTTTCTAATCAACCCACCTCCCACTCTTCTCATGCCACAAGCATCTTTTGCGCAATCCATCACTGATTCCCTAAATACATCCCATTCCTCCCCCACTCCCCTTACTTCCATTGTTCTCACCTTTTTCCATTCTGTACTCAGTCTCTCCTGGTACTTCCTCACACAGGTCTCCTTCCCAAGCTCACTTACTCTCACCACCCTCTTCACCCCAACATTCACTCTTCTTTTCTGGAAACCCATACAAATCTTCACCTTAGCCTCCACAAGATAATGATCAGACATCCCTCCAGTTGCACCTCTCAGCACATTAACATCCAAAAGTCTCTCTTTCGCTCGCCTGTCAATTAACACGTAATCCAATAACGCTCTCTGGCCATCTCTCCTACTTACATAAGTATACTTATGTATATCTCGCTTTTTAAACCAGGTATTCCCAATCATCAGTCCTTTTTCAGCACATAAATCTACAAGCTCTTCACCATTTCCATTTACAACACTGAACACCCCATGTATACCAATTATTCCCTCTACTGCCACATTACTCACCTTTGCATTCAAATCACCCATCACTATAACCCGGTCTCGTGCATCAAAACCACTAACACACTCATTCAGCTGCTCCCAAAACACTTGCCTCTCATGATCTTTCTTCTCATGCCCGGGTGCATATGCACCAATAATCACCCACCTCTCTCCATCAACTTTCAGTTTTACCCATATTAATCGAGAATTTACTTTCTTACATTCTATCACATACTCCCACAACTCCTGTTTCAGGAGTATTGCTACTCCTTCCCTTGCTCTTGTCCTCTCACTAACCCCTGATTTTACTCCCAAGACATTCCCAAACCACTCTTCCCCTTTACCCTTGAGCTTCGTTTCACTCAGAGCCAAAACATCCAGGTTCCTCTCCTCAAACATACTACCTATCTCTCCTTTTTTCACATCTTGGTTACATCCACACACATTTAGGCACCCCACTCTGAGCCTTCGAGGAGGATGAGCACTCCCCGCGTGACTCCTTCTTCTGTTTCCCATTTTAGAAAGTTGATACAAGGAGGGGAGGATTTCTGGCCCCCCGCTCCCGTCCCCTCTAGTCGCTTTCTACGACACGCGAGGAATACGTGGGAAGTATTCTTTCACCCCTATCCCCAGGGATAATATACATATATGCATACATATACACATACACACACATACACATACATACGCACATATACACACATACACACATACATATATATACATATGAAAAATGTAAGAAACAATTTAGAAAACTGAAACTTCTAGCTTGAAATGAATGAAAAAATGAATGTCACATAATGGTGAAAACAAGTAGTGGTGATGTGAGAAGGAGATGGAGTGAGTATTTTGAAGGTTTGTTGAATGTGTTTGATGATAGAGTGGCAGATATAGGGTGTTTTGGTCGAGGTGGTGTGCAAAGTGAGAGGGTTAGGGAAAATGATTTGGTAAACAGAGAAGAGGTAGTAAAAACTTTGCGGAAGATGAAAGCCGGCAAGGCAGCAGGTTTGGATGGTATTGCAGTGGAATTTATTAAAAAAGGGGGTGACTGTATTGTTGACTGGTTGGTAAGGTTATTTAATGTATGTATGACTCATGGTGAGGGGATAAGAGTGAGTGCTCAAATTACAGAGGTATAAGTTTGTTGAGTATTCCTGGTAAATTATATGGGAGGGTATTGATTGAGAGGGTGAAGGCATGTACAGAGCATCAGATTGGGGAAGAGCAGTGTGGTTTCAGAAGTGGTAGAGGATGTGTGGATCAGGTGTTTGCTTTGAAGAATGTATGTGAGAAACACTTAGAAAAGCAAATGGATTTGTATGTAGCATTTATGGATCTGGAGAAGGCATATGATAGAGTTGATGGAGATGCTCTGTGGAAGGTATTAAGAATATATGGTGTGGGAGGAAAGTTGTTAGAAGCAGTGAAAAGTTTTTATCGAGGATGTAAGGCATGTGTACGTGTAGGAAGAGAGGAAAGTGATTGGTTCTCAGTGAACGTAGGTTTGCGGCAGGGGTGTGTGATGTCTCCATGGTTGTTTAATTTGTTTATGGATGGGGTTGTTAGGGAGGTAAATGCAAGAGTTTTGGAAAGAGGGGCAAGTATGAAGTCTGTTGGGGATGAGAGAGCTTGGGAAGTGAGTCAGCTGTTGTTCGCTGATGATACAGCGCTGGTGGCTGACTCATGTGAGAAACTGCAGAAGCTGGTGACTGAGTTTGGAAAAGTGTGTGGAAGAAGAAAGTTAAGAGTGAATGTGAATAAGAGCAAGGTTATTAGGTACAGTAGGGTTGAGGGTCAAGTTAATTGGGAGGTGAGTTTGAATGCAGAAAAACTGGAGGAAGTGAAGTGTTTTAGATATCTGGGAGTGGATCTGACAGCGGATGGAACCATGGAAGCGGAAGTGGATCATAGGGTGGGGGAGGGGGCGAAAATCCTGGGGGCCTTGAAGAATGTGTGGAAGTCGAGAACATTATCTCGGAAAGCAAAAATGGGTATGTTTGAAGGAATAGTGGTTCCAACAATGTTGTATGGTTGCGAGGCGTGGGCTATGGATAGAGTTGTGCGCAGGGGGATGGATGTGCTGGAAATGAGATGTTTGAGGACAATGTGTGGTGTGAGGTGGTTTGATCGAGTGAGTAACGTAAGGGTAAGAGAGATGTGTGGAAATAAAAAGAGCGTGGTTGAGAGAGCAGAAGAGGGTGTTTTGAAGTGGTTTGGGCACATGGAGAGGATGAGTGAGGAAAGATTGACCAAGAGGATATATGTGTCGGAGGTGGAGGGAACAAGGAGAAGAGGGAGACCAAATTGGAGGTGGTAAGATGGAGTGAAAAAGATTTTGTGTGATCGGGGCCTGAACATGCAGGAGGGTGAAAGGAGGGCAAGGAATAGAGTGAATTGGAGCGATGTGGTATACCGCGGTTGACGTGCTGTCAGTGGATTGAAGCAAGGCATGTGAAGCGTCCGGGGTAAACCATGGAAAGCTGTGTAGGTATGTATATTTGCGTGTGTGGACGTATGTATATACATGTGTATGGGGGGGAGGGGCCATTTCTTTCGTCTGTTTCCTTGCGCTACCTCGCAAACGCGGGAGACAGCGACAAAGTATAATAAAATAATAATAAAATATATATATATATATATATATATATATATATATATATATATATATATATATATATAAATGTACATATGTAAGTAGGAGAGATGGCCAGAGAGCATTATTGGATTACGCGTTAATTGATAGGTACGCGAAAGAGAGAGAGACTTTAGGATGTTAATGTGCTGAGAGGTGCAACTGGAGGGATATCTGATCATTATCTTGTGGAGGCGAAGGTGAAGATTTGTAGAGGTTTTCAGAAAAGAGGAAAGAATGTTAGGGTGAAAAGAGTGGTGAGAGTAAGTGAACTTGGGAAGGAGACTTGTGTGAGGGAGTACCAGGAGAGACTGAGTACAGAATGGAAAGAGGTGAGAACAAAGGAGGTAAGGGGAGATGGGGAGGAATGGGATGTATTTAGGGAAGGAGTGAAGGCTTGCACAAAAGATGCTTGTGGCATGAGAAGCGTGGGAGGTGGGTATATTAGAAAGGATAGTGAGTGGTGGGATGATGAAGTAAGATAATTAGTGAAAGAGAAGAGAAAGGCATTTGGACGATTTTTTACAGGGAAATAATGCAAATGAGTGGGAGATGTATAAAAGAAAGAGGCAGGAGGTCAAGAGAAAGGTGGAAGAGGTGAAAAAGAGGGCAAATGAGAGTTGGGTTGAGAGAGTATCATTAAATTTTAGGGAGAATAAAAAGATGTTTTGGAAGGAGGTAATTAAAGTGCGTAAGACAAGGGAACAAATGGGAACTTCCGTGAAGGGGGCTAATGGGGAGGTGATAACATGTAGTGGTGATGTGAGGAGATGGAGTGAGTATTTTGAAGGTTTGTTGAATGAGTTTGATGATAGAGTGGCAGGTATAGGGTGTTTTGGTCAAGGTGGTGTGCAAAGTGAGAGGGTTAGGGAGAATGATTTGGTAAACAGAGAAGAGGTATTAAAAGCTTTGCGGAAGATGAAAGCCGGGAAGGCAGCGGGTTTGGATGGTATTGCAGTCGAATTTATTAAAAAAGGGGGTGACTGTATTGTTGACTGGTTGGTAAGGTTATTTAATGTATGTATGACTCATGGTGAGGTGCCTGAGGATTGGCGGAATGCTTGCATAGTGCCATTGTACAAAGGCAAAGGGGATAAAAGTGAGTGCTCCAATTACAGAGGTATAAGTTTTTTTTAGTATTCCTGGTAAATTATATGGGAGGGTATTGATTGAGAGGGTGAAGGCATGTACAGAGCATCAGATTGGGGAAGAGCAGTGTGGTTTCAGAAGTGGCAGAGGATGTGTGGATCAGGTGTTTTGCATTGAAGAATGTATGTGAGCAATACTTAGAAAAGCAAAAGGATTTGTATGTAGCATTTATGGATCTGGAGAAGGCATATGATAAAGTTGATAGAGATGCTCTATGGAAAGTATTATGAGTATATGGTGTGGGAGGCAAGTTGTGAGAAGCAGTGAAAAGTTTTTATCGAGGATTAAATCGTGTGTACGTGTAGGAAGAGAGGAAAGTGATTGTTTCTCAGTGAATGTAGGTTTGCGGCAAGGGTTTGTGATGTCTCCATGGTTAATTTGTTTATGGATGGGGTTGTTAGAGAAGGTGAATGCAAGAGTTTTGGAAAGGGGCAAGTATGCAGTCTGTTGTGGATGAGAGAGCTTGGGAAGTGAGTCAGTTGTTGTTCGCTGATGATACAGCGCTGGTGGCTGATTCATGTGAGAAACTGCAGAAGCTGGTGACTGAGTTTGGTAGAGTATGTGAAAGAAGAAAGCTGAGAGTAAATGTGAATAAGAGCAAGGTTATTAGGTATAATAGGGTTGAGGGACAAGTCAGTTGGGAGGTAAGTTTGAATGGAGAAAAACTGGAGGAAGTGAAGGGGTTTAGATATCTGGGAGTGGATCTGGCAGCGGATGGAACCATGGAAGCGGAAGTGAATCATAGGGTGGGGGAGGGGACGAAAATTCTGGGAGCGTTGAAGCATGTTTGGAAGTCGAGAATATTATCTCGGAAAGCAAAAAATGGTATGTTTGAAGGAATAGTGGTTCCAACAATGTTGTATGGTTGCGAGGCGTTGGCTATGGATAGAGTTGTGCGGAGGAGGGTGGATGTGCTGGAAATGAGATGTTTGAGAACAATGTGTGGTGTGAGGTGGTTTGATCGAGTAAGTAATGTAAGGGTAAGAGAGATGTGTGGTAGTAAAAAGAGTGTGATTGAGAGAGCAGAAGAGGGTGTTTTGAAATGGTTTGGTCACATGGAGAGAATGAGTGAGGAAAGATTAGCAAAGAGGATATATGTGTCAGAGATGGAGCTAACGAGAAGTGGGAGACCAAATTGGAGGTGGAAAGATGGAGTGAAAAAGATTTTGAGTGATCGGAGCCTGACCATGCAGGAGGGTAAAAGGCGTGCAAGGAATAGAGTGAATTGGAACGATGTGGTATACCGGGGTCGACGTGCTGTCAATGGATTGAACCAGGGCATGTGAAGCGTCTAGGGTAAACCATGGAAAGTTGTGTGGGTCCTGGATGTGGAAAGGGAGCTGTGATTTCGGTGCATTATTACATGGCAGCTAGAGAGTGAGTGTGAACGAATGGGGCCTTTGTTGTCTTTTCCTAGCGCTACCTCGCGCACATGCGGGGGAGGGTGTTGTTATTTCATGTGTGGCGATGGGAATGAATAAAGGCAGGCATTATGAATTTTTACATGTGTATGTATGTATATGTCTGTTTGTATATATATGTATACGTTGAGATGTATAGGTATGTATATTTTTGTGTGTGTGGACGTGTATGTATATACATGTGTATGTGTGTGGGTTGGGGCCATTCTTTCGTCTGTTTCCTTGCGCTACCTCGCTAACGCGGGAGACAGCGATAAAGCAAAATAAAAATAAAAGATATATATATATATATATATATATATATATATATATATATATATATATATATATATATATATATATTTATTTATTTTTTTTTTTATTATACTTTGTCGCTGTCTCCCGCGTTTGCGAGGTCGCGCAAGGACACAGACGAAAGAAATGGCCCAACCCCCCCCCCCCCCCATACACATGTATATACATACGTCCACACACGCAAATATACATACCTACACAGCTTTCCATGGTTTACCCCAGACGCTTCACATGCCTTGATTCAATCCACTGACAGCACGTCAACCCCGGTATACCACATCGCTCCAATTCACTCTATTCCTTGCCCTCCTTTCACCCTCCTGCATGTTCAGGCCCCGATCACACAAAATCTTTTTCACTCCATCTTTCCACCTCCAATTTGGTCTCCCTCTTCTCCTTGTTCCCTCCACCTCCGACTCATATATCCTCTTGGTCAATCTTTCCTCACTCATCCTCTCCATGTGCCCAAACCACTTCAAAACACCCTCTTCTGCTCTTTCAACCACGCTCTTTTTATTTCCACACATCTCTCTTACCCTTACGTTACTCACTCGATCAAACCACCTCACACCACACATTGTCCTCAAACATCTCATTTCCAGCACATATATATATATATATATATATATATATATTGTTGTTCGCTGATGACACAGCGCTGGTGGCTGATTCATGTGAGAAACTGCAGAAGCTGGTGACTGAGTTTGGTAAAGTGTGTGGAAGAAGAAAGTTAAGAGTAAATGTGAAAAAGAGCAAGGTTATTAGGTACAGTAGGGTTGAGGGTCAAGTCAATTGGGAGGTGAGTTTGAATGGAGAAAAACTGGAGGAAGTGAAGTGTTTTAGATATCTGGGAGTGGATCTGGCAGCGGATGGAACCATGGAAGCGGAAGTGGATCATAGGGTGGGGGAGGGGGCGAAAATTCTGGGGGCCTTGAAGAATGTGTGGAAGTCGAGAACATTATCTCGGAAAGCAAAAATGGGTATGTTTGAAGGAATAGTGGTTCCAACAATGTTGTATGGTTGCGAGGCGTGGGCTATGGATAGAGTTGTGCGCAGGAGGATGGATGTGCTGGAAATGAGATGTTTGAGGACAATGTGTGGTGTGAGGTGGTTTGATCGAGTGAGTAACGTAAGGGTAAGAGAGATGTGTGGAAATAAAAAGAGCATGGTTGAGAGAGCAGAATAGGGTGTTTTGAAGTGGTTTGGGCACATGGAGAGGATGAGTGAGGAAAGATTGACCAAGAGGATATATGTGTCGGAGGTGGAGGGAACAAGGAGAAGAGGGAGACCAAATTGGAGGTGGAAAGATGGAGTGAAAAAGATTTTGTGTGATCGGGGCCTGAACATGCAGGAGGGTGAAAGGAGGGCAAGGAATAGAGTGAATTGGAGCGATGTGGTATACCGGGGTTGACGTGCTGTCAGTGGATTGAATCAAGGCATGTGAAGCGTCTGGGGTAAACCATGGAAAGCTGTGTAGGTATGTATATTTGCGTGTGTGGACGTATGTATATACATGTGTATGGGGGGGGTTGGGCCATTTCTTTCGTCTGTTTCCTTGCGCTACCTCGCAAACGCGGGAGACAGCGACAAAGTATAAAAAAAAATATATATATATATATATATAAGTTCTGGGAGCCTTGAAGAATGTGTGGAAGTCGAGAGCATTATCTCGGAAAGCAAAAATGGGTATGTTTGAAGGAATAGTGGTTCCAACAATGTTGTATGGTTGCGAGGCGTGGGCTATGGATAGAGTTGTGCGCAGGAGGATGGATGTGCTGGAAATGAGATGTTTGAGGACAATGTGTGGTGTGAGGTGGTTTGATCGAGTAAGTAACGTAAGGGTAAGAGAGATGTGTGGAAATAAAAAGAGCTTGGTTGAGAGAGCAGGAGAGGGTGTTTTGAAATGGTTTGGGCATATGGAGAGAATGAGTGAGGAAAGATTGACCAAGAGGATATATATGTCGGAGGTGGAGGGAACGAGGAGAAGAGGGAGACCAAATTGGAGGTGGAAAGATGGAGTGAAAAAGATTTTGTGTGATCGGGGCCTGAACATGCAGGAGGGTGAAAGGCGGGCAAGGAATAGAGTGAATTGGAGCGATGTGGTATACCGGGGTTGACGTGCTGTCAGTGGATTGAATCAAGGCATGTGAAGCGTCTGGGGTAAACCATGGAAAGCTGTGTAGGTATGTATATTTGCGTGTGTGGACGTATGTATATACATGTGTATGGGGGTGGGTTGGGCCATTTCTTTCGTCTGTTTCCTTGCGCTACTTCGCAAGCGCGGGAGACAGCGACAAAGCAAAAAAAAAAAAAAAATAATAAAAAATATATATATATATGAACGTTTATATGTATATGAGTAGGTGGGCCGTTTTTCGTCTATTTCCTTGCATGAATTTGCCTCCATATAAACTCAGTAAAGATATAAACTGGTGAGAGTCCAATGGACAGTCAGATACGTTCAGTCGTTTAGTCTCGCTGATCAAACGTAAGGGCCTGTTCACACTAGCGGTTTGACCCGCCGCGGTTCGAACCGCGGCGGGTATATATCTATGTAAGTCAATGGAGCTGTTCACACACAACCGCGTCCCGCGGCGGAACCGCGGCGGGTCGAGATCTAAAGTCACCCGCTGCGGATCCGCGGCGGGTCGATTTACATGTGTTCCAATGGGAGCGTACACACTTGGCGGTTTCAAGGCGGTTTGAAGGCCAGAATGGCTTTCCATTGGCTAGCTTACCCCGTGCTTCTAGCCAGTCAGAAGAACGCTGGTCTGTTGTCATGACAACCAGCACAGATATCCACGTGCAGTATGATCCTGATGTATGGCAACACCTACGGAAGTGCAAGTTGACTGTTATTTATTTTTTATTGGTATCTGGGCATCTGTATCTGGTATCTGTAAATGAATAATTTGTATCACACATAGCCAGCAAGACAGTGGAGAAGAACTTCTTGTAATTATAATACATGGAGCCTGTGCCTGAAGGTTGGATTAGTCTAACATGTTTCCCGTCAATTGCACCTATGCAAGAGCCAGAGACATGCTGCCTCCTCTACGTCCATGTTGATACTATACAGTGGCAGGACTCCTGCCCAGCTGATCAGTGTCGCGGCTCCCGCCTGGTGAAACTGCCTCCTCCGTTCACATTAGCGGTTGGAACCGCCGCGGGTCAAACCGCTAGTGTGAATCAGGCCTAACAGGTAAGTCTATTCCGCGTTTGCCATGACAACTAGCATTTTGTGCTTCCACATATTAGGACTAGCTTTCTGATGCAGAAAAGAGAATGTGTTCTTTTCTTTTTCTTATGAACAATAGGCGTATAGGTGAGGAAGACTTACGTGCAGTCTATTCAACTATGTATTGTCTTGCTTTCCAGTAAGTTTCGTTCAGAGAGCGACATCTGGCAGTTCCTCCGCGACTTAAAACTTCTTTAAATCCTATCGAATTGGGACTATTGTGATTTGTCACTACAGATGCACTCTATATGATTTATATTATAGAAATGTATCATGTATCTATGTCGATAACGCTTTAATTAGGATATTATTCTAGGCCCTGTCGAAACTTTCTGGCGGAATTTTTCGTATCGTTCAATTTTAATCAAGAACAGTTCCAAGTCGTTCGAAACATTATATTGTATTTAAAAATTATTATTTAATCATTCGGGGAAATTAGTATTCAATTTGACGGGAAAAAATGCTTTTAAAATGCTAAAGCTTTTTGTTTATGAGGAAGATGAATAATAATGACGACACATAAACCTTCGTTTGATGACCTTATCAAGCGCCATCTTCAGCTGACGAGGCAAGACACGGCCGTGGAAGTGAAATCACCCTTGAACAGCGACAATCTATCGAGGCTTTCATATTTGCGGATATTCCACCATCAGAGAGATATCACGCATACTGAATAGAAGCCAAAGGACAGTTTACCACTGGGTGAAGAGGGTAGAAGACACCCATAAGAGGAAACGTACGTAGAATAGTCATCCACAACATAAGCCAGGCGAAGAAGACCCCCTTTACCACAACGGTAGAACTCCAAAAACAGAACAGAAGGTCGGTTTGGTCTCCAGATAATAAGAGAAATATATCACAAATTACTGGACTCCCATCACAGTATCCCTGCTAACAAGCTGTTCGTGACTGACGAAACCATAGAGGAGCAGCTAGGCTTCGCATGGTAATATATTTGTGTGTGTGTGTGTGTGTGAAAATGTAGTATTGGCATTGTAGTCTATATTGCCGATATTATTCATTTATCTTTTTTTTTTGTAGTAGACAAATATAGATTAATGTCGGTACGGCCTTATCTCTGGACACTTGGTGACTGATAGGCCACGAAGAGTTAAAAGACGTTTAATTCTTTTCTGCTGCTTGTCTAACGACCATACACAATTTCCTAAAAAAAAGTTTTTTTTTTATATTTTTCATCACAAGGAATATTCATGAGTGTGTAGTTAGTTATTTTAATGATCATAGTAAATAGTTAATGGAGTGGAGAGTGTGTAGTTAGTTATTTTAATGATCATAGTCAGTGGTGTGGAGAGTGTGTAGTTAGTTATTTTAATGATCAGAGTAAATAGTTAATGGTGTGGAGAGTGTGTAGTTACTTATTTTGATGATAATAGTCAGTGGTGTGGAGAGTGTGTAGTTAGTTATTTTAATGATCAGAGTAAATAGTTAATGGTGTGGAGAAAGCCTTGGACCAGAAAATAATTTATCGAGTTTAATGGACAGTTCATGAGACTGGTGTCACCGCGTCATTGTCAAAGTTTAGAGAAAAAACAAATGGACATTCATCATCGCATTTCTAAAATGAATGAGTAATAATTATACTTTTATTATATTACATTACATTATGTTTTATAGTGTCATATGGAAAATAATTCGAAGGGAACACATACACATCGACTTACTTCACTACCAACCATTAGCGAATGCCTCTCTATCGAATAGCTACCAAATGTCGCCATCAGGACGAAAGGTTCTGAAAACTATGACGGTACTTAGTATAGTCGACTGTGTATACCAGGTCACACACACACAACGACCCAAGTGCAGGACACAACTTACGGCGCTGCTTGCGCCCAGGGCGTCATGTGACGCTGACGCCGATCTGAAGGAGCGTGTCTACAGCCAAAGACTTTGGTCTACAGGTGGGCTGACGGTGTAGGGGTCTAGGAAAGACGCTCAAGTGCCAGGAGGAGGCGGAGGAAGCGGTAGTCCTTCAAATCCATTCCTCCCGACTATTGCTACGCATTCACCGCGCTCAACCCCTCACTCACCCCAACCCCACCAGGCAGTCGCCGCGCTCAACCCCTTCACTCACCTAACCCCACCAGGCAGTCGCCGCGCTCAACCCTTCACTCACCCAACCCCACCAGGCAGTCGCCGCGCTCAACCCCTCACTCACCCTAACCCCACCAGGCAGTCGCCGCGCTCAACCCCTCACTCACCCTAACCCCACCAGGCAGTCGCCGCGCTCAACCCCTCACTCACCCTAACCCCACCGGGCAGTCGCCGCGCTCAACCCCTCCCACCCCAGCACAGCGGATGACATCAATTCGGCCAACAACGTCAGTTACAATGACCATTTTTGAAAAAAATAAAGGTAAAATATCTAAAAGCGGACGTGCGTACTGTATATAGTATTGACGAGATATCAATTAATTCCATTCACAGAAGAGCTGAAATACGTAGGGTTAGAGGTATATTCTGGATTAAAACCACGCTACACCAACAGTTTAATATTCATATAATTGATTGGTATCACTCATCAAAGTATCAACAATAGTAGAGACACCCTTTTTTTTGCGGGTACAACATAAAAAAGGTATTGATACTTTGAACAAGACATTGTTGTCATCTGTTACTTCACATTTTCCCTGAATAACCCTTCACGATGTTGGATTACTTGATCTTGAAAGATGTATGAGAGTTGGCGTAAAAAGAAATCTTAATTATTGATTCATGGAAGGAACAAGGAATCCAACAGAGTAAAGACAAGACTGCAAAAATAAGAACAAGCGCGCCATCTTTCTAATAAATTACTCAAGAAGTAACTGAATGAACATAGTGTTTTAATATGAGGGGTCAAGCTCAAGTGAAAGATTTCTTAATTCAAAATAAGAATTTGACGTAACACACAGCTGTTGTTTTGAATTTATTTCAAGACTAGTTACAATATAGATTATATACATAACTTTTTATATGATGTAATTCTGGGAGCTGTGTCAAACTGCACATGGGGTGCAATTTAAAGACTAGCAAACATTAATAAAAAAATAATAGTACAATTGTTCATGATATTACACATTACAGTGAAAAGTCTTCATGGTTGTCTATGATACAGTATTATAGTTGATAAACTTTATTTCACGAATAGTACATGTAGGTTTGAAAGGACAATAATATTGGATCCATATGATACACACACATCTAATCTTAATTTGAACTTGCAAAATATTTAACTCGCTAACAGACACACTGAAATTTTAAGTCTTCAGTTTCTGACTTGCAGAAATGAATAACTATTTCATGTAGAATAAAGATTTTTTTTTAGGGAAAACAGCATTTGAGGATATAGTTATATGTATGTATGTATATATATATATATATATATATATATATATATATATATATATATATATATATATATATGTATGTATGTTTTTGGTTTGTCGCTGTCTCCCGCGTTTGCGAGGTAGCGCAAGGAAACAGACGAAAGAAATGGCCCAACCCACCCCCATACACATGTATATACACACACGTCCACACACGCAAATATACATACCTATACATCTCAATGTACCCATATATATACACACACAGACACATACATATATACCCATTCACACAATTCACACTGTCTGCCTTTATTCATTCCCATCGCCACCTCGCCACACATGGAATACCATCCCCCTCCCCCCTCATGTGTGCGGGGTAGCGCTAGGAAAAGACAACAAAGGCCTCATTCGTTCACACTCAGTCTCTAGCTGTCATGCACTAATGCCCAAAACCACAGCTCCCTTTCCACATCCAGGCCCCACACAGCTTTCCATGGTTTACCCCAGACGCTTCACATGCCCCGATTCAATCCACTGACAGCACGTCAACCCCGGTATACCACATCGATCCAATTCACTCTATTCCTTGCCCGCCTTTCATCCTCCTGCATGTTCAGGCCCCGATCACTCAAAATCTTTTTCACTCCATCTTTCCACCTCCAACTTGGTCTCCCACTTCTCCTCGTTCCCTCCACCTCCGACACATATATCCTCTTGGTCAATCTTTCCTCATTCAATCTCTCCATGTGCCCAAACCATTTCAAAACACCCTCCTCTGCTCTCTCAACCACGCTCTTTTTATTTCCACACATCTCTCTTACCCTTACATTACTTACTCGATCAAACCACCTCACACCACACATTGTCCTCAAACATCTCATTTCCAGCACATCCACCCTCCTGCGCACAACTCTATCCATAGCCCACGCCTCGCAAACATACAACATTGTTGGAACCACTATTCCTTCAAACATACCCATTTTTGCTTTCCGAGATAATGTTCTCGACTTCCACACATTCTCCAAGGCTCCCAGGATTTTCGCCCCCTCCCCCACCCTATGATTCACTTCCGCTTCCATGGTTCCATCCGCTGCCAGATCCACTCCCAGATATCTAAAACACTTTACTTCCTCCAGTTTTTCTCCATTCAAACTTACCTCCCAGTTGACTTGACCCTCAACCCTACTGTACCTAATAACCTTGCTCTTATTCACATTTACTCTTAACTTTCTTCTTTCACATACTTTACCAAACTCAGTCACCAGCTTCTGCAGTTTTTCACATGAATCAGCCACCAGCGCTGTATCATCTGCGAACAACAACTGACTCACTTCCCAAGCTCTCTCATCCACAACAGACTTCACTCTTGCCCCTCTTTCCAAAACTCTTGCATTCACCTCCCTAACAACCCCATCCATAAACAAATTAAACAACCATGGAGACATCACACACCCCTGCCGCAAACCTACATTCACTGAGAACCAATCACTTTCCTCTCTTCCTACACGTACACATGCCTTACATCCTCGATAAAAACTTTTCACTGCTTCTAACAACTTGCCACCCACACCATACATTCTTAATACCTTCCACAGAGCATATCTATCAACTCTATCATATATATATATATATATATATATATATATATATATATATATATATATATATATATATATATATATATATATATCCATAGCCCACGCCTCGCAAACATACAACATTGTTGGAACCACTATTCCTTCAAACATACCCATTTTTGCTTTCCGAGATAATGTTCTCGACTTCCACACATTCTCCAAGGCTCCCAGGATTTTCGCCCCCTCCCCCACCCTATGATTCACTTCCGCTTCCATGGTTCCATCCGCTGCCAGATCCACTCCCAGATATCTAAAACACTTTACTTCCTCCAGTTTTTCTCCATTCAAACTTACCTCCCAGTTGACTTGACCCTCAACCCTACTGTACCTAATAACCTTGCTCTTATTCACATTTACTCTTAACTTTCTTCTTTCACATACTTTACCAAACTCAGTCACCAGCTTCTGCAGTTTTTCACATGAATCAGCCACCAGCGCTGTATCATCAGCGAACAACAACTGACTCACTTCCCAAGCTCTCTCATCCACAACAGACTTCACTCTTGCCCCTCTTTCCAAAACTCTTGCATTCACCTCCCTAACAACCCCATCCATAAACAAATTAAACAACCATGGAGACATCACACACCCCTGCCGCAAACCTACATTCACTGAGAACCAATCACTTTCCTCTCTTCCTACACGTACACATGCCTTACATCCTCGATAAAAACTTTTCACTGCTTCTAACAACTTGCCACCCACACCATACATTCTTAATACCTTCCACAGAGCATATCTATCAACTCTATCATATATATATATATATATATATATATATATATATATATATATATATATATATATATATATATATATATCCATAGCCCACGCCTCGCAAACATACAACATTGTTGGAACCACTATTCCTTCAAACATACCCATTTTTGCTTTCCGAGATAATGTTCTCGACTTCCACACATTCTCCAAGGCTCCCAGGATTTTCGCCCCCTCCCCCACCCTATGATTCACTTCCGCTTCCATGGTTCCATCCGCTGCCAGATCCACTCCCAGATATCTAAAACACTTTACTTCCTCCAGTTTTTCTCCATTCAAACTTACCTCCCAATTGACTTGACCCTCAACCCTACTGTACCTAATAACCTTGCTCTTATTCACATTTACTCTTAACTTTCTTCTTTCACACACTTTACCAAACTCAGTCACCAGCTTCTGCAGTTTTTCACATGAATCAGCCACCAGCGCTGTATCATCAGCGGACAACAACTGACTCACTTCCCAAGCTCTCTCATCCACAACAGACTTCACTCTTGCCCCTCTTTCCAAAACTTGCATTCACCTCCCTAACAACCCCATCCATAAACAAATTAAACAACCATGGAGACATCACACACCCCTGCCGCAAACCTACATTCACTGAGAACCAATCACTTTCCTCTCTTCCTACACGTACACATGCCTTACATCCTCGATAAAAACTTTTCACTGCTTCTAACAACTTGCCACCCACACCATACATTCTTAATACCTTCCACAGAGCATATCTATCAACTCTATCATATATATATATATATATATATATATATATATATATATATATATATATATATATATATATATATATATGATTACATCCTCAAGCCAAGTACAATGAGGTTAATGTGCGTTATTGAAAAATTTATATACATAAGAACACTGTTCTGTAAGAGCCAAGATAAGTGATTAATGATATTTGTGAATGAAGGACTTCAGTGTATATTTTACAATTGATATAAATCACGCTGTTCGTGTATGACAGAACGAGGGTTAAAAACTTCCTAGGAATGTTTAAGTCATATTGAGATTGGCACATATATTGTAGAAATGTGCAAGGTTGTTCATGATCAGGGCTATTCAATTACTTTAGAAGTAGTGCCGGATCATGAAACTCAAATTGATGGAAGGGCCATACAATTATTTTACCTCCATTTTTTTTTCTTTCTAAACATACATAGAAAGAAACGAAACATTACAAATGATCACGTTTCATTCAGTTAGTTAATACTGAGAGTCACGATAAAAAAAAAAAATTCTACGTAAAACTTCGTAAGTACTTGAATATATAACTTTCATTAACTTATTTTTAATTCTTCTGACTCTGTCAAAGAGCCAATGAAAAACCACTCGAGAGCCGGCTTTGGCCCGCGGGCCGCCAGTCGAATAACCCTGGTCTACATCCTCAAGAGGATCTCTCAGTCGACTTGTCTACGGCATCAGTCATGTAGGATTGTAAAAGTAAAAACCCCACAGGAATATTTCAGTCATACCCTGTGTGAAGCTGATCATGTGGGAGTATTAATGGTGATCTTGGATCGAATGGATTATTTCAGAAGCATACAAGAGGTGAGCAACTCGTGGGAACATTATGAGTGATACTGGTTTGCTGAGGAATGTTTATACAGTAAGGACCTCAGTGCAGTAGCTTACTGCTCATTTTCATTACGAACTTGGTACAAACAAATTTGTAATGAAGAAACAGTTTGGTGACATAAAACTGTACATTTGGTATTGTGTCAATGGGAAGGACAATTTTGGTAATAAATCTAGTATGCTAGAAGTATACTTTCCATTTCTTAGTATTTACTTCTTTGTAGTATATTCATCACACTTTCAATTACATTTTATATTAGCAATATACAAGGGAAGCACGACAGTGGTAGTACATTCAGACAGACAGGAACCAAATTGCCATGACCACCATACTAGACAAGTTTAGTTTTCGTCTGCTTGACCTGGCGACTGAGCTCCGCTAGGCCAATATTTTCTGGTGATTTTTTTTTTCAGTAATCATACATAAAAAATTCAACATTTTCTCCCTTTGTAGTTTGTGTCTAAGGTCATTGTAATGGAAAATGTGCCAGATTTATCCCTTATTTGCCCATTATTAGTAACTAAAACTGTCCCCTCAGCAACACAGTCATATAATTCCTTATGGCAATTACACCATTTATATGGAGAAACCAGTGTTGACCAGTATCTATTTTTGTATATGATTTTCTTTTATGAATCATTAATCCTGTGGTAGGTATTATCGTAATCTAGTATTTTATACATGTATATATTAGAAGTACTTATAGTGTTTAGGTGATGCTAGAACTAAGCGTGGACGAATGTTATATATAGGGGAGAAAGAATACTTCTCACGTATTCCCTGCGTGTCGTAGAAGGCGACTAAATGTGGAGGGAGCTTGGGGCTGAAAATCTCCCCTCCCGTGTTTTGCTTTTCCAAAATAAGGAACAGAGAACGGGGCCAAGTGATGATACTCCTCAAAGGCTCACACACGAGACTTAACAACATCGTCTCAGTGGGACGACTCTTTCCTGCCACTGCCAGCAGTGGTGTCTTTGACGATGACTCCTAGGGGTTGCTCCTCCAACATGGATTTCTCCTCCTCTGGTTTCTCCAGCTGTGCTTCTTCCTGATGCTGGGCCTCTGTTGGAAGATTATCACAGGTTGTAATGATTTTATTACCTTTTCATCTACTACACTTACTGTTCATGCTGTGGTACCTGTGCTGATGTTGCCATTACTACTGCCATGTCTGCCTTTCTTATGTTTCTGCTTCCACCGTTGCAATTCCTACTGCTGTCATTATCACTGCTGCTGAAGCTGCTACTGCTTTCACGACTGCTGCTTCTGTTATTGTGCTGTAGCTGTTGCTCATACTTACACCTTAGTACCAGACATTTTGCTGCTAATGATGACACTGCCTTTATAATATTTTATGTCATTGCTGCTGTTGATGATAGCATTCTAGAACCATTGCTCTCATAAGAAATACATCTGCTGCCACTTTTGCTGCTACTACTATTACACAACAACATTTAATACTTTTGACTACTATTCTTACCATTAATGTTTCTACTTTTAGTACCACAAATACTTAACAGTGTTGTGAAAGAAGTTGCTTGTAATAGGGAATCCTTCAGAACTGAAGTTATTTTGATACGGTTATCTTTTCATTTTAATGACAAGTACCCTATAGGATGTCAGAATGTTTATTCAACTGATCAAAAGAGGAAATGTTAATTATAGTTTCCCTGCTTTCATTTTTATTGTGGCCGACATATTGCTTTGTCCATCACCATCCTCCAAATGCTTTTTGTCAGGAGTCTATCAAACCTTTATCTTAACCGTATTCATAAATGAAAAGTCAAAATTCAGATAATCATAAAATACATATAGTTGTCACCCCAGAATCGTAGAAATTTAATGACATTAGATTCCATGACACTAGCTTGGATTTTGTCTGAATTTGGACTTATGAAAATGTTAAACCTGCAATTTAACTTAGCCCATAACTTGATAGTCTAAATCAGATACTTATGAAACTTTGAATGATTATTTACCACCATCTAGAAAAATATAATGGCAGGAGGCCCATACCCCTAGATAAGATTTTGCTAGAGTAAGGCCCCTTATAAAAATGGTTCACCAGGATTATAACCTAGTTTATGACATAACTTTAGAAAATTCCACTTTTGGCCATGACCTTCTTACTGATGTTTTTTGAAATTTTCCATTCATTATTTCCACTTTTTCATATTTCACACCCAATAACAATGTTACATTGCAAGTGACAAAAGTATACCATGAAACACCCTCCTCTATTTTTTTTAAGTAAATGCCATGTTGATCATGTCCTTCATGACATTTTATATTTCACACAGGTGATCTGTTTATCTTAGATGATAATGAAAAAATGCCTGGAGTATATGAAATCTGCATCTAAAGAAAATTTAATTGATCATATACAGTGATACATTAATGTGCACCAATTTATTAGAGGATAGAGCTAGAAAATGGATGCTACATACAAATGGATTTGTATGTAGCAGTTATGGATCTGGAGAAGGCATATGATAGAGTTGATAGAGATGTTCTGTGGAAGGTATTAAGAATATATGGTGTGGGAGGAAAGTTGCTTGAAGCAGTGAAAAGTTTTTATCGAGGATGTAGTAAGAGGAAAGTGATTGGTTCTTAGTGAATGTTGGTTTGCGGCAGGGGTGCATGATGTCTCCATGGTTGTTTGATTTGTTTATGGATGGAGTTGTTAGGGAGGTGAATGCAAGAGTTTTGGAGAGAGGGGCAGATATGCAGTCTGTTGTGGATGAGAGGGCTTGGGAAGTGAGTCAGTTGCTGTTCGCTGATGATACAGCGCTGGTGGCTGATTCATGTGAGAAACTGCAGAAGCTGGTGACTGAGTTTGGTAAAGTGTGTGAAAGAAGAAAGCTGAGAGTAAGTGTGAATAAGAGCAAGGTTACTAGTTAACAGTAGGGTTGAGGGACAAGTCAATTGGGAGGTAAGTTTGAATGGAGAAAAACTGGAGGAAGTGAGGTGTTTTAGATATCTGGGAGTGGATTTGGCAGCGGATGGAACCATAGAAGCGGAAGCAAGTCACAGGGTGGGGGAGGGGGCGTAAGTTCTGAGAGCATTGAAAAATGTGTGGAAGAGGAGAAAACTTTTTGGAAATTAAAAATGGGTATGTTTGAAGGAATAGTGGTTCCAACAATGTTATATGCTTGTGAGGCATGGGCTATAGATAGAGTTGTACGGAGGAGGGTGGATGTGTTGGAAATGAGATGTTTGAGGCAATATGTGGTGTGAGGTGGTTTGATTGAGTAAGTAATAAAAGGGTAAGAGAGATGTGTGGTAATAAAGAGTGTGGTTGAGAGAGCAAAGAGGGCGTTTTGAAATGGTATGGTCACATGGAGAGAATGAATGGGAAAGATTGACAAAGAGGATATATTTGTGTCAGAGGTGGAGGGAACGAGGAGAAGTGGGAGACCAAACTGGAGGTGGAAAGATGGAGTGAAAAAGATTTTTAGCGATCGGGGCCTGAACATGCAGGAGGGTGAAAGGCGTGCAAGGAATAGAGTGAGTTGGAACAATGTGGTATACCGAGGTCGACATGCTGTCAACGGATTGAACCAGGGCATGTGACGCGTGTGGGGTAAACCATGGAAAGTTTTGTGGGGCCTGGATGTGGAAAGGGAGCTGTGGTTTTGGTGCATTATACATGACAGCTAGAGACTGAGTGTAAATGAATGTGGCCTTTGTTGTCTTAACTAGCGCTACCTTGCACATATGCAGGGGGAGGGGGTTGTCATTTCATTTGTGGCAGGGTGGCGACGGGAATGAATAAAGGCAGATAGCATGAATTATGTACATGTGTATGTATGTCTGTGTATGTATATATATGTATCTGTTGAAATGTATAGGTATGTATATGTGCGTGTGTGAACGTGTATGTATATACGTATGTATGTGGGTGGGTTAGTCTATTCTTTCGTCTGTTTCCTTGCGCTACCTTGCTAATGTGGGAGACAGCCACAAATTATAATATACAAATATAATAGATAAATAGAGCTAGAATTTTTTTTTTTTTTTTTTTTTTTTTTTTTTTTTTTTTTTGCCGCTGTCTCCCGTGTTTGCGAGGTAGCGCAAGGAAACAGACGAAAGAAATGGCCCAACCCACCCCCACACATATGTATGTACATACGTCCACACACGCAAATATACATACCTACACAGCTTTCCATGGTTTACCCCAGACGCCTCACATGCCCTGATTCAATCCGCTGACAGCACGTCAACCCCGGTATACCACATCGCTCCAATTCACTCTATTCCTTGCCCTCCTTTCACCCTCCTGCATGTTCAGGCCCCGATCACACAAAATCTTTTTCACTCCATCTTTCCACCTCCAATTTGGTCTCCCTCTTCTCCTCGTTCCCTCCACCTCCGACACCTATATATACTCTTGGTCAATCTTTCCTCACTCATTCTCTCCATGTGCCCAAACCATTTCAAAACACCCTCTTCTGCTCTCTCAACCACGCTCTTTTTTTTTCCACACATCTCTCTTACCCTTACGTTACTTACTCGATCAAACCACCTCACACCACACATTGTCCTCATACATCTCTTTTCCAGCACATTCAACCTCCTGCGCACAACTCTATCCATAGCCCACGCCTCGCAACCATACAACATTGTTGGAACCACTATTCCTTCAAACATTCCCATTTTTGCTTCCCGAGATAATGTTCTCGACTTCCACACATTCTTCAAGGCTCCCAGAATTTTCGCCCCCTCCCCCACCCTATGATCCACTTCCGCTTCCATGGTTCCATCCGCTTCCAGATCCACTCCCAGATATCTAAAACACTTCACTTCCTCCAGTTTTTCTCCATTCAAACTCACCTCCCAATTGACTTGACCCTCAACCCTACTGTACCTAATAAGCTTGCTCTTATTCACATTTACTCTTAACTTTCTTCTTTCACACACTTTACCAAACTCAGTCACCAGCTTCTGCAGTTTCTCACATGAATCAGCCACCAGCGCTGTATCATCAGCGAACAACAACTGACTCACTTCCCAAGCTCTCTCATCCCCAACAGACTTCATACTTACCCCTCTTTCCAAAACTCTTGCATTCACCTCTCTAACAACCCCATCTATAAACAAATTAAACAACCATGGAGACATCACACACCCCTGCCGCAAACCTACATTCACTGAGAACCAATCACTTTCCTCTCTTCCTACACGTACACATGCCTTACATCCTCGATAAAAACTTTTCACTGCTTCTAACAACTTGCCTCCCACACCATATATTCTTAATACCTTCCACAGAGCATCTCTATCAACTCTATCATATGCCTTCTCCAGATCCATAAATGCTACATACAAATCCATTTGCTTTTCTAAGTATTTCTCACGTACATTCTTCAAAGCAAACACCTGATCCACACATCCTCTACCACTTCTGAAACCACACTGCTCTTCCCCAATCTGATGCTCTGTACATGCCTTCACCCTCTCAATCAATATCCCCCCATATAATTTCCCAGGAATACTCAACAAACTTATACCTCTGTAATTTGAGC
This sequence comes from Panulirus ornatus, assembly GCF_036320965.1. NCBI lineage: Eukaryota > Metazoa > Arthropoda > Malacostraca > Decapoda > Palinuridae > Panulirus > Panulirus ornatus. Next base: position 13,806,406 of record NC_092264.1, read on the forward strand.
ACTCACTTTTATCCCCTTTGCCTTTGTACAATGGCACTATGCACGCATTCTGCCAATCCTCAGGCACCTCACCATGAGCTAGAAAATTATGAAACTGAAATTCCTTCTTAACAACCAAATACAGAGAAATGTATTAAAAAGGTAGTTTTGAAGTCCACCAGGAAACTGATACATTGGGGTATACTAGGATCACCAGCCCATCAGAAACTAGATACAGTGGAGTGAATTAAGATCATCATATCACCTGGGAACTATGAAAGGATGTCCATGATTCTTTTTGGAGCAAGAAGCTTCAAACCCCTACCTTCTGGCTAGGCTAATGTTTCTTAACCAGCTTGCTGACTAGGTGCACTTCCCACCTGTCAGTAGCTACTCACACAGTGATGATGTCATCATCTCTGGCCCCATCAGGCTGAATTAGGTTGACCACCTCATATTTCTTATGAAAAAGGATGTCACTGTGATAGAATAGACTGGAGTAATATGATACTTGAGGGTGACATGCTGTTAACCAGCTGAACTAGTGCATATGAAGTGGTCATTGGAACCATGAAGTTGCTCTGTAGGCCTGATCTATGAGACGTGAAGGAAAAAAACCAGGTAAGTCACCAGAACTTTGAATGGTTGAAACTGAAATGAAAATATATGGCTAAACTGCAAAGAAAAAACTTCTGATGGAGTGATTCAAAGAAAGTTTTTTTGAGAGGGGAAAATAGGATTAGAAACAGCAAATGGAAAACTTGCTTGTAGGACCCTGCCCTTAAAAGAAAGTATTGCACTCTTCAGAATTTACTTATATCTCTCTCATGTTTTTTTCCACTGAGTTATGAAATCATAACAGCTTAGAGGATTAGGGTTAAACAAAATGTTAACCAAGAGAAAATATTATCATAAACATAAAAGTACTTTAAGATTATCTAGTGGTATAGCAGCAATCCTTCACCCAGCAGAAGGCAAGTCCAATGTCCACAGAAGTGATCCATTACATCTTTACCAAAGTATGGCTTGACAGATGTGCTGAGGAATGTCAAAGACCTGTGTAAATCACCTCCAAGAAGAGCTTCCTTTGAAAGACTAGTGTAGAAGCACCCTTCAGACATCATGGTCCTGACATTTAGGCTAAGTTGAGCCAACAAAAGTGGTCCTTTACTTTTAGATGAAATTAATGGAATAAGTTACCTTGTTAGTCTCTGAGGATCCCAGTGTCTTTTCAAAGAAATCTAGCTGGATGTAAGGCATGAAGTTCTTCAGTAGTCGTCTTTAAAGAACCAACTTGAGTATTTGAGGTTGCTATGTTTAATTTTGCCAAATCTCCAGGTTGGAGAGATATTAGCCCAAGATATGGTATAAGCAAATCAGGAAAATCTTATGGTTAGACAGCCATAGAAATGCAATGCTTGACTGCAACAGTAACAAGCTCTTTGTCAATTCCCACTCTGGTTGCATAGAATGATAGGGCATGCAACCTGAGAGGTTGTCCTAGGGAGGTCCCAAACAGGCCAATCCCAAAGCCACTGACGTGGACCCAATGGTGCTCTTGTATGGGGCAAATGTATGACTAATTTTTCCCTGCAGCTTGGAATGGCAACAACACGAAACAGAGGGATTCAGAAATCCCAGAGGACTTTGAATCTTTAAGAAACAGTTGAAAAGGTTTCAAAGTGATTGACATTGAGCAGACACATAAACACTGTAAAGCAAGTTGCCATCTCTCATTTCCCAAATTTATAACATTAGAAGTATTTGAGAAAATCCTTTTATGGAAGTACCAAAACCTGGTGCTACAGAATTGGGATACTGACTCCAGGTTTGGTAGCCTAGGAGCACTGGAGGAATCAGCCAAAGGGATTTGAACAACTAAAGTAGTTTTGGCACTAAAAATGTCCCTCTCACTTGTGGATACAAAATCACTAAACTTGGAAAGTTTAAACACTTTTGGGGAGCAATATATCAATGAGATTTAATGGATAAGGAGTTGGACCTGGTTTAAACACTTTCAAACTGCTGTTGGAATAAGTGTAGTCACTGCCTCTTGTTGAATGTCAGACAGATTGGTGAAAGGGCATTCAGATGGAGACAAAGAGCTTCACCTGTAGGTCTACATCCAAAGAAAGGAACCAAATGAATGCCTCTCTCTCCTCAAATACATATCTGCTCTCATGGACACTAACCTTGACTGGGTGTTAGCCTATATTCTGCACTCTTTGACAGTAAGAAAAACATGAATAAACAGCCTTGTCTATGGACTACCACTGCTCCATCCTACAAATAACTGCTACACACTACCACTACTACTTGCCACAAATAATTGCTTTACACTACCACTAGTACTAACTGCTAACCACCACTGCTACTACTGTACTACTTTTTTCATATTTGTTTTCCATTTCCTGTTACAAGGTAGCTCCAGGAATAGATTTGCTAACATTCATTCTCTAGCTGTCATATATAATGCACTAACTAATACTATTAACCACAAAATACTATACTGTTAGCAGCTGCTAACATCACCACCACTACTAAAAGCAGAAAAGCAGAGATTATGAACTTACATGATATAGCTGAGGTTAGGAGAATAGACAGTAAAGTCAGTATGAGAAAAACATGAAAAGGCATTTAGATGAGAATCTTTAATGACGATGTGGTCACAAGGAATGTGTGGTACATGATATGCAGGTATATTATTGAGGGTATAAAGAGAGGCAGACTTCAGAAGAAATGGATAGGTTCAGTTCGAGAATTCATCACTATCTCTCTGCCTATATTTCTGATGCCTGTTCCCCTTGGGAACTCCCTCAAGGGGGTGGCCACAGCAAAAGTCTCCAAAATGGTTGAGCTCCACTGCTGTTTCCTAGTCTTTAGTCCCTCACTAGTGCGGTGTTTTCAGAGGTTCTGACATACCTCTGTTCATACCAGCTACTTCTACTTAATATTTCTACCTAATAATCCTGTAGAAGGCATATGATAGAGTTGATAGAGATGCTCTGTGGAAGGTATTAAGAATATATGGTGTGGGAGGCAAGTTGTTAGAAGCAGTGAAAAGTTTTTATCGAGGATGTAAGGCATGTGTACGTGTAGGAAGAGAGGAAAGTGATTGGTTCTCAGTGAATGTAGGTTTGCGGCAGGGGTGTGTGATGTCTCCATGGTTGTTTAATTTGTTTATGGATGGGGTTGTTAGGGAGGTGAATGCAAGAGTTTTGGAAAGAGGGGCAAGTATGAAGTCTGTTGGGGATGAGAGAGCTTGGGAAGTGAGTCAGTTGTTGTTCGCTGATGATACAGCGCTGGTGGCTGATTCATGTGAGAAACTGCAGAAGCTGGTGACTGAGTTTGGTAAAGTGTGTGAAAGAAGAAAGTTAAGAGTAAATGTGAATAAGAGCAAGGTTATTAGGTACAGTAGGGTTGAGGGTCAAGTCAATTGGGAGGTGAGTTTGAATGGAGAAAAACTGGAGGAAGTGAAGTGTTTTAGATATCTGGGAGTGGATCTGGCAGCGGATGGAACCATGGAAGCGGAAGTGGATCATAGGGTGGGGAAGGGGGTGAAAATTCTGGGAGCCTTGAAGAATGTGTGGAAGTCGAGAACATTATCTCGGAAAGCAAAAATGGGTATGTTTGAAGGAATAGTGGTTCCAACAATGTTGTATGGTTGCGAGGCGTGGGCTATGGATAGAGTGGTGTGCAGGAGGATGGATGTGCTGGAAATGAGATGTTTGAGGACAATGTGTGGTGTGAGGTGGTTTGATCGAGTAAGTAACGTAAGGGTAAGAGAGATGTGTGGAAATAAAAAGAGCGTGGTTGAGAGAGCAGAAGAGGGTGTTTTGAAATGGTTTGGGCACATGGAGAGAATGAGTGAGGAAAGATTGACCAAGAGGATATATGTGTCGGAGGTGGAGGGAACGAGGAGAAGAGGGAGACCAAATTGGAGGTGGAAAGATGGAGTGAAAAAGATTTTGTGTGATCGGGGCCTGAACATGCAGGAGGGTGAAAGGAGGGCAAGGAATAGAGTGAATTGGATCGATGTGGTATACCGGGGTTGACGTGCTGTCAGTGGATTGAATCAGGGCATGTGAAGCGTCTGGGGTAAACCATGGAAAGCTGTGTAGGTATGTATATTTGCGTGTGTGGACGTATGTATATACATGTGTATGGGGGTGGGTTGGGCCATTTCTTTCGTCTGTTTCCTTGCGCTACCTCGCAAACGCGGGAGACAGCGACAAAGCAAAAAATAAAAAATAAAAAAAGAAATAATCCTGTCGTCTAATGTTACAACCTACTACTACTACCTAATGCTCCCACCTACTACTTCTACATAAAGCTCCAGTCTAGTGTTCCTACCTACTACTTCTATCTATTGCACCTACTATTTTGTCAAAAGGCAGGGCTAGTGCAAAGTCCTCTGCAGAAAGATCTAGAGTTGCAAAGAATGAGCTGAGTTAAGTGTTTTCCAGTGTTATATGTGACAAGGAGAGATAGTATGTTTGTGGGTAGAATATGAGCAATCCATGTTTGGGTGAGGCAGAAAGAAAAGACAGCTGCTTGGGGCAAAGGAATGCAACTTAACAAACACTGAAGTGCAGGCGCACTACACAGTTATCACTAACGCTCCCAGTATTCTGGCAGGTAGTACCAGTAATATACTTCCCTGCTTGTGGTTGCTTAGCAAGTGCAGCTAGAGATATATAAGTCGGAGATGCCAAAGAAATTTGTGATTTTAATAGGGATTGCCTTTTTGCAAGAAGTTTGGTGTAGTTTTAAGTGTCGTGTAATCCATCAGTTTAGTTTCCACGGTGGACTAGTAAGAACTGCTTACAGCAGTGCTGAAGTCCATATTCCATATTGATACTGTGGGTAAAGGTTAAAAGTGAGTATGAGTAAACTAAGAGGCTGTGCACACATGCTGTCCCACGTAAATTGGAACAAGTTAAAGATAAGTTTTCTTTGTTTTTTGTACTTTATCCCCTTTCCTGCTTTTGCAAGTTTGTGCAAGAAGCAGATGGCAGAACCTACTTTGAGAAAGTTTTATTATAAAGCAGAGAATTTTGGCCTTCCAGTCCTGCTCCTCGTAGTTACCCTTTGTATTCCATCTCCCAGGAATATGATATGTGGACAGCTATAGACGTCAGTACATTTACTTATGACAAAAGCAAAACAGTTTATGCTGAGGAAAGGAAATATGAGTGTAAGATATTTGAACAGAATAATTGTCAGAATTTTTAGTATAATGAATTCTTTTTGATACTAATTTGGGCACCATAAATTATTGTGATGCAAAGGAAGCAATATAGCCTCATCTACAATGTCAAACACAATACTCCAGTGGAAATCAATAAGAAAACATGACATCTATACTCACCTCTTTCTGCTACTATGTGCTTCAGATAAAAGAAGTGGATGATCATATAGAAGAAACCACAGCCAATGGAGATGTAAGCAAATATTCTGAAGGATTTGGATGTTCCGTATGAAGCAATGAGAAAGCCACCAAGTAGTGACCCGACTCCACGACCTAGCCCAGGGCACAACATATAGAACATTAATTGTCATATCTTAATTTATCTACCAACCCAACCATAATTAGACTTTTACATGGGATGAAGAGTAACATTAAGATTGTTTTTCAAAAAAAAAAAAAATGTAATTTTTTCTATAATTGCTTACCCTGCCTTACAAGCAAGCTTGTATCAGGAACAAACAAGGGCCTCATTTGCACACATCCGTGATGTATACTATATTGTGTCTGCAAAAAACTTTTCTGCCTCCCCATACATTTTCATAGGTGGTTACACTTATATGTTAGTTATTTTATCATCTCTGTGTATCATCTATGAAAACATATGGACACTGTACCAATGTTAGAGCCCAGTATCCAAAGCCAAGCCTCAGACACTATTTCATGGTTTACCATGAATGCCTCACATGCTGGTTCAGCCTACAAACAGAACTGTTCCTGATATACCACAGCATTCCAACCCATTCTGTCTCATGCAAACCTCTCACCCTCCTGAAAGTTTAGTTGCCAATATACAAAAGCCTCCTTTGCTCCATTCAATCCCCTTCTTGGTCTCCTTTTCCTCTCCATTTCTAACACATACTATAGATCTTCATAGTCAAGTCTTTCTTTGTTCATCATCTCCACATGTCTGAACCATTTTGGCACAACCTGGTCACTCGTACTGCACTTTCTACCACACTTCTCTCCAACATTGTCATTCCTTTAATGGCCAACCTGCCTCACACTGCACATTGTCCTTGGGCATATCGTTTTCAGCATTTTCAATATCATTCATTCTTCTGCATTCATGGCTCAAGACTCGTGTCCATGATGTTGTTGGGACTTCAGACATACCCATCTTGGCTCTAACAGTCACTTTCCTCTCCTTCCACACACACCTCAGTGCATCCAGGACTTTAGCCCTATCTCCCACACTTTAACTCACTGCATCTTCCATGGTCTCATGAGCTGTCATGTACGTAAAGGATTGTAAGTCCTCCCCACTGAAACTGGCAATGAAATCCTTCTGTCTCATCCCCCTGTTGCACCTTATTACCTTCTTTTGTTCACATTTACTCACACCTTTCTCTTTTCACATGCTCTGCCAAACTCTGTTACTAGCTTCTTGAGTTTCTCTCTGGAATCTGCCACCAAAACAGTGTCATCTGTAAACAGCAAGTGATTCACCTCCCATACTCCAAACCCAACTATACATTAAACCTGTCCCTTCCTCTAAGACCCTAGTATTTATAACCCTGTCCATAAGTGGATTGAGCAACCATGTGACGTCACGCATCCTTGACACAGACCCGCCTTCTTTGGGAAATACTCACCCTCCTCCCTTCATGTATATAGTGGGGTGGAAGGATGAAACAATGAAGAATGTTTGAAGGTACAATAGTCCCAGCAGTGTTGTATGGATGCAAAGCATGGACTGTAGGTAAGAATGCCCTAAAGAGGATGATTGTGTTGGAAATTAAATGTTTGAGGACAATGCCTGGTGTGAGGAGGGTTGATCAAGTAAGAGGGGGGTGGTAAGAAAGGGGTGTGACAATAAGAAAAGTAAGGATGAGGGAACTGAAGGTGTGTTGAAATGGTTTGGACTTATGGAGAGAATGAGTAACAAAAAGTTGACAAAGAGGATATATGTCAGAAATGTAGGGAATAGGGAGAAGGGGAAGACTGATTTGGAGATGGAAGGATGAAACAGAAAAGGCTTTGAGTGCTTGGAGCTTGAACACGCTGGAGGATGAAAGTGGGCGCAGGATTGAGTGAATAAGAGCAATGTGGTATACAGGGGGTAATGTGCAATCAGTTTACTGAACCAGGGCATATAAAGTTGCTAGGTGGAACCACAGAAAGGTCTATGGGACCTGGTTTTGGACAAGAGTCTATGGTTTCCATGCATTACACATGATAGTTTGAGAGTGGATGTGAGGAAATGAAGCCATATCATTGTTTGTCCCCAGTGCTGCCTCACAATGAACAGGTACCTCATCTTGGAGCTTGCAAACACTTAATAGCCTGAACTACTCAACTCCTTTTCTTGAGAAACTAACTACAATCCTATCTGCTCTAAGAGCTTAGCCACACTTCACCTTACACAAGGTTTTCACTACGTTCTAGCTTTTCACCAAACCATTGTTTGGTACTCTCATCCTGCATGTCACTCCATCCTAAATACACATCTGCTGCCATATAACCTGACACATTCAGCAGTCCTTCAAGAAACTTGCTCCATCTGTTTTTCAACATATTCGTGAATGCTAGAAAAAAGAGAAAATTACACTGTTTGAGAAGATTAATAGTAGCTGTTTTATTTTGACAGACAAATCAACAGAGTAGAGTACTCTGGAGAGGAATACATTCTAACCTAGAGAGTAATGGATGGAGCCAGCAAGACCAGTCATCGTAGCCAGTAGACCCTTAGGTGCCAGGATAGGACAGTAGGTGAGTGCAGCCAGCCACATCAGTTGGTAAGTGAATACCTCCAGGATCTCAAAGGGGAAGACCCACCATGGGTTGCTGCATAATCAAAGGTGCATTTATTATTAAGAATAAAGGTTGTTTTTCATTGCAAGAAACATTTTGTGAATTCAAAAAATCATCAAGAATACAGTTTCTAGATAATGTGAATCAGTATTAGATAATACCTGTCAAACTTCAAAATTACTATAATGTAGTATCCTCATTGCTTTTGAGTTGTGGATTGGCAGTTAGATAAAGTTTGATTCACAGCAAAATGATTTGTTACAATTTTTTTTAATGATTCTTCTGAAATTTTTTTGTTCTTTAACCAAGCCCTTTCACTCTGTAAAGCAGAAATAGATGAAGTTCTTTGTCCCAAATACAAAACCACATTTCTGTATAGAGCAGGCATCAGGCATGGTTTCAGAAACAAAAAATTAAACCTGTTATACTCATCCTGTGTATTTATGCAATGCATTAATTGCTGTGATTTAGAATATATTAACCTATGGAGATCTCAGATACTAGCTTGTAAAAAAAATTTAGATTATGCATTTAAGTTATATTACAATCTAATAAATGTTTTTGAAAAGGTTGAAGCATGAGGAAAAACACACATGAAGTTTTAGCACTATTTTGATGATGGAGACAGTGAATAGTTCAAAATATGCAACGATACAGCAACCAGATATCATGACATGATATTTAGTAAGGAACTTGTTAGAAAAGATGTAAAGAAGCACTGTATAAGAGTGGTGGATAAATGAAATAAACTGAGATATGAGACTGTGAATGTGAACAGCATACAGAAGTTAGAAATGTCATAGGACAATAAAATTCAAGAGATGGTCCCGTACAAGTGTAGAACATCCTCCCCATAGGTGTATCATTGAATGCAGCCTCACTTCAAGTAGATAATCATGTATTATTGCTATTATTGTTATTATTATTATTATTATTATTATTATTATTATTATTATTATTATTATTATCATTATTATTGTTATTATTAGTGTTATTATTATTATTATTATTATTATTATTATTATTATTATTAATTTTCATTTATTATTTGATACGTTTGCCATTTTCACATTATTGAGATAGCACTTGGAACAGGCAAAGAAAAGGCCTTAGTTGCTCATGTCAGTTGTCTAGCTGTCATATATACTGCACCAAAACCACAACCTGGTCCACAGGCCTTTCCATGGTTTCCCCTGGCTACCCCGCATTCCCTGGTTCACTCCATTGACAGAACACTGCCCCCTATATGCCACATTACTCCGGATAACTCTGTCCCATGAATGCCTTTTACCCTCCTGTATATTCAGGTCCCGAACACTCAAACTCCTATCTTTCCACCCTTCTGCCAGAAACTTGGTCACCCCCTCTCCTTGTCCTCTCCATTTCTGAAACACGTCTTCTTTGTCAACCTCTTCTTACTCATTCTTTCTGTATGTCCAGACAATTTCAGTACACCCTCTTCAGCTCTCTCAACCATACTTTTCTAGCTCAGCCCTCCTTACTCCACATATTGTCCTTAAACATTCCATTTCCAACACATTCATGCACTTCTGTACATTGTCATCTATATAACAATAATAATCCATGAGCTGGATTATTGTTATTATGATCGTTATTATCCCCAAGACCCCTTTTATAGGGCTCCTACAAATTTTAGGCTTCACTTCCACCAGTAGGGATATACTGTAATGGACTTTTTTGGACTGAAAAGCTCCTTGATGAGATTATACACTCCAGTGTTGCTGAAGGTAACTTTTCTCTTGCAGTGTAACTACATACTGTCTTTAGGAAATCTGTGTATGTTGTGTATATGTCTATATGCAGAGAGTGCAGGGCAGTTGTTTTCCTTATAGTAGTTGCATCATAGGCATGAAGGCCTTGAGATATGTCGAAACAGTCTTTGTAGTGATGAGTGATGTCTAGAGCACAGGTAGGAAAGTGACTCATTTGTTTGTGGAGTTGGTTTCAGATGGGTTGGAGTTTATGATTTAGTTGGAAAGTCGTTTGTTTAGTACATGTCGGGTTTCTTCACTTTACATGTGTTTTGTCAATGTTATGTTTGTTGGGGATAGGAGGCATCTGTGAATAGAGGTTATTGAAATGTGAGGCAGGCATAAGCTTTTGATTTCTACTTGGGGGTTGTTGGTTAGTTATAGAGTGGTTTGGATGGGAGGGGTCTAGTGTTGTTGCATAGAACTGAGTCTCAGGCATGTTGAGGTGGAATTGTATTGGGAGGATCGTTCTTTCATTTGAAGGTGTGTGTTTGTGGCTGCTGGGCAGCCAGTGATTATTCTGAATGCATTATTTTGTGTGGTTGGTAGCTTTATTATATATGTTTTTCATAGGATGGAAGACCAGGCAAGTGAGGAATAGTTTAAAGTGGAGCATATGAAATGTTTGTTGAGGACACTGAGGGATTCTTTCTCTTGTCGAAATCAGGTGCCAGTTAGTGTTTGGAGTGCATTTAGTTTGTTGTTCTTGTGTTGATGTTATTGAGGTGGGGACTAATTGTCATATATGTGTCATAAATGATGCCCAAGATGGTTGGTGTTTTGTTTAGTGGGAGTAAGTGATCATTTAGTATGACTGGTGGGTGTGAGCTGGCCTCATGTATGTCTGGGGTTGAAAGAGTGATTGAATACATCTGTGGAGTTGCAGGCATTCTGATCTGGGAGAGTCATTGTTCCAGTTGTGTAATGTAGTATTGCATTTTTGATTATGTTACTTTGGTGTCAAGGTTTTGTGATATGATTTTGAGGTTGTCTACATATGAAAGGACTTTCATCTTAACATGTGCTTAAGGTAATGGTTGGTCATGTAAGAAGAGATTGAAGACTGTTGGGAAAAGAGCTGCTTCTTGTGGAACTCCATTTTAGAGTTTGTGTTTTTGAGATGAAGCCCTGAAGCTATGAAATTGGTCAACCAATTGTTCTCATCACTTCTATTTGGGAGTGGGTTTGTGTTGGTCAGAACTATCTAGGATATGTTTTGTGAGGTCAGTGTGTAGTGTGGTGGTAGAGTGTTTAGGTTAAAGCCATGCTGTGTGAGTGAAATTGGCATTGTTTTTTAATGTTATAGATTAACTTTCAGAGAGTTTGGATACCGAGAATAAAAGTGATATTGGGCAGTAGTAGTTGGATGGTTTGGGAGGTTGTAGGAGGAGGATTATGTTGGCAGGTTTTCAGATGTTAGGGATCTTGCTGTGTAGCCATGAATATATGAGGGTATCTGTAAGTGCTTAGATTGCAAGTGGGCCATAGTCTTTTATGCGAAAGTTTGATATTTTGTCAGGGCTTGTAGCAGGAGACTTCTTGAAGGTTTTTATTGCTCTACTTGTATCAGTTGGAGTGAATGTTGGATGGGCAGTTATTTATGGATGGATTTTTTTTGTGTGTGTGATTTTTCTGTTTTGGTGTAAGGTTGGTTTGTGGCAGATTTTGAATAATGCTTAAAGAGTATGTTTGTGTGTTCTTTGGAGAAGGGATTTCATTAGAGTAAGTCAGGAGGGCTTCATAAGTGGGGTCTGGACTGGTGGGAAATGAGTGGATTTTCTTTTTTGTGTGCCAGAGTTGGTTGCTTTGGATTCTGTGATTCATTGTATTCGGGAAGGAGTGCCAGTTTTCTGTTTGTCTTTCAGTGATTAGGTAAGTGATGTTATTTAGAGTCTGGATTTGTTCTCTGATTTCTGTCGATGGTGAATGGTTACACCAGAGCTGGTTTCTTTCTGTGCCCTTTTAGTTTATGCCTTTTGCTGCCTTGGTTGAAGACACTGATGAAGTGTGGGATTGCATGATCTAGTGACGAGAAATCATCAGTATCTAAATTTTGGAGCTGGCAAGATTGGCTGCTGGACATGGAGGGAAGGGAGTCTTGGTGATTGGTTGCATAGGTTGAGAACATTGAAAAGCTGCAGTTGTTTACAAGTAATTCACCTTGGGGATCATGGGTGTAAGCACTGAGACAAATGGAATGGGAGACTTTGAAATCTCCAGAGGCAGGTGTTGGGCATGATGGTTAGGCTCAGGTGTTGGGGTTTGGGTGGGAGGAGAGTGTGAAACTGGAGGTATGTAGATGTTGATTAGGTTGTAGTTGGTACTGTGGAGTTACATATTTATTGTTTGTATTTCTACAATGTTGTCAGTGTCTAGGAGCTGTTTTATAGTGTCAGTGGTGTTGGGAAAGGTTTGATTTGGTGGATGAATGTTATGAGTCCTTGTCCTTGGTGGCTGTCATTTTCTTTTCTAACAGTTATGTAGCTATAGAAATGTGGGAGAGTAGATCTGGGTGAGTCTGATTTCTTGGATGAGGGCCAAGTGGATGTTATAGTCTCTGAGTTCGCTTACTTATTCTGATGTCATTGGCTTCGAGTTGCAACATGTTTGTTTGTCAATGGGGATCTGTGAGGTAGAAGGATTTGTTTGCTGAAGATCATGCGATCTTTGATCTTTGTTTGTGGGGTGTTTGTTTTGTGTGTGTGTGTGTGTGTGTGTGTGTGTGTGTGTGTGTGTGTGTGTGTGTGTGTGTGTGTGTGGGGGGGGGGGGGGGGGGGGGGGGTTGATCCTTCCTAAGTGATTGCTGCATTTCCAGTGTTCTTAGTCATCTTTAATTGATGACAGTCATGTGCAGTGGAGGTGATACCACTGGGCGCATAAGGAGCATCTGATGGCGTAGTGCTTTTGGTGTTAGTCACTTGTCACTGTGGTGTGCTGGAAGTCCAGGGTCACATTTAATGTCTCTGGTTTGCATTAGTAGAAGGGATGATGATGATGGGGCCATCATCATCAAGTAGTGGAGAAATGTGTGTAAAATTAACATAAGAAGTGCGGACACTGCAAGAGGCCTATTGGCCCATGCTAGGCAGGTCCTGAGTCTGTCCACCTTACAACCGACTGCCTGAACCCATAAACACATCCAACTTTCGTTTAAAGTATTTTGTTCCCCCTATAGACCTAGCTTGCACTACTGCACTTAGGTTCCATAAATCTTCTGAACCAGTAAATAATCTTATCTGACCTGAATCTTTTTGTTTTTCTTATTCAAATCCATTATTTCTTGTCCTATCCGGTGGTGCCATTCGAAGAACTTTATTCATGTTACCTTTATTAACACCCTTCTCCTATTCAAAAACTTCAGTCACATCCCCTGTACCCCTCCTCCTCTTAAGTGAGTGTAAATTCAGTCCTTTTAACCTTTCTTCATAAGGGAGGATTCTAATTCCCGGGTTAATTTTTGTCATTCGCCTATGTACTCTAAACAATCTATATCAACTGCATAGTATGGAGCCCAAAATTGTACCACATAATCAAAATGTGGTCTCACCACTGCAAGATAAAGTTGCAATAATACTCTCAGAGTTTTATTGCTAACAGTCCTATCAATGAATCCTGACATCTTATTAGCCTTATGGCAACTTTAATACATTGTTGCCATGGCTTAAGATCCTCGCTCACTAGTACCCCTAAATCTCTCACACTCTGTTTTACCAATAGTAATATTGTCCAGTTTGTAATCAGTGCTCCTGCCTTTACCCACACTAAGTGTTGTGCATTTATCTTTGTCAAATTCCTTTTTCCATGTACTCGCCCATTCTGATAGTCTATTTAAGTCCCTCTGCAAATTCACTGAATTTTCATCTGAGTCAATTATGGCCCCTATTTTTTTATCATCAGCAAGATGTCAGGGTATATGACCTATGGTCTGGGATGTCTGTGTGGGACAACTCGAGGCTCCACTCCACATGGGAGCCTAGAATGTGAGAGACTTTGCAGCAGGAAGATTTCAAAGGGCATGGCTCCAGTCAGCTGCATCCTAATATTCTCTTCTTGAGTGTAGGGTAGATGCTGCTTGGAACTGGCTGTCACTCCAGCCTTCTGTCCCAGTGCCACCACAGTCAGGTTAGTTCCTCTGGCAAGATCTGTCTTATCTGTCTGTTTGTCTATCTATTTGGTTACATTTCTTTCTTGCTTTCATGTTTGATTGCTGTTTCCCATGTTAGTGAAGTAGCGCCAGGAACAGACCAAGAAAAGCCTTATCTGTTCACATCCATTCTCTAGCTGTCATGTGTATCCACAGTCCCCTATCCACTACCAGTCCCCACAGACCTTTCCATGGTTTACCCTGGACGCTTCACATACCCTAGTTAAATCCATTGACTTTTTTTTTTTCTTTTCTGAGACAGCATGGACAACTGAGGCCCCAATCAAGGCCATCTCGTTATATATGTACCCTAGCCTGAGCCAGTAACCCATTTTATCGACCAACCCCTTGGAGTAGATGAGCAGCTGTGTTGATTGTGGACCGATTGCAACAACCAGGATTTGGACCTATGTGTTCAACCCCGGCTGGTCCGTGAATGTGTTATGGTTAGGGACGCTGACTGCTACGCTGGATTATTCCAGTTCACTCTTAATCTAGGCACGCTTTTTCACCCTCCTGCATGTTCATTCCCTGATTGCTCAATTTTTTTTTCGCTCTATCCTTCCACCTCTAATTCGGTCTCCCGGTTCTCCTTGTTTCCTCCACCTCTGACACATATATCCTCTGTGTCAACCTTTCCTCACTCATTCTTTCTATATGTTTAACTTTCAACACACCCTCTCAGCTTTCTCAACCACACTCTTTTTATTACCACACCTCTCTCTAACCCTGTCATTACTTCCTCGATCAAATCACACTACATTGGCCTCGTACATTTCATTTCTGACACACTCACTTTCCTCCTCACAGTCTTACCTATAGCCCATGCCTTGCATCCATATGATATTTTTGGGACTACTATTCCTTTGAACATATCCATATTTGCCTTCCCAGATAACGGTTTCTCTTTTCACACATTTTTCAGTGCTCTCAGAACCACCTTCCCCTCTCACCCACCCTATGACTCACTTGTGCTTCATTGTTTCCATTCACTGCCATATTCACTCCCAGGTATCTAAAACACTTCTTTTCAATTTTGCTCCATTCAAACGCTCACCCCAAACTTACCTGTCCCTCATCTTTGCTGAATCTAATACTAATAACCTTGCCTTTATTCACATTTACTCTCAACTTCCTCCTTTCACACATACGCCCTTTCAAACTTAGTCACCAACTTCTGCAGTTTCACACTAGCATCTGTCACCAGTGCTGAATCAGCAAACAACAACTGACTCACTTCCCAGGCCCTTTCATCCGTGGCAGACTGCATGCATACCCTCCCCTCACTCCAAGACTCTTAGGTGGAAGACTCCATTCACAGCGAAAGTGCACATCAAGGGCGGGCCTTAATTGCAATCTAGACAGTATAATGAAAGGGAAAAAGAAAAGACAAGGGAAAGTATTTACAAATTCTGGAGGAAGTGAGACAGTATAATGAAAGGGAAAAAGAAAAGACTAGGGAAAGTATTTACAAATTCTGGAGGAAGTGAGACAGTATAATGAAAGGGAAAAAGAAAAGACTAGGGAAAGTATTTACAAATTCTGGAGGAAGTGAGACAGTATAATGAAAGGGAAAAAGAAAAGACAAGGGAAAGTATTTACAAATTCTGGAGGAAGTGAGACAGTATAATGAAAGGGAAAAAGAAAAGACAAGGGAAAATATTTACAAATTCTGGAGGAAGTGAAAAACTTATAAATTGAGAAAGTAGAGTGTTCCAAAGTTTTGACGTGTAGGAAAAGAAGCAGTTATAAAAATGGCCCACCCTTGAGTTACTGATGGCGACACAGTTATCATATAAGGGACCAGCTTGACGAGTATTGTGTGGTCTACCTAGTGGTGGGGACACACAAGCAGCTAACTCTTGGAAGCAAAAATCAAAGTAATGCCAATAAGAAGAGGGAAAGTGAAACACATTGCAGGGTAGAGTAAGAGCGTCAAGTTTTAAAGTTAGCCAGGGACTGCTTTTGACTCAACTCTGTCAAGTAAGGATGGACAGCAGTACATACAAGGAAGAATCAATCCTTTGTATAAACGGAGCAACTGTTCGGAAGAAAAGAAGTTTCGACATCTAAACAGAATTGCCATTTTTTTAGAGGCAGACTTAGCTATTCCCGTAATATGGGGTTTCCAAGAAAGATTGGGTGTTACAGTAATGCCATATATGTTCATTGAGTCAAGAGGTGGAATTACAGAACAGTCAAAGGAGAGACTAGAGTTTTGAGGAGTTTTCAACAGAAAGATGGGTAGAAACTGGGTTCTAGAGGCATTAAACTTAACTAGATTTCGTCTACCCCTCTTAAGATATCCTGTCCAAGCCTGAGTTTATCGAGGAAGCTGTGTCAAGATGAGATGCAGATCAAGTGAGAGAGGGAACAGAAATTAAGGATGTAAGTAAATGCAGTGTTGAGTCGTCAGCGTGACTCCATTTGATTATTTGTAGAGGAGAGGAAATCGTTGAAAAAAAGATAGAAAGTGTACGAGACAGAATAGAACCTTGAAGGACACCGCTGTTGATGGAGGAAAGGGGGAAGGCCGATCCATTAACAACCACTGCGATAGATTGGCTAGAGAGGAAGGTAGATATGAGGGAGCAAAGTGAGGGAGGGAAGCCAAAATAGGGGAGTACAGAGGGCTTGAGAGGAAGGTAGATATGAGGGAGCAAAGTGAGGGAGGGAAGCCAAAAGAGGGGAACATAGAGATGAGACCCTGATGCCATACAGTCAGAAGCTTTAGGTATGTCAAGGGCAACTACCCATGACTTCCCCAAACCTTTCAAGGATGATGACCAAACATTAGTAAGATAGGAAAGAATATTACCAGTGGATCTAGCCTTAAGGGAGCCATACTAGTGATCAGAGAGAAGGCTGATTTTCAAGGTGTCTAAGGGTATGGGAGCTGAGGAGGCATCCAGAGACTTTGGAAATGGTGGATGTCAAAGCAATACAACAGAGGGGTCAGAACGGTCTCCCTTCCTAGATAGAAGGAAAAATTTTGGCTCGTAAACAGAAACGGAACTGATGGGCAGGCACAGGTGCAAGTTCAGAGACCCACTTATTAGTACACAGGCATGGATGCCGTCAGGATCATTAGGAGATTACGGGAAGAGACATAGGGGTGAAGGGATGAAGGAATGTTAGAGTCATCCAAGGTAGCATTAGAGGAGAAATGGGAACCAAAGAGAAATGCTTTGTCTATGGCAGAGACAGCTATAGTACCGTCAGAACGGAAAAGTGTAGGAAAGTTAGAGCGACGGAAGTTGTTAGAGATACCCTTAGCTAGAGACCAGAAAGACCTACCAGTGGATGACAAGGAGAGAATACCGCACTTCCTTTGAATAAAGGAACGCTTTGCCTCTTGGATAATGTGCTTGCAGTGATTATGGGCAGTGATAAAAGCTAGAATGGGAGCCTGAGGAAGGAGTTTTCCAAGCCCAATATGCCTGATCCCTTGCCTGAATGGCCTCAGAACAGGAATGGTTGAACCATGGATTGAATGAAGAATAACTTCTGCTATGTGTTTGGTGGAGACAGAAGTATCACCACATAAGAGAGTAATTTACCCATGGAAAGTCAAAAAGAAGTTATATCAGTTATTCCAGTAAGCTTTGTGCAGGTGCAAATGTTTACGTTTTGAAGGAGCTGCGGGAGGGGGAGGTGCTATTAGAATTGATACATTTTTGAGAGTGTGATCACATGAACCATTTGGGGGGCGAGAAGTGTGTATGTACAGCGGGGTAGTCTAGAGGTGAAAAAACGAATCCAGAATATTTGGAGAGTGGTCACAGCAGTCAGGAACAATAGATAGGGTAGATCATTTGCTGTGAATCATTGAGAATGGAGAACGTGAGGGCTTCGATCCCTCCACCATCTGTATGGGAGGAATTCAACCATTCCCTACGGTGAAAGTTGAAATCCCCGAAGTAAAAGATCTCTGCTTGCAGGTGAGAGGATGTCACAGCCTCATAGCAGGAGTTTAGAAAGTCGAAGAAAGATATGAAATGTGTAGACTTTGGAGAGCAACAGGCGAAACAAGAAAAGTGTATAAGCTAGGAGACAGATTATGAGCCTCATAACGTCAAAGTTTTGGGGACTCAAGGTCCTTGAGGCGTGGAACAGGTGTGTTGATGACTGGAATTAGCACAAACAGTTGGATGTTGGATGTAAAAGAGGGACTAGACAACTCTGTCTCAGACAGAAGTAAGATGTTAGGAGAGGTACTCAACAGATGGTGGTCAACTGAGGATAGGTTACTAGAGAAACGACAATTGTTGGTATAGTAAACAGAAAAAGAGGAAGGTCTGACTGAGAGGGAGAGGTCGTGGGAGGGGCCGGTGCTACTACAGCCAGAGCCCTCCCTCTCATTGGCAGTAGAGTCAGGCAGAAACCCGGAGATTCTTAGCACCCCATAATGCTGGGGAATAGAGGCAATAGATTTGTCAGGCTCTGTCATGATAAAACCTAAAATTTTTGAGTGAACAGGAGTTGGTAAGGTTTCAGTAGGTGTATAGTGCTTGTAAGGAGAAGATGGAAGGATGAGCTTGGTAGTCCCGTTTTGATGAGACAGAAAGTTAGAAACCCAGCAGTCCTAACTTTCACTCCATCTTTCCACCTCCAATTTGGTCTCCCACTTCTCCTCATTCCCTCCACCTCTTGACACGTATATCCTCTTAGTCAATCTTTCCTCACTCATTCTCTCCATGTGACCAAACCATTTCAAAACACCCTCTTCTGCCCTCTCAACCACGCTCCTGTTATTACCATACATCTCTCTTACCCTATTATTACTTACTCGATCAAACCACCTCACACCACATGTCAAACATCTTATTTCCAACACATCCACCCTCCTGCACACAACTCTATCCATAGCCCATGCCTCGCAACCGTATAACATTGTTGGAACCACTATTCCTTCAAACATACCCATTTTTGCTTTCCGGGATAATGTTCTCGACTTCCACACATTTTTCAACGCTCCCAGAACTTTTGGCCCCTCCCCCACCCTATGATTCACTTCCGCTTCCATGGTTTCATCCAGCGCCAAATCCACTCCCAGATATCTAAAACACTTCACTTCCTCCAGTTTTTCTCCATTCCAACTTACCTCCCAATTGACTTGTCCCTCAACCCTACTGTACCTAATAACCTTGCTCTTATTTACATTTACTCTCAGCTTTCTCACACTTTACCAAACTCAGTCACCAGCTTCTGCAGTTTCTCACTCGAATCAGCCACCAGCGCTGTATCATCAGCGAACAACAGCTGACTCACTTCTCAAGCTCTCTCATCCACAACAGACTGCATACTTGCCCCTCTTTTTAAAACTCTTGCATTCACCTCCCTAACAACCCCATCCATAAACAAATTAAACAACCATGGAGACATCACACACCCCTGCCGCAAACCTACATTCACTGAGAACCAATCACTTTCCTCTCTTCCTACATGTACACATGCCTTACATCCTCGATAAAAACTTTTCACTGCTTCTAACAACTTGCCTCCCACACCATATACTCTTAATACCTTCCACAAAGCATCTCTATCAACTCTGTCATATGCCTTCTCCAGATCCATAAATGCTACATACAAATCTGTTTGCTTTTCTAAGTATTTCTCACATACATTCTTCAAAGCAAACACCTGATCCACACATCCTCTACCACTTCTGAAACCACACTGCTCTTCCCCAATCTGATGCTCTGTACATGCCTTCACCCTCTCAATCAGTACCCTCCCATATAATTTCCCAGGAATACTCAACAAACTTATACCTCTGTAATTGGAGCACTCACTTTTATCCCCTTTGCCTTTGTATAATGGCACTATGCAAGCATTCCGCCAATCCTCAGGCACCTCACCATGAGTCATACATACATTAAATAGCCTTACCAACCAGTCAACAATACAGTCACTCCCTTTTTAAATAAATTCCAGTGCAATACCATCCAAACCCGTTGCCTTGCTGGCTTTCATCTTCCGCAAAGCTTTTACTACCTCTTCTCTATTTACCAAATCATTCTCCCTAACCCTCTCACTTTGCACACCACCTTGACCAAACACCCTATACCTGCCACTCTATCATCAAACACATTCAACAAACCTTCAAAATACTCACTCCATCTTCTCACATCACCACTACTTATCACCTCCCCATTAGCCCCCTTCACTGTAGTTCCCATTTGTTCCCTTGTCTAACGCACTTCATTTACATCCTTTCAAAACATCTTTTTATTCTCCCTAAAATTTAATGATACTCTCTCACCCCAACTCTCATTTGCGCTCTTTTTCACCTCTTGCACCTTTCTCTTGACCTCCTGTCTCTTTCTTTTATACATCTCCCAGTCATTTGCATTATTTCCCTGCAAAAATCGTCCAAATGCCTCTCTCTTCTCCTTCACTAATAATCTTACTTCTTCATCCCACCACTCACTACCCTTTCTAATCAACCCACCTCCCACGCTTCTCATGCCACAAGCATCTTTTGCGCAAGCCATCTCTGCTTCACTAAATACATCCCATTCCTCCCCCACTCCCCTCACCTCCTTTGTTCCCACCTTTTTCCATTCTGTACTCAGTCTCTCCTGGTACTTCCTCACACAAGTCTCCTTCCCAAGCTCACTTACTCTCACCACTCTCTTCACCCCAACATTCTCTCTTCTTTTCTGAAAACCTCTACAAATCTTCACCTTCGCCTCCACAAGATAATGATCAGAAATCCCTCCAGTTGCACCTCTCAGCACATTAACATCCAAAAGTCTCTCGCATGCCTATCAATTAACATGTAATGCAGTAATGCTCTCTGGCCATCTCTCCTACTTACATGCGTACACTTATGTATATCTCTCTTTTTAAACCAGGTATTCCCAATCATCTTTAGTATTATTATTATTATTATACTTTGTCGCTGTCTCCTGCGTTAGTGAGGTAGCACAAGGAAACAGACAAAAGAATGGCCCAACCCACCCACATACACATGTATATACATACTCGTCCACACACGCACATACACATACCTATACATCTTAACATATATATATATATACATACACAGACATATGCATATATATACACATGTACATACTTCATCTGTCTGCCCTTATTCATACTCGTCACCACCCCGCCACACATGAAATGACAACCCCCTCCCCGCATGTGCGCAAGGTAGCACTAGGAAAAGACAACAAAGGCCTGATTCGTTCACACTCAGTCTCTAGCTGTCATGTATAATGCACCGAAACCACAGCTGCCTTTCCACATCCAGGCCCCACAGAACTTTCCATGGTTTGCCCCAGACGCTTCACATGCCCTGGTTCAATCCATATATGTATATCCATAAAAATATATATATATATATATATATATATATATATATATATATATATATTTTTTTTTTTTTTTTTTTTTTTTTTTTTTTATACTTTGTCGCTGTCTCCCGCGTTTGCGAGGTAGCGCAAGGAAACAGACGAAAGAAATGGCCCCCCCCCCATACACATGTACATACACACGTCCACACACGCAAATATACATACCTACACAGCTTTCCATGGTTTACCCCAGACGCTTCACATGCCTTGCTTCAATCCACTGACAGCACGTCAACCCCTGTATACCACATGACTCCAATTCACTCTATTTCTTGCCCTCCTTTCACCCTCCTGCATGTTCAGGCCCCGATCACACAAAATCTTTTTCACTCCATCTTTCCACCTCCAATTTGGTCTCCCTCTTCTCCTCGTTCCCTCCACCTCCGACACATATATCCTCTTGGTCAATCTCTCCTCACTCATTCTCTCCATGTGCCCAAACCATTTCAAAACACCCTCTTCTGCTCTCTCAACCACGCTCTTTTTATTTCCACACATCTCTCTTACCCTTACGTTACTTACTCGATCAAACCACCTCACACCACACATTGTCCTCAAACATCTCATTTCCAGCACATCCATCCTCCTGCGCACATCTCTATCCATAGCCCACGCCTCGCAACCATACAACATTGTTGGAACCACTATTCCTTCAAACATACCCATTTTTGCTTTCTGAGATAATGTTCTCGACTTCCACACATTCTTCAAGGCTCCCGGGATTTTCGCCCCCTCCCCCACCCTATGATCCACTTCCGCTTCCATGGTTCCATCCGCTGCCAGATCCACTCCCAGATATCTAAAACACTTTACTTCCTCCAGTTTTTCTCCATTCAAACTTACCTCCCAATTGACTTGACCCTCAACCCTACTGTACCTAATTACCTTGCTCTTATTCACATTTACTCTTAACTTTCTTCTTTCACACACTTTACCAAACTCAGTCACCAGCTTCTGCAGTTTCTCACATGAATCAGCCACCAGTGCTGTATCGTCAGCGAACAACAACTGACTCACTTCCCAAGCTCTCTCATCCCCAACAGACTTCATACTTGCCCCTCTTTCCAAAACTCTTGCATTCACCTCCCTAACAACCCCATCCACCTACCCCCGCCGTCGTCTGCCTCACTTCAACTCCCGCAAGGTGGAATCAGCCCAAACGTTTCACTCCCATTTACCTACAACGGCTTCAGAACCAAATGCTCCCCAACAATGCAGTATTCAAGGTTGCACAACGCTATCTGGATGGTTTCAGCGACCAGCAAACTCCTCCTCCGCCGCTCACTGCTGATGGCGAGAGATATCTTCAACAGATTCGATGCCACTCACAGGAAGTCTAGTGAACAAGCATTGCTGAAGCAGGATTTGGCCAGCAGGAGAAGAAGCATCATAATGGAGTTGCACGGACTGTGATCCTTGCTGTGGTTACAAGAATGTTCTTCCGCCCACCAGTGATGCTACTACATTTGTGAATCAAGAACCATTGCAACACAAACCTCGCCAGGTGGTAGAGTGTCCCGCAGTGTATTGAGACAGACTTCCCCAGAACTTTTTTAAAGGGGAAGTAAATGTTTATAGTTGTGTTACTGGAGTGATAGTTTTCATACATGGTGCTTTGACAAGAAAATAGTGAAATTTGAAAAAAAAAGTGTAGCTTAGACATTGAAGCTTATTGATACAGTGGTTAAATTGATGAGAACTACTATTGACATTTGTGTAAATGAATTATACATTTCCCTTTTCCATAGCCAGAGGTTGAACCATTATGTGACATTCATTTTCTCATTTCATTTCAAG
The DNA here is from genome assembly GCF_036320965.1 of Panulirus ornatus. Taxonomy (NCBI): domain Eukaryota; kingdom Metazoa; phylum Arthropoda; class Malacostraca; order Decapoda; family Palinuridae; genus Panulirus; species Panulirus ornatus. The sequence continues at coordinate 13,829,467 of NC_092264.1, forward strand.
CTAGAAGTTTCAGTTTTCTAAATTATTTCTTACTTTTTTCATATGTATATATATGTATATGTGTGTGTGTGTGTGTGTGTATATGTGCGTGTGTATGTGTATGTATATATGTATGTATATATATATATATTACCCCTGGGGATAGGGGTGAAAGAATACTTCCCACGCATTCCTCGCGTGTCGTAGAAGGCGACTAGAGGGGACGGGAGCGGGGGGCCAGAAATCCTCCCCTCCTTGTATTTTTTAACTTTCTAAAATGGGAAACAGAAGAATATATATATATATATATATATATCAGTAAATTTTAG